>NW_027467013.1:1867500-2450000 GCF_046128005.1 Genypterus blacodes | reverse complement strand
CACACACACACACAGAATGACAGGTGAGTGGCATGTGTCTCCCATCTGACTGCATGTGTGTGTTTGTGTGTGTGTGCAGCCTGCAGCAGACCTACGAGGCCAAGCGTCAGGAGTTCCTGGTGGAGCTGCAGAGGAGAGAGGACGAGATGAGACAGATGTTTGTACAGCGAGTCAAAGAGAAGGAGGCTGAGCTGAAGGAGGCGGAGAGAGAGGTACACACACACACACACACACACACACACACACACACACTCATTCACACTCACACACACACGCCCCTGCCACTTTCACTTGATAGTAAACCAAAGTTGGTGCAAGCCTCAGGAAAACCAAATCCTTTCTCTCGAACGTTTCACATCCAATTTGGTTTTAGTGTGATTGGCTGACAGACTGGATGATGTCATTACATTGCAACTAATTATTAATTAGCGGCGTAATGTTCTTTTAAAACAAAGAAGTTATTTGTGCTTTTAAAATCGTGTGTGTGTGTGTGTGTGTGTGTGTGTGTGTGTGTGTGTGTGTGTGTGTGTGTGTGTGTGTGTGTGTGTGTGTGTGTGTGTGTGTGTGTGTGTGTGTGTGTGTGTGTGTGTGTGTGTGTGTGTGTGTGTGCGTGCCCACCCCTCAGCTGCAGAGCCGCTTCGAGCAGCTGAAGCGTCTCCACGCCGATGAGAAAGCGACCCTGGACGATAAGAAGAGACTCCTGGAGGACGACCAGAGCACCTTTGGCAAGAGACGAGCCGCCGCCCAGCTGCTGCAGGCGCAGAGCCTCACGGCCAACGGCAAGAAGGACAAAGACCGCAAGAAGTAAGAGGGACAATCCGTCTCCTAACTCCGTCCGTCAGCGCAGGACGTAAATCTGACGTCAATCTTCTCATTCCCGTCTTTCAGTTCTGGCTTCATGTGAGGACGTCGGGATCGGAGCAATGACATTCCGCCGCGTTCCCGTCCTCCCTGTGTCAGTGGCAAGTCACACACACCACCCAGGAGAACCCTTCACCAACCAGCAGTGTGTATGCGTGTGTGTGTGTGCGTGCGTGTGTGTGTTTGTGCCGTACAGTTTTACTTTGTCTTTCCTCCGTGTTCTTTTTAATCTCCTCTCTGGGTTCCTGCCTCTTTTTAGTTCAATGATTTTATATTTATCTGTCCGTTTTTATATATAAAACCTTTATTTTTCATATACCTCCATTTTTATTTGTATCGTTGTTGCCGAGACCAAGCAGCAAGACGGAGCCTCTCTCTCCCTCCTGCACACACACACACACGCACACGCACACACAGCGCAGACGTGGCTGTAAAACAAAGGGAACATTTAGCAGAACTGCAGCTCAGGTTTCGGTGGCTGAGCCTGTCGGACAAGGGACGCATTCCAATTCACGTTTCTCAACTTTTCCTTGCGCCTTAAGTGAGATTACAACACACAGAAACACTACAGCTCCTTTTCCTGATGCACTGACCACGTCTCTGCGCGTTCCTCTCTCTTCTTCGTCTTCTTCGTCTTCTTCTCGCACCTCAACTTGGACAGACTAAATGAAACACGCGGGAATTAGAATTGGAATGTGTCCAGTCTAAAGTTTTGTAATTAATGAAGTGGAGCATTAAGAGAGAGTTGTTTGTAACATTTTTGTTCTTTTTAACATTAAGATGAAATAATTGCTAAAGTTTAATCTAAAGAGCTTTTCTGTGTTCTAAGGTTTTGGGTTTGGATCCTGGTACATTTTATATATAAATATATATTTATGTCATTATTTTACTTGCTCCCTTAGTTTTGTCAATGACACGGGTTTGATTTTGTGGCGTTTACAAGCCGGCGTGAAGCCACAAGGTCGTGTCGATTCAGAGTTCAAGGTCGAATAGAGGGACGACACGTTTCAGACTCTGACCTCAGCTTCAAAGCAACACCAGCGTCTTCGTCTCTGAAGGCATCGGGCCGTCAGGAATCCTAGTATTTATTGACGCCAGAACACTTTGGTGCTCGTTTGGTTTTTTGATTTGTAACCGTTAACTCACACACATACACACACTCTACCAGTTTGACCTTTCTGCTTGTGCCTAAATTGTGCCTAAACCTTCTCAGTGTGAAGCTCAGCCACATTGCCGATCATGTCTTCATCCAGGGAAACACGCGATGCCTTCATGGAGTGATATTTAACACATTTACTACACTTGTATTTAAGGAATAAACAGTGTTATTTTGGGAGCTTTTATTTCCCTACTTTCTAAATAAATCTCGTATTTTTGCCATGATACATTTTGCTGTCGTTTGTGCATCCTTTTCATCTCATTTCTGGAAAAGACAGAAATATAAGAATATTTTTTAGCAATGCCTTGTTCTGGTTTTATAAGTTTATGATTAAATAGCATAAATGACTGAGATGTGAATAGCAGAATTCTGCACGCGCACACTGCTTTGTTGAGGTTGTAGTTTAATACTTTAAACACTAGAGGGTGCTAAATCAAATACATGAACGTTGACTGATTTAGATTGTAAGAATCCTCTGTAATGTCATGAAGCGATTGGAGAGAAAAGTGACTCACGCTGCCATCTGGTGGTGAGATGTAGGAATTACAAGGGATGCTTGAGAGGAAACAAAGGCAATGGGATTGTCAGATTGTAGACGGATAGTTTAGCTGAATAAACACAAAAAGGAACTAAAAGCTCTCCTGGCTTCTGAAGACAGATTTCTAAAGACTTCTTTAGATCACAGAGTCCTTAGATGTGTATTGTTTCAAAGTTCTGTACCAGCATTGCAAGAAAACTCCCTGCTAACGTTTGTATTGACTTCTTTTTCATCTTGCTTCCATGCTGAGACATCAGAAGAACACAGGGGACATTTGGACATTTGGTTTTAATGCATCCTTTCCAAACACACACAGTCACATGTTCTGTATTTGTAGCAGGGATGTATGTACAAGATCACAAAGAGGAGACGGTCAATGATTTCTCTTTCTAAGTTCTTGGTCAAATCAAAGCTGCGAGGGCAACAAGTTTGTGCTTTCATAAATATTCAAAGTATTCAATCTCCCGACTTCAGTCCATTTTTAACAGGTGGTCACACACACCAGGGCTCTGATCCATTTCAATGAATCTCACATACAGTATTGCACAAAAGCTTCCATACCTTTGAAAATGTCTCACACCAGTAAGGGAGCGTCGCTAAAGAGCGGCGCCATGACAACGGCTTCCCCAGGTGTCAGCTGAGTCAGATCTGATTGGATGAAACGACACAGTGCAACTCCAGCATCACACACAGAAACACACTCATGCTTCAGTATCATGACATGAAGAGAAAAGGTAAAATTGTACTTCATTAGGAATCTTAACGACTCTTTGGCCTTCGACTCTTTGGCTAACATCAAAATACAAAACTAATCATAGAAGAATCATCTGTATTGATTGTGTCTCTGCAGCTCTTGTTGTGCTTTTGTTCTTCTCACAAACAGAGGGAATGATGGGAGATCAGTCAGGACGGCAGCTGAGGCCTCCATGTTTTAGGTTGGCACTCATTCAGGATCAACTATTTACAGGTGCATGTTCCTCTAGACTCAGCTCAGCTCATCGGCATGTTATTCAATTTGATGACACGCAACACTGACCTTGGCGTTTAGCGGATGTTAGTTTGGCTCTCTCATGGCACAGAGACGCTGAGCAGGAAATGTACAGATATGAAGGTTTACTGTAAAGTCCGACTACAAGCTGATGGTTGAAGGCTGAGCTGCTCTCTGCTCTCCTACGGCATGTTGTCCGTCTCCTCATCCTCCACCAGGCACGAGCGGTCGGCCCTCAGCGGCTGGAAGGGAGGGTGGTACTCAAACGGGGTGAAGAAGGCGGAGCCAGGGTTGTGCTTCTGGTGGACGAACCAAACCACCGCAGAGATTCCCACGATGGCGATGACGCTCAGGATAACGAGGGCGGACAGCAGCGCGCTGGGCTCTGGGAGGAGGACGAGGAACAATGGGAGGAAGGTCAGAGCTGTAAACACGCCGTCGCAGAGGAACAAGCGGAGAAACGGAGGGTAACAGCTCAGAACTTACTGCGTTTGCTTTCCTCTGCCGACTCTGAAAAGCAAACAAGAGATTGTTGAAGGAAAAAACAAATCCTGAGTCTTGCGGTGGAGCGACGCAATGAGTGGGTTTAAGAAAGGGGAGGAGCCAACGTCTTACTCTGAGCGGTCTCGCAGACGACCCCGTTCTCCATGCCGTCGGAGCAGCTGACGTTCTCCCACTTCCCCGTGCTGCTGTGCAGAGCAGCGCAGCTGTCCATGGGAAGCAGATCAGACCAGACCGAGCTGTCGTCCCAGTTCCTGTACGCCACCGCGTCCTCCCCCAACCACCGCATGTTCTCACCTGACAGACGCATCAGAACGCTACACTTAACTTCAACTCTTCTCCGACTCTTTCAGTCCTGAGGCACAAGCAGCAGCAGCACACACACAACTGATCCTGAAGACTTCAACTCAAATATTTCAAGACTTCTGAGCCTAAATCCTTTGAGTTTTACTGGACTAGAGTCATGATCTTCACCAAGGATGTTATGTTTGCCCTCATTTCTGTCTGCCAGGGGGATTCATCAAAACATAATGGACAGATTTCAATGAAACTGGGCAGGTTTGTCATGTCTGTTAAACTCCATCATCCTAACTGGAGGCCTCCTCTGCCTTGGTGGAGGTATGCACTCTCTGACTCCTATTATTAGGAGTCAGATTCCAACCTGCTGAGGTCTGTGCCGCCCGTATCAAAGGCCAGCGCTCACATGCTACTCACTGTTTGTGTCATAATACATTCCCAGCCACACGTTGACGTTGCCCTTCCACACGGCCGGGCTATATTCAATGACAAAGTCGTTCTCCGCAGCGCTCTGGACGGTGAGAAGTTCTAGAGAGAGCAAAGGAGAGGGGGCACACACAGTTAAAGCACATGTGGAGGAAACGTGAGGCTTTATAAAGGCGGTCGGAGGAGGAGAACGTACCAAAGCCATGGCAGAAGCTTTTGGCTGTTTCAAAGGTGTAACGTTTGATTTTGTCTTCTTCTCCGTGGACAAAGTGGTAACATCTGTCCTCAAAAGGCACCCAGGTGCGTCCGTCTGCAGGGCAGTCTGAGGGGAAACACAGGGCGACACCTGAATGAATGATCAACTGGGAACACAGAGTCTAACAGCAGCAGAGTGCAAAAACGCTTTCTGCCTCTCTAATCATTAAATCCATCCAAACCTTCAGTGACCCAGATTGCTTTTCCTCTCATTTCCTCATCGCTCTGTATTTTCATCTGTGTTGTGTTCTAAACTCTGCGGGCGGCTTAAGGACTTACAGAGGGGAGGGGGGAGAGGGGTAGAGAGCAAACAACCCTGCAGAGGCACAACGTCAGGAGAAGTGTCAATGTGTGTATTTTGTCTTTGTGTTTGTCAAACTGTTCAAACCGTCCCACATCCTGGTGAGGGGAAGAGGTGTGTGTGTGTGTGTGTGTGTGTGTGTGTGTGTGTGTGTGCACGCAGTTACTCTTATACTCTCTCACTGTGAAGCTGCAGCTCTTATCTGTTGCAGGTATTTGTATGGAAACACCCTGACCTCAAGTCTCTTCTAACCTTAATGAGCCTCTGGTGTTTTTGTTTTCTGGAGGTATTATGCACAGGTGAGCATATTAATCACATTACTACATCTGATATCTACAGTGCACTAATGAGCATGTGTCACTTTCATCAACATGTGTCACACAGATGTTGGAGTTCTAATTTGATTAGAATTCTGCGTTTTACGTCAAAATCTGCATGATCGGTTCTTAACCTCAGTCAAACGAGCCGCAGTGCAGAGACCTGGGGGGAAGAGTGGGCTGTGGCGCAATGACAGGCCGAGCTGAATAATGGCTGTTAGTCGTTGTGGTCTACGTAAACAAACTTCCAACTAGAAACGGAGCCAGATGTATTGCATGAAAGAGTGACCGTGTTACATGGTGACTTCTGCGCGCATTGGCGCCTGCTCGCGGGGGGCGAAAACAAAGCGTTTTACCTGTTGTCTTCAGTAGATAAACGGGGTGTATAATAGCAAATAATAATACTTTACAATAATTAAGTAACTTAGTCTTATTACAATGTAATGTAATGTCAATTTGTGTTGGTGTGCCGTTTTTTAAGCTCATTTGTGCGACGTGTTTCAACTAAAACGCTAAATTCACCAAATTGGGCAAGAAAGCTGTCCTGGCTATTGCCTGGTCATTCCGAGTTGGTAATGCCGTTTCACTCAACTAACTTCAAATCCCAGGATGAAATTCATTTCGAAATACAAAATAACTGAAGTTTAAATAAAAACTAAATAAAAACACGGCATTCGCAGAAATAACTAAATGATCTTTTTAATATCTGCGTCACAACAAACCACCACCGCTCGAATCAGGCTAAAAGTCACTAGATTACACGGACACTCTGCTACGTTGCGACACCCGAGTTGAGCGAATTGAGCGACTGGACCTGCGGCACGTCCAACTGCCAGAACACGAAGCTAAACCTGAAAACACTGAATAAATACGGTTTAGTTCCTTACCTGCCGCCTGGCCAGGCTGCAACCGAAGGCTTAACATAAACACACAGCACAGGAATGAGACGGGAAAGTGGAATTTCTTCACAGGCTCCATGACGCTCGGCCCGGATCATGTAGACGCAAAATAGTTTGGTGAGTGTTGGCAGCAGCAGCCTGGCCCCGCCCACTGACAGCAGGCTGCTGCTGCCAGGTTCCAACATTCCACAAAGCACTTCACCATAACAAACACACTATGATGTAATGCTTTAAATAAAGTTTTGTTGTTGAAATGTGTTGTTTAATATGTCGTTAAATCCTAATAATACCAACAAACTGTCCTTACTGTTACTTCCAGGTCTACTTTTTTTAAATTAAGGATATAAATGGAATTTGTGATATTTGTCATTTGTCGCTCTGCAGTTTACTACATGAAAGTCCAACAGTGAAAACACAATCCCACAAAATAAACAAATAATTAAAAAAAGGTACAATATATTGATCATACCGCACTCTTTACATTGTGGTAATAAGTCGTATCTAGCCTGCAAATATATTTAAATGATGAAATTGTAAATGTATTGTCAACATTTTTTTGTTGATTTTCATAAAATTATGCACATTGTCGCACAAATAATTTCTGCCTAATTTTTCATCCCAAACATACCAAAAATATATTTTTGTTCACATTTGGAACATCTAGATGGCGCTGTAAGCGGAATACTTTTGGCGTCATGGAAATGTTTATTTCATTTCAGTCCAAGTAAACAATGTTTGCGTTGAATCATCGGTAGATTCAGTAAGTGAGGGGCTGAGAGCACAACATCAATGTTTGTTACATATGTACTACAGAACTTACAAGCATTGCATGGTTTTGCATTATACATTAGGGTGTTTAATAATAATAACAATAATACTTTATTGCAGGGTTGCATTATATGGTAGTGTTGTTGATAAATGTAACATATTGAGGCAAACAGGACCTTTATCTAATCAGTAGTACAGTATATGTATATATGGCATGATAAGGTCTGTGTTTGTGTGATATAGATGTAGGTTAGTTAACCTGAGAGTTGAGAGCTGCAGGGAGAGATCTGGTGCTGTACAGGAGGAAGAAGAGGCTCCAGCTCTGCCTGTAAGCGCAGGTGGCCCAACCACAGACAGCCTACAGGCAGATGGGTCCCCTCGATACCCTGCAGGGTGCCATAACACCCTGCAGGGTATGGAGGGGACCCATCTGCCGTGGAGAGGCCTGCTTTCAGACAGCCTGTAGTTCACACGAACCCACCCACCCTGTGCCATACCTCACTTATAACAACTCTTTACAGACTGGGATTATATATCATGATGATGATGATGGACCTCTGACCTGTCACCTTTATCAGCTGCTGTGCTGTTGGGGAAAGAACACACATATGTTAGATTTCTGTTTCCCACTTTTATTTCTGCCAAGCTGGTTATGTTTTTATGTACATCTGTTGGCTTTCTTGTTTGTTTGTTTGTTAGCAGGGAAAGCCATGAACAGATTTGGATTAAAATTAGTAGAGCGATGTGATGTGACCTACAAAGGAACTGATTATATTTTGGTGCAAATCTCAATCCAGGGGAGGATGGAGACTTTCTATTTTAAGGCCATCTAAAATTGGAAAATATTTTTTAATTACTTCAGAAATTAAAAACCAATCTCAATGAGGAAGAAAAAAACTACACAAAAAAAGACATTTAACCTTTGATAGAATATCAGTGGGGACAGTTTGGTTCAGTGCAGTGAGGACATGAATGGAATTGCTGCATGAAACAAATGGGGCAGAAACAAGCAGCAACCACTCTGCAGCAAGCAATGTGGTGATCTACTGAGAAAAATATCATATTATGTTATAGTTATTTCTTTCTCTTTAGTCCAACACATTACAATACGGGAATAAGACATTCTGTATAGGCTTGGTGGAGGTATGAGCTCTAATGACAGACATTCTACTCTTCAGTCTATAAGAATAAACATACAAAAATAGTTTTTAAAGTATTTATTCAAAAAATGTCAAAGAAATGAACAGAAATAAACCTCAGGTGACATTCTACTGTGAAAACAACAAAACAAGATCTTTGGCATTAACAAAGACTACAAAAGAAAAAGAAAAAAAAACACAGGAAGGAGTCTTTAAACTGTACAAGTCACCACTGGAAAACATGTGGCACATGTAAAACAAAATAAAAATCTCTCATATAGTTAGCTCTATGAAAATCTCTTTACTTCCTCAAGCTGTCTGTACAAAACTCTTCATAAATTATTACTTTTTCATATAACTTAATGACAGTTCATGTTGGTTACTTATGAGCTTTTGTATTGGTTGCACCTCTCTCCTGACTCTATGGCACACGGTTCAGACACCACTAGCAGCACGGACCTCACAGTCTAACCTCTCCTATGTCATCTTTGCATGTGTAGCTTCACTCGCCAGAGAGGAAACGCTGCTGCACGTCTGTCTGGATCCAAAAGAGCCGACGACATTTGCACGTATCAATCCCATCAATACCGCGACCTCAGCCTGTGGAGCATGTCGCCATGAGAGCAGCGGTTCTTCTGGAGCTATGAAACTGATTTCTGAACATGAGACAAACACGCTAACAAAAATACATCATTAAAAACAAAAAAACAAATCGGAAAAGTATCAAAAACAACCTGAAAGGAAACAGTTGTATGCGGCCAGCTCCTGAGCGTGGCGTTTGGTCTGAGAGGGGCGGGCAGTTCCTGCTAACCCGACCGAAAACAGACGAGAAAGTAAAATCTGAGGTAGATAACCGGTCAGACTGACCACCAGATCCAATCACAGGCTTCAAAGGAAGACGTCTCCATCAAAAAGCCCGCGTTACTCCACTAGGATCAAAGACCTTATCAATATCTGCAGCGTGACGCCACATCAGACCAGAATCCTGTTGTAGCGTTGTGTAAATGTAAGTATCTTGTTGTCATTTCTAATCTGGATGTGGCACTTTTCAGGTTTCAGGCCTTTCGTTCGTGCTTCTCTCTGTGTGTGTGGGACTGTGTGTGACTGTGTATGTGTGTGTGTGTGTGTGTCCTCGCTGTACTAATCTGACAACTGAATGTAAAGATACAAAAAGGCACATTGTCCAGACTGCAATCTCGTCTCGACAGAATCTCTTAAAATCCCGCGTGAAGAGAAGAATGACGCTGTTTCCTCACTGTGCCAGCTCACAATCTTTGGTGAAGACAACAAGAATTCAAAGAGCCACGTTTGTGTTGGTTTCCTATCAAAGAGCGAAGGGGGCAAACTTACTGAACCTCTCCAGCCACAGCACAAGGCTCACACGAGTTTTTGTCCGTGTTATTCCTTATTAGCTTTTTCAAATAAAAGTAAAAAAAAAAAAAAAAGAGAAAACAAAACACGTGAATTTCAACAACTTCACCCAAAAAATGACCAACAAATAAAACACAGATGCCCCGCCCCCTCCTTTCCCAGCCCCTCCCCCTCCCACGTTCATTTTTTACACTACAACAATCCAAAATAAAAGCAAGATTCAAAAGCTTTTCACGGAAATTTCCACTACATTTCAACTGGAGACGCCTCTCTCATTCCGAATGAATAAATATTACATCCTATTTAAAATCAATCAGATGTAGAGTCATTTTATTCAAAACGTTTTCATCTAAAAAAGAAAAAGAAAAAGTCCACTATTTCACTACTGGGGGGGAGGGGCAAAGTAAAAACACAGTCAGGTGTGATGTCATGATCTGTGTGGAGAGTAAAGCCCTAACAGCTGATTCCCTCTCTGCCTCTGTGTTTGCAGCTATAATATAAAAATCATTAAGGCAAATTCATTTTTATAATGTTTTTTAAAAAAAAGCAGACAGCAAGGTCGATCTAGAGCACTAAGAGAAATCACTTTACAAGAAGAAGAAGAAAAATAAAACACATATTACACTTCACCATAGCAACACTCACACAGCAAGCACAAAACACCAGAAACAAATCCTCCCAAATAAAATCATGAAAATATTAACAAAGACATATTTACCATCATGCACTTTAAACGACTGTTCACACCGTCCTTCAGATTCTTGTATCCCGCGGGAATCCTCAGTAAAAAAAATGTGTTTTCTTTAATATATATAAGAAAATAAAACTTTTTCAGAACTTTTTTGTTATCATGAACGTCGGCCCGGTGAAACGTGTTCACCCGCCGCTTTCTGAAACCGATACCAAAAATAGTTTCGCTCATTATAAACACAAGGAAACAATTTTGCAGAACCTGTGCAAAACAGTGAGAAACCCTTAGCGTCCTACGCATTAGAAGACATGATTGTTTCCTCTGACGTCCAGGTGTTGTTACCATGGCGCTACTTGGTTTGTTGGTAGTATGGGGAATGATTGCCAGATGATTCCACCTGTGACTGTGCACCATTTTCCTGGAAGACAATGTGATAGTTATTACCAAAATAATAAATATGTCCTAAATCCAAACCATAACATGATGACACTGCTGCACTGACCTCTACAGGAACTGTTGTCTGCATGTGTGCATACTGGGGCATGTAGGCTCCTTGCAGAGCTGCGTTGGCGGCCACATACTGCACAATGAATACAAAACACGTTCAAGAGTTAGACATTCCACTTTTTATAGCACACACTCCTGCTCTGACCTCATGCGGCGCTCTCTCTCACCGTCCCGGCGCTGCCCATGGAGAGGTGACTCATCTGCTGAGCCAGGGGGGCCATCATGGAGGTGGGCTGCAGTGACATAGAGGGGTCCATAGAGGGCGATATCAGAGCACCCTGGGAGAAGAGTGGCAGTAGGTCAGGGTTGTGTGTGTGCTCAGTGGTGATACACACACAGGATATGACAAGCTGAGTTCAAGCAGAATATCCTGGATGGATAGATTTAACGCCACCACTTGGGGGCGCTGCTGTTTTCTGTTCTGACCCTGGCTTGCCTGATGCATGGAGCAGTGTTTGCATCTATAGCAAGTAATTTTCAAAGCGAGACACACACACACACTTCTCTCTGTTCACTCCCATCTGTTGTAAAACATTCTGCCGGTCAAATTTACAGCTTTCTGTCGCTCCTCCATCAGATGTTTCTACGTTCTGTAAACTCTCAATTTACGTTTGAGATGGCTCGGCTTCCATATTGTGCCTTGTTGTTTGTTGACACAACAGCTCAGCGACAAGCGTGAAAGATAAACATCGAGAGGAAATGGAGAGAAATACATAATGAAAGCGAAAGAGGGAGTGGTGAGAAGATGAAGAGGCTTGGTTTGGCTTACAGGGTGCTGCATGATGTAGGGTTGATGAGGCATCCAGGAGGAGTTCTGCACCTGGAAAACACACAAACACACACAAACAGCCTCTGTAAACACACTGGCACCGGATATTTACAGTGCTCACATGCTACTGAGAGCGGCACAGCAGCAGAGCGTGCCAGGGTGCCCTTTGGCAAACATCTAACCTCAGGCGACGTGATTAAAACTAACTCACTAATCAAAGACAACTACTCAAGAACAAATTTGAGCTGTTTGAGTTTTACTCCGCTGCAATTTCACAGCAAAATGATGGATTCCTAGTTATTTAACATGAGACCTGACCCTTCAAACATCAATGTCCTCTCTCTTTCATCTCAGCTTGCCTTGTTTTCCTTCTTTCTCTCCCTCCCTCCCCTCTGTTGGTCTTCAAATAAACTACAGTCTGATTATTGTTATTGTATTGTATACACAGTGTGGGAGAAAGATCCAGACCTGGTATGTGGAGACTGGAGAGATGTAAGGAGACATGGCTGTCTGAGCGATCATCCTGTTGGTAATACTGTAGGGCGGTGGGAAGAAGCTGTGCACAGAGAGGAGAATGTGTTCAGCAAAGCAAGAAAGAAATGGAAAGACGGCAGAATACAACACATTTCTGCGGCCTTACCCGTTTTGCATAGCAGCTGCACTGGGGTCATATGTGAGGGTCATTCCAGTCTGGAGGGGGGGGGGGGGGGGGTAAAGGAATGCCACATTATCATCTCACCACACTCTGAATGCATTGAGATCGTGTGTATTCTCTTGTTATTGGGCATGGACTGCCTCCTGTCAGAGAGGGAGGCCACCACTTACCAGTCTGGTGTCACCATCGCGTGGCCAAGTGCGACCGTTATGGACAAATTTATTCTGGCTCTGTCTCTTTCTCTGTCCGCCATCGGCAAACTTACACAGCAGGGGTTCAGAGGGAGCTGCAGGGAGAGAGGGAGATGAGAGGTTCTCTGATCAAACACGGGTGCGTACTTCGCTACTATCTGTCTGTCAGACTCGCGCTGCAGTGTATCGCTCCCTGAAACCTGCAAAGGCACATTTGCTCGCCAGCCTGGGAACACAGACATCGAAATTGGCAGCTGTGGTGCTGTAATCTCCTCCCTCTCCTAAAGTAGGCAAGGCCAGCTGAGACTATTTCAGTCTAATAATCCAATTAAAAAGCTTAGAGTGGGAGTGGAGGCCACACTAGACAGCTCGCTCACTCACTCTCCCTCTCTCTCTCTCCCTCTCTCTCGCTCGCTCGATTTTATTCCCCTGTGCTCTGCCACTTAGCTCTCAGTGTATAGGAGCTCTTTACCAGCAGACACACAGGCTCCTGCTGGGAGCAAGGATCATCCGGCTGACCACTTTATCTTCCCTATATAACTGCATCCATCCACACTGCACCTCCGTGTTATTTCAGTTCATGAGCTCCATCCATACCACCTTCATCTGCTTATGTGATGAAATCAGTGCCGTGTTCAAACCCGATCACTTCAACATCAATCTCTACATGAACATCCTGGCACATAAGCGTCTGTGTGTAACTCTCATCTCACCTGGGAGGCCTTGGGGCGTCTTAATAAACTTCCCATTGAAGTGTGAAATGACTGCGTCACATTTCTCAGTTGACTCCATCCTGAAATACAACACACAGACAGGTAAGTACATATGAGACAATAATGGCTCAATGATGAAGGAATCAAGACACACACACACACACACACTTAATGATGATGACATTTGTGCTTTGCCTAACCTGCCTTTCAGGTTTTTCATATCTGGCTATGCAAACACAGCTGGAGGAGTCACAGTAACCACAAAGTCATGCTACACACAGTGAAGCTGCTCCTCTAAATAAACCACAATTTGTCCGTACAACAACAAAGCTACGGCCGTCGGTTACGCATTTTATATATCCTCACAAAAATAACTGCATTCTGGGATTTTTGTGATGAGAAAAAAGGCAAATGTCTTTCTGTCTGTCATTCCTGTGGCGTTGTTAGTGTTCCTTTCCCATAAACTCTGTGGCTTTATGTTGTAAAGAGAACATTACAGGCCGCCTCGCTTGCATTTCTCCTCTTTTACCGGCTTTTAACGTTTCCCCCCGCAAAATCTGATCCGGTGACACACAGAGCCAAACTGCTGTGCAGAGCGGAGCCGTGTCCCACAACATGTCTCTTTAATGAGGATAATTAGACTTGTGGCTAACATCTAATGCAGTGATGAAGGAAATGGCGTGTAATTGCCATATGTGGTGCAATTAAAAGCATTTAGGAATACGGTTTGAGGACCACGAGTCATTTGTGTCTGACCTGGCAAAGCCCACTCCTCTGCTGGATCCGTTGCAGTCCCTCAGGATGCGGGTGGATATGACCTGGCCAAAGTGCTTCAACATGTTCTCCAGCTCCTGCTCGTCCATGGACACAGGTAAGTTGGAGATGTAGAGGTTTGTCGGGTCTTGTTCTTGTTGCTGTGAGAGACAGAGAGTCGGAGGTAAGGAACCCTACATACACACACACTCCTGACAGAGTTCAGTGGTCCCAGCTTGTTCCTGTGTTTTATTCCCTGAGCTTTAAAGGTCTTAAATGGTCAGAATGAATAGATTTGAATTTGCATGCAGCCCACAGCTACACGAGGCTGGCATCAGCTGATTTCTCCCTGTATTTCAACAGTGTCAGCAGAAATATAAGACAAGGCTACGAGTCCCCGGGGAGCGGCCACTCTCCATTAATATTCATCAGCGTCCTGCTGCATTCAGAGCCGGCTGCAGGGACGGATTGGATTACTGAAGTAATACACTGACAGAAAAATCAACATTTACTATTAGGGGACAACGAATGATCCCCAGCCTGCAGAGAGGAAGGTGTTCAATCAGAAGGTGAAGGTACACAGATGTTTCCAGCATCACAGCTCCAGACACAACTATAAATAGTTACATTCTGGCTTATAGCAAGAGAGATGAAGCAAGAAAGGATGAATGTGAAATGATCACTGCTTTATTTATTCAAATCTGACATTCCTGATTGCAGCTTGACGTACATTTATTATTCTGACTTATTTAAAGAGTCTAAAGGTGAATGACTGAGTATTTAATGCAGTAAGTCAAGCAGAGAGGGCTTGAAGGCCGACTGTCATCACCCGAGAGAGAATTTAAAGGAGGACAAACACGCGCGCTTCCTGTGTGTCGACAGAAGCTCGGAGAGACGCAGTGAGAGAATTTTGGCAGCAGGATGAAGACATCTGTTTGTGCTGAATGGGGTCACCAGCCAATCAGTCAGTCATTAACTGCCACTGAGGCGAGCTGTCAGATGGAGAGCTGAGACAGAGAGGGGCAACTGATGGAGAGAGGGACCATGACAGTCTGCTGTGAGACCATGGGATCTACAGATAAGATGGCTATCTGATTAAAGGATGCTTCATCTAAATATGAAACAGTGATATACACTTAAATAAGCAAATAGCTTGATAAGACAACATTTTAAGTATTTGGAAATGTATATTAACCTCTTCTAATTCCTCTTTTCACATATTGTTATTGATTTAATACTTTATAAAGTCAGCTATAAACGTAAAAAAAGATATGGATGATACTGTAAAGATGACAACTGTACCCATTTAAGTGTAATTGCTTGAAGGAGTGAAAGACACAGCATCTCTAACTTGGTTACAGTGAAAAAAGGATAAAGAAAAAAGCATTATGTGTAAATGTCCTTTTCCCATTCTCCGATTCAAAGTAAGAAGTATGTCAGAAGATCTGCCCTCAGTGGAATAACACGAGGTGGAGAGGAGGGGAGTTCTTATCTTCCCACTCCCCACCCACCTGCCTTTGAAATAATAATAGAGGAAAGCCTTTTGAATGGTGCCTGGGCAGATAAAAAACAGGAAAAAGGACCTTTGTGCCAGAGACCATTAAGCCCAAACAAGCCTCGACAGCCAACTGAAAGGTTTAACTTTATACGAGCATTTACCTTGCACAATGCAGAGACTGACCTTAGCCCTGCCTCTCGGAGCAGTTCTATTTTAATTACCAATGCTAAGTGGTTGCACAGTGGCACGTCAAGAGGCTCTGCAGTTCAGCAGAAAAGGAAACCAGGCCAAAGAATTTGGGCTTTTTGCTGCATGGGAACTTCCCTGACTTTAACTTTGACTTCAATGCTGTGTGTGTGTGGCCATGACAACACACAATTACTTACTTCCTTTCTGTGGGTGAGTGCCATCTACTTGGACTGAATGTATTGGAGTCCTATTTTAAACTCTACACACTTTATATTTTCAGATCTACTGTATGATGTCATGGACAGACTAAGTCCTATCTGATTTGTACTGAAAGCTTAAAGTTGTCTGTCAGCTTGACATGTGGTGAACTTGACAGTCTACGTCAACTTGATGGCTCCAACTGGTCTGGTCACAGTCCGCTGTCATTCTTGCTGAAGAGCACACAGACTTACAACAACAGTGCTGGTGTCTCTTTGGACAGGCAGACACAGGGTTTGAAGCCTTGTGTGTTGACTGTAAGGCGTAGATGTAAAAGCGTGGTACACTCAGAGGCCCTACATGTGTTTCAGGTGCTTTGGAGGGGACAGACAGACGAGTGCGTGCTGCAGGATGGGCTTAAATATATATACATCCACTGTGCGGATAACTTCTCGAGTGCGTCACCCTGCTGTCAGCGCGGTGCAACACACCCAGAGTCTGCCCACTGCCAGCATTCATATCTGGAACGCTTCCAAAGCCTGGCTGGGATCTGTCAACTGACATAATGCCTTTAGGGACCGTCAAACATGTCCATATGCATGCACACACAGAAATACGCACATATACATAGCTAACCAAACACCAACACATTATCCAATACACCCAAACACACACATGGCACACACCGCCTTTAAGTTTCTGCTCAGTAAGCTCAGAGCAGCGAGGTCTTAAGACTGAGTGCAGGCGGGCACATGCACTGCAGTCAAGGATTCCTGCGTTGCCATTTAATACCGGGAGGATTAGGTTTTAGTTGCCCGACGAGCCAGATGGAGGAGAATCAGCGTTACTGAGGGATTGTATGGATGTGATACACGGATTAGGCTGAAATGAATCCTCACCTTTGCCATCTGAGCTTGAACGCCAGTGTTCTTCAGGGCCGTCACAGCCTTCTGTGCCGCAGCAGGGCTGTCAAAGTCCACAAAGCCGTATCCTGCGGGACCGAGCCACACCAGAGTTAAGACAACATGCTACCGCCAGCAGAGAGAAAATGGCAGACACCACATTGTGTGCATGATGGTGGTGACGTGTGTTTATTTGCTGATATAATGTGTTTCTGTAAGCAAATGTGTGTGTGTGTGTGTATACACAAGTGTATTTTTGTGTGTGTGGAGGTAGAGGCAGCAAAGCGCTGAGGCTGCAGATACCAGTGGTGATGGTCAGCTCTTTGTCCTCTGGGGGGACAAACAGGGTGAACCAACAGTCGCTGGCTTTTACTGAAGCTGCCGGACAGAACTCAACCCTTTTCTAGGGCGAGTTTGAGTTTGAGTGTGAGATTTGTTATCTTCTATGAAATAACACTACTCTGTGTTAAATAAATGATTAAAGTATTCCAGTGGCTGATCTAATCTCACAAAGGTTTGGGTCACACAAGGTTATTTCTAAAGCCATCTCTGGGTTCTATTTAAAATTCAGTTAGAGCTTTACAGGGTCTTTAACAGGCTCCCCTTTCACCCAGAGCCTTTGATTAACTGGCATCTGTTCAATCCATAGGAGAGTGACAAAGCATTCTCTTAATCCCATCAGTGCTAGGTAGAATCGGCCGGTCCCTCTTTAGTCGGCTGGACCGTCTACTAGGACTGGACAAGAGCCAGTGCTGTCGCTCAGAGAGAGAGCGAGAGCGAGAGCGAGAGAGAGAGAGGAACCTGCTATTTCCTCCCAGGACAAACCCACAGCAGTGACACAGTCAAAGGCTTAAAATAACACCAGCTGAGTGACAGCATTTCAGCAGCCTGTCTGTCTGCTTCCTGACTTGGCCGGATTTTCTGAGACAAATGTATAGCTGCTGAAAGACGAGGGGGGTTAGGCGGTATATGTCAAACTGGATGCTTTGGGCAATTCTGTCTGAGTGAGGTTTGGAGCCGTGTTTATTAACGTCAGGAGAAGGAGAAGCAAAAAGGGAAATACAACTTTACACACCTTTGCATTTGTTTGTAGTCTTGTCCAGGATGGCCTTTGTTGATACAATTTTGCCATACCTAAGGGATGAGCAGACAGGCAGTGTATTGTCAGAAGGATTATGGCCTAAACAGAGCCAGTTACAGAAGACAAAGAGGACAGCTTGTGCAATCTATGACATCACCGCAGAAATATGAGAAACAGGAAGTGGTTTCCATGTGGACCAGTAAATCCCCACCGAGCGAGCGAGCACAAAGTTACCCAGGCCGATCCCTTTAGACAAACAAAAACACTTTTATTATACACATGTTACATAAAGCCTGTAAAGTTTGTAAAGGGAGCTTTACTCAGGCACCACCTTGCTAATGTGCCAAGGCTGCTTTTGTTAATGGCCAACAAACTGCAGTCCAAAGTTAGTGGAGTGTTAAAACCTGATCCAGCACAGCTCAAGGACAGCCTCACCCTCACACTGCTCTAAACTCTGAACTGTCACCACTGCATTCATAATCCTTACATATTTATCAGTCACACACAGTGGGATTCATACACTTAGTCTATTTTATTTATGTCAGGTATGTGAAGATCCATTTCAAATCCATTTTACATGTAAAGTACAACAATTCCACTTTCCAGCAGCAGTAATGTGACAGTAAAGAATACTGAATTGATTACTATGATGGCTAAATGACTGAGCCTGAGTTAATGAGGTGAGCCAAACGAAGGTTAGCCCAGGCAGATACAATGTGTGTGTGTGTGACTGCTTAGTCAGTTGTTGGGAAGGAGCCAATGATTACATATGAGAAAGAGAATCATAGTCATGTTACTCATTTTCTTCAGGGAGCTGCAGTTATCTCCATATGATCTTACTGTACATTATGGTTATATATAGAGAGAGCTTGTGGGTATAGTTCAGTCGGTACCACATGTAAGCGTTTCAAATCTCCAGATATTAAACTGAAACTTGGGCTCTGTGGCTGGTTAGACAGCTGAGAGCAGTCAACACTCTTCTGTGACGCATTATAAACCTCTGGGTAAGGTCACAGATATTACCTGGTGTGTGTGTTTGGCTATTGGTTAACAGCACAACCTAAAAGCCAAGTGATGACAATTCACAGTTTATCTTGTGTGTTTGCATGGCTGCTGTGACAGACAAATATACAGGCACACTAACATGCACTCACTCCCTCAATGACTGCATGATCTAGGTCTATTACTGGGATTAGGCAAACTTCAGTTTATACCAATTTCTATTGCACTAAGGCGCATATGTGACATTAAAACAAAAACTATTTATTGCCTAAAACGCAATATAATATCAAAATATCAAACTTAAAGAGCATGTAATCACACTGATTGACACCTGTACATTCTCCACTGCTGTCCTCTCCTACGGTGTACCACAAGGCTCAATGCTTGGGTCTCCACCTTTTGGTTCTCTGTATGTACAGTTCCCTGCTACAGTAATTACCTTCAGATCAATATCACCACTAAACTCTACATATAGTCACAAAGCCACTCACTCCAATTTGACAAACTGCCCTGATAACAAAATATGTGATCATAAAATCATGAAAACATCACCTGTCCACTCTGACAGAGCCACCATGTTGCTTATTTGCTCATAGTGAGGACCACATGAATCAGGTTGAGTGCAGTAATGCCTTAAACAAATTCTCATTCCCACCACAAACCTCCTTTCTGTAATTTCTGCTTCGTATCACAACATGAATGAGAGGATGTGAATACAATTACCTCAGATATGATGAATGTACAGCACCGTCTTCTCATGCGTGGCACATTTATCTCACGTTGTGACAGCGCAATGGCAATCAACGCAAATCCTATGCTGAACTATCAATCAATTCCAATACCATACAGTGTAACCACTGAATCAATATCAACACAGAGGCATAATTCAGCCTTGACTGAGGATAACAAGGCACAGCAGGGTCGCTGTAGCAACAGTCTATGAAGCCAGCATCATCTTACACATTTCTTATATTCAATTCAATGTTTGCTACTCAAAGGGAAGTACTATCACAAGCAATGCTCACTGGGCATGATTAGATAATCCTGTACACTTCTACTCCACTGTTTTGGCGAGTGTTTCCGTGGTTGCTGTGGTGACTTCGCCTCACGTCCAAGAAAACAGCAGCATGGAACAGCTGGGTGGCAATCATCGTCTCTTCTTGTTGCTGCCACCTGGCACAGCAGCAGGACTAGCATGGTGTTTATATAGGAAACACTGGGGTTATCATCTGTAACCACTATACCACGTCAAAGCCTCACCCTCATCCGCATACAAAATTCACCTCATTCACCAGCACACACACTTTTTGCCCCCGAGCACCACTTCTCCATCCTTAGCCCAAGAACAAGAATATGAGATGGAGAGGGTGATGGTAAGAGGAGCCTATCGATCCCTGCAGCCCCATAAGGACTTTCTGAAAATAAATGTTTCGGGTCTGTGCGGTAATTTCTCTAACAAAAGCTCTCGTTTCCATTTCACTAAATAGAGGCTGAAAGAGCCAGGACTCACAAACAGCACCATAACATTATAAGATCATAAAACATTCAGTACAATAACATTTGCTTTATTAGTATACTCCCTCAACACACCAGCTGTTGGTAAACGACCTTGACTACTACCGTGTCTGTACATGAGACGTTGTAAATGTTATATGAACCCTGCAGTCAAGGATTAGGTCAACTGTGAAACCGGGCAGTAGAGCATGAACCTATGACCTTTCCTTCATCTGAACTGTAATCTTAAATCGTACAGTATGAGGATAAAGCAGCTTTGGAGTGACACCACTGTCAAATTGAGGACAGATGGTCAGATTGTAACTGTGAACTCGTCTTCAGAAGTAGTTTCTTACTCTTTTGTTCAAATGTACTTTACACAAATGCTTTCAAAACAATAACAGTAAACAATATGACTAAGAGGAAAAGTTACAATTTTCCATTTGAAGTTCTGCCTATTGATCTGTCTGAACTATAAAGAAGAAGAAAAACATCCTGCTCACATAAACAAAGCTAGCTGAGGCCATTATTAAATTGTATCCATTGTTAATATTTATGGGGCCCAGAAGTCTTCCAGAATATTCCGTCGTTAAGATCAGAAGGAAGCCAACTGAGATTTGTCTTTATCCAACTAAAGCTTCGATAAAATATGTATGTCACTACTGAGACCCTTTTCAATAATTCTTAAAAGTCAGAGAATGAATCAGAAGCTTTGTGCGGTAAAGTCAATATAACATTGTGAGGAGCCGAGACTGCGAAAGCAAAGAAAATGAGATCTCTGAGGCAGCAGGGTGGTCTTTGGGCTTTGGCAGATATAAAGCATTCAGAGCACAAAGAGAGCAGTGAAAGAGAGCAGCATTGACAGTATCTCTCCTTTATCCCCCGACACATGATGTATGAACTGTCTGCCGCTGTGCCTCTCATGCTGTCGCCCGACCTCATCCTATGCCGTGTAATTTTTTCGTTTCGTATTCAAATGAAGTGGCCCTACCTGCAAAAAACGCTGCCATGTTTGTCAAATTCTCAAAACATTACCAGAGGCCTCTCCTCCTCACCCGAGCTGGCTCACTCTGCTCCTTGGGTCCATAGCTGATTGCACATTAAACCCTTTTATGGAGGCTGAAAGATAAACTGTATCTTCTTCCAACATTCTCCAATGAGGGCAACGATTTAAAGGCCTCAAAAACTATAATGACACTCATTTTCAAAAACAGGAAGCTGGCAGTGCCGTCAGACATGTCTTTATATATTCTACAGATAAAGGGGTCACAGAGCATGTTTCTATTGGGCTGTATTGACTTTAGTTTGCACAGCTTCCTGTTTTAAGCATGGAAGTCACTAAACGGCGTGGAGTCAATAAAAGCACGCTTTGTGATGTGTGATCATCGGCTGAACGTGCAGACACCCTCCCCGCTTCCCATTTTTAAACAGCGCCACCAAATGAGTGCATTTAAGCCCGCTGAAAAGCTCCCGTTTCCCCCAACTGAAGCTATGCTAATGTGTTATGCATGAATATAAATGATGTGATAGATTCCAACACACTCTGGGCTGAAAAACTGAGAATTTTGTGACAAGTCTACAGAGCTCCATTAGTCACCCATAATTCAGCTAATTAGGAGAAAATCATGTCCAGGCTCTTTCACAAGTAATGTCAGCACTAGTTCACAGAGAAAGATGGTCCTTAATGTTAAATAGCTCGAACAAAACTGAGAGAAAAATCCTTCACAGCGTTAACCGTGTAGTGGGAGGTGTGTAGGGCATTTTCACATCTTATTAGTGCTATTATTATGTCATGTGTGTCGATAAGTGGCCGCTACTGTTAGCTGGAACAGGACTCCCCAAACAACTAGGTCCAACAATCAATGGCTGATCAATAGTGCATGATAGTGATAAGAGGGCGAGCGGTACTCACGGCTGACAGAGTTTGACTAGGTCATGGTCTGTGGTTGAAGGGGACAGGCCCCGGATGTAGAGGTTGGTTTTGCTCAGTTGTTCCCAGCCTGCAGTGCTGCTGCTGCTGCTGCTGTTGTTGGTGCTGCTGTTGGTGCTCGGGCTGGGCGGAGCCATGGGGTATGATGATGGAGGAAGAGGTGGCTGGAGAACGGAGGGAGAAGAGGAAGAGACCAAGTTAGGGACTGACAAACCTGGACAATTTGGTGCTGACTGCTACGATGGGTGGAAAACAGATCTGCACTTTTTGGTGTGAAATTGACACGCTGATGTAGTCTCTGGACCGACTACCACACACACACACACAGGTTTTCATGTAGCAGATCTGCTGGCTACAGTGAGAGGTGAAGTTAAAGCAGATCTCATTTGTTGTCACTCTAGCGGACCTCACAGCTCTCTCTGCTTCAAATCCTTAATCTCTTGCCAACTGACCCTGTATGGTACCGACCTCCACTGTAGGAGCTTCTGAACATAACACAGGGCTGAACACATCAGACTGTGGTGTGAATTCAGATAGAGAACATTACAGATCTGAATTTGAAAAAGGATGTTTTCTTCTGCCAGATAAAGCCATCAAATCCTACTGGATCTGGAGAGAGGTAGTCATATGCTTCAGGTCTGAATTGCTGTCAGTAAGTGAAACCTAACCACAGTAAGTCATTCAGTCATATATGAAAAATAACAACCAAAAAAAAGGTTAACTCTCCGGACACTCCATCACTTGTATCAAGTGGGTTTCTGTCCAGTGTGAGGATTAATGGTTCACATTGCAGTGATCCATATCTGCAGAGCAATCACACAGTGTGGCAGTCAGCACAATCAGGGTCCACAGGGGCCTGTAGCTCTGACATCAGTGTGACACCCAGAGCCTCAGTGTGGACAGACCTATTCCCAGATCAACATAAACAATTGGATCTCTGGTGTAGAGCCTCACTTCTTGACCTGAACACTCATTAACGATTAGCTTTACATTCTGCTCGAGTGACCCCAGGTAGAATTCTGCTCTTTGCTTCATGGCTACAAAGACCAATCAAACCAAACAATCATCATTCCTGCTGTGAGATTAAAAACATGCAGGGAAAATAATATGTGCATTGCATTTTTCATGGCCCAATCATGTTTCAGTTCACTACCAAGGCTGAGAATAACAATTTATGTGACAAAAGCTAAACAGGGCTTGTTGTCCATTGGAGGGATAAGATCCAGCCTCCACTGATTGAGCAACGTTGAGCCCGGTGTTTACAAGGACACAGATGTGTTGCTCTGCAGACAGCTTTCCCTTCAAGGACGCCTCCCCTTCTTTAGTATCCGACACTGATTACCGCCCCCCCTCTCGCCCTCCCTCCCCTCCCTTTCGTGGAATCGCAAGAGAGGAAGCTGAAGGAATCCCAAGCATGAGATGTTGACAGGATTGAGCAACCAGATTTTGGACTCCAGCAGTAAAGCATGCCATCTTCTCCTGTGATCATGTGCCTTCCCGGCCAAACCCATTCGACCTGCTTTATTCCGGCTGATTGGTGGCAGATGTCTGAACTTTGTCTGCCTGCTGCCAGCTAACCGGTCTCTCTCACAGGTTCTGTGCCTGTGTCTCCATATAAAACCTGGAGGTGTATTTAATAAACCATCCCTATGTAACATCTCCTCTTATGCGCTCAATTATCAGGCAAACACTTCAGCAGTAATAATAGCTACAGCTGCTTGCGATGTCACAGCAGCGGTCATGAAATGTTTGGCTTTTAATGGAAAACAACACAAATCATTTCCATACAAACATTGAGCAGTGATAATGGTTTAAATATGACATAAGACAGCTTCATTTACATCAGAAGACCTCATGTGGTCCATTTTCCTAGAATCTCATGAGGCAAAAACCGTGAAACAAACTCATACAAGGCTTTTCGACCTCTGATATGCATCTTTGTCAGTCATATGGTTTCTTTTCAAACACATACACACAACAGCAGTGTGTCATCATAAATGAGCCGGTTTCTCAGCAAATCCAGATAAGAAATCTTCGAAAAGACTTGACAGCATAATTTTTGATGATGAATGAGTTCAACCTAAGGAGCACAGAGCCGGGGCCTTAGCTCACTATTCCATGTTCCAACAACAATTTACATCTTTACCGCATTACTGAATACAACACAAACAACAGAAACTAAAGTAAAAACTCCAGTTTTAAGGTGAGAAATAAAGCAACAAACTCAAATCTCCACCATCTCTTTGTTGCAAGTTCGACCTCAACTCAGGAATCAATATAGGATGTAATGTATTTATGAATTGCATGTTTTAAATAATAAAAAGCTTAGTCAGATAACAAAGCCTGCTTTTAAATAACGAGACAAGCATTACCTGCATTCCAGTCACTGTTCATATCACACACAGTCACTCACTCATCCGCACACACTCACACACAATCAGTGGAATGGAACAGGAATGTGCCACTACCTCTTACTATATGTGGACAAAGAGAGAGAGTCATTACGAAGAATGGCCACCACAGAACTGTCCTCCATTTTCAGGGCTTCAGGTGAGACCAACTTCCCTTTCTGTAGCCCTGACAGTGCACTTTGTTTCCATGCCTGTCTGGCTGCTCAGATGCGGGCCTGTGTGGAGGGGGACCATATCTTATCAGCCCGTTCCAGACCTACTCAGACCATCATATCCGAGGCTGGAGATACACAAGACCTTCTAGTAACCGAGGCCTCGCCCATGGAGCTCCTGCCTCAAGATGACAGCATGAACAATACACGGCCACACACACTATGTCCCGACCTCTCAGCTATGCCACCAAACTATGTAAAGTATAGTAATAAAACAATTCCTCATGCAGACTTGACAATTCCACTTCAGAGCAAGGGAATGGTGCACATTCATTTCATGTGAGGGTTATGGAATTACATTAAATGGAATTTAAATAACAAACACATAACATTATTGCATTTAAAGATTGTTAGATGACGTAAATCCTATCAAAATGTTGACTTTGGAAGGAATAATATCATGTAAACAAAGTAGATTAGTTGAAAAGCCGATGACATGAGGTTCAATGACTTTTAATTCACAACATTAGCTGATTGAGGCGTTAAAACAGCGCTCAACCTGTTTTTATTTTGCCATTTGATCAACATAAATGTAACATTAGGATTAAAAAGCAACCCAACGTACTGGTGGGTCGTTCTCCTCGGTGCTACTCGACCTGGACCACAGCCTGAGCAGCAGCAGCAGCAGCGTTTGTTTTTTTATACTGTGTGTAACCCAGAGTAAGTTTTAATATCCTTTAACACCGCCATTTAACTTTCTCGGGATTTATGTCGTTCTTTTTTCGCCACTTCCATGTATTCATCTTTGAGGCGGTGATATTCTAACGTTACACTTTGGTAAATAAAGGCATATTTACCTGTTTGCGATACGGAGTCCTCAGCGCGTTGCCTGTATTAGCAAAAATCATCCTCAGTCCGAGCTTCTTCTTCTTTTTAACGCGGCTCGCAGTTTGTAACGAAATACCTCCAACTACTCATTTAAATAGAAATTACACCCATATGTCTCCTTACACCGGTAAACGACGCACAAATACGATTCTGAGCATATTTGTCATGTACATATCCTTATAGTTGTCGACTATCCGGCAACAGAAACCTCTGTAAATTGCTCCAACTTGGATTGGCCAACCCCGTGTGTTTGACGGGCTTCATTGATTTGCAGGACAGACCTACGGTGGGAGAAACCAATTTCACCTCGGGTGTAGGGGTGACATTTTAACAATAACTAACCTTAACGCTACCATTTGTGTCTTGTTTTAGCTTATGTCAAGATGAAGAATTAGTCGTTTTGTTAGCGTAATGTATTCTTACATCTACGATTGTCGCACACCCTTATTATACTAATATACAATATTAAGGTATTAGCCCCCCCCCCCGCCCCCGCTGTTCGTGTATTAAAGTGTATACATGCCGAACATTCCTCCCTGGCTATCGCTGTTATATTTTGACCACTTTCTTTTATGATCCCCTGTTGTCTGTATATCGTCAATATCAAGCAAGTAAGTTTATGATTATTTTACGTGGTAAGGATAAGGTTTTTTTGGATGGAGGTGCCAACATTAATATTAGCTGCTAACCTGCTGTGTCTACCTGCAGCTGATCGATATGAAATCAAATAGAAATGGTTGTAAATAAAGTTCCTGTAAATAATTTAAAGCTATTCTATTGAATTTGCTAAAGTCCTGCTGAGATCCTTAGAGTAAAAATCAGCATAACAGCACACTATTGCCTGACATTTTATTGTACTGCGATTGAGGCAAACGTGTAAATAAGAAATCTGTGTACAGAATGGGATTGTGTTATATGATGTTGTATTATAAACAATGTATTATCTTGACTGCTTTCTCCAATTAGAAAGCAACGGATATTTACATGCTTGTGTAAATGAATTTTCAATCAGTTAATAGGTCAAAGTTGATGCCTGTTGATTCTATCTAATCTAATTATGGCTTTATTGTGATGTTTATTTTATTTAGAGTATAATCAAAGTTTTAACATGCATCTTAATATACTAAGTGACAAAAATTCTCCAAAACACTGTTTGTGATTTGAGCGGTGAAATAAATAATGAGTTAATGTTACGGTATAATGAATTTGTCTCCACAGAAGAGGGAAATGTTGTTGTTGTTGCTGAGATGTTGTGTTCAGCAAAGGAGCCTTAATGTAAGAGATGGGTAGATGGGGGGTCCTTAGTGAAGGAGGCAATCACAGAATGTAAGAGGGGCGGGCCAGGCTATCAATCAAAAACAATCCACCCACCACTGTCACCTGCTGATTGGAAAACCAACACTGGTGGGAGAAAATGTGAATTAATGGTGACCTTCAGTGAGGAACAAGGACCGTACAACAACCACTCTCCTGTTCTGCCTTTATAGTCTCCCTAACCAGCTGAACCATCTGGTCCTCCCTTCAGTCCTGTCCATCGTCTGACACTATTGTCTGCTGTGGACAAACAAGCTACCGCTTATATGATGTGTTAAATATTTGATCTTGTCTGCCTAACGCTGTCTGGATAATATCCTGTACAGTATATTTGCTCACTAACACGGGGCACTGACATTATAACATATCCTATATATAGTATAAGATAGTACAAGGTAAAATGAGGAAAATACATTTAAATGATCTGTTCAGTTTATAAATCTGTGAATTGCCCTTGTGAGAACAGAATGAAATCATTATATGTCTTAATTGTAAAGACATAGGCACAGTGTCAATACGTAGGTGATATGTGATATGTCATTCTTAAATGAAACCAAAGGTCAGGAATAGAGCATGTAGAGGTTCACTAGGCCAACATGAGGAGTCAATGGGTCAGCATGAGAGGAAAAGGAGAGGTCTGATTCAGCACTCTGCTCAGGTCACTGAGAGAAAGGAGAGCAGTGCAGACAGAGGCAATACAATCACCACCTTTTATCAAACAGTCAAAAGAAAGGTTATCTGTTATCACTGCCTTTGTGTGCGATTGCAAAAAAAGAAGAAAGAGAAGCCTAATACAGGATATAATGCAAATACTTGAAGATAATGTGACCACAAATGTTTTTAATCCACAAATGAAACATCTCAATTGCTCCGTATATACAAATACAGACATTGACTGAACATCTCACTTCAATTTCAAGCCCAGCGATATGGCATCAGATCTAACAGAACGCACACAACTATTTTCAGGCAGGTTGCTTTGATATGCAAGAAGAAACATTGCCAATATTCCAGGAACATAGCTTTCCCCTGAAGGGGATCTCCTTGAATTTCATTAGAGATACAGCTTTAGATTGTACACGTCATCCTACAAAGAGAAGTACAAGCACAAACACGCACAAACATTACAGGTTCACAAAGACACAATCCCATAGACACGCAGATGAACATGCATAAACTCACTCGGGTATTTCCAAGGAAATCAGAGAGTGGGTGCATTTTAGGACAGCACACTTCTTATTTCCGCTCTTCTTTTAACTATTACTATAAACAATTAGATTCTCTGCTAGCACACGAGTTTAGATTATAAGATGGAGGAGCCGTCCTCTCTTCTGTGAGACTGTAACAATTAATTTCTCACTGCTCAAACTGTGAAAGGCTCACTTCCTGTGCTCCACCAGCACAATCATTTCCAGTGTTGCACAGACTTTCAGCAGCTCCAGGAAGCCTTTAGAGAAAAGCCCAGTGTTTATACCTCTCTGCTGAAAAGGGGTTGGGGTTTCGGGGTATAACCCCTCTTTGACACCGGCACATTGATTTCCGGTGAGCTGGGAGTGCCCATATGTTGGTCCCCACAAAAAAAAGACCACATTCACATCTCTGCTCTTGAATGTGGGGGCTGTGTTCAGAACAGCTCTGCACAGTTATTAAAACATATCACACACCAATGATTTGGCATTATTGCATTGGTGGAAACAGCGTCATCACTGTGTGTGTGAAGTGTGTATTTAATACCTGGTAGTATGATTCAGTTTTGTTTTCCCAGTAATTCTCTGATGGCATCATCCAACTTCTGCTTAGTTTCGGGTGACAGACTGCTACTTTGACATTCCCCTGTCAATATTCTTGATATAATAATGAATTCATTGTTCCCTCAGTGATTGTAAGCCGTCCAGGCCCTGAGGCACCAAAGCAGCTCCAACACCATGGTGTCCCTCCACAGCTGGGGTGAGGTTTCTGGCATTGCTGTGTAGCTCTTTTTGTGTCTTTCCAAACAAAGTGCCGTTCATTCCTGCAAAAATTAATGGTTTTGAGGAGAAAGCTGAGAGCAATGAGGTGTCCTTCCACCAACGCTATTGTTATCCAGCATTTTTTGTCATAGTGGACACATGAACAGAATCTTCAAATATGTCTGCAGGTCCTCTGCTGTAACCTTTGTCACCTTCTTTGTCACCGCCCTCAGCATTGTATTTCTGTCTTGGTTCAGTATTTGTAGAACAGAAAATAGCAACGGCACCAAACGGCACTGAATTTCTCATCTGTGAGATAAATAAACGTCCTATCCTATCCCATCCCATCCTATCCTTTCCTATCCTCTCCATAGATTAGAGTTGGTCTTTCTATGGATTGATGAACACCCAGAAACATTTGTAAGTGTGTCCACCTTCATGCATACATACAATGGCTCCTCTGAGGTCCTTTGAATTTGCTTTAATTGGGTAATGCCTCACATAGAAAACTGTCAGTAATTTGCCTATTTTATACAGCAACAACCACATCTTCAATATCTGCATCTTATCTGAATCCAAATAGCTTTAAGGGAGTCATTAATCACTGATTCACTTACTTTGCAAACCTTAACTGTGACTGTGACAAGTTTACTAGAGCTGTAGCATAATGATGGGCTTTGGCTTTCAAAGTCTCAAGATTACAGAACACTTGAGAGTTATTTCATGAGATGCAAATTGGGGAATTGAGAAGCAGCACAGCCGTTTCAAGAGAAATGTGTAGGATTCCTCATAAATAAGTTATGCAAAGAAACACTAGAGCATTGATAATCAAAGGAAAAACATGAAAAATTAAAAAAATAATATCAGAACATCATTAAAAAATATATTTCTAAATGTCAGTTTTCATCTGACTCTTGGCTTTTAACATTATTTGCTTAGACAAATGTTTGTGTGATAAGACCATTTTATAAACATTAGAAACACATGTGCACAGAGGCAGGTCTTTCATTCCATAACATTCACACTGTGCTACCTCATTGTGCACACATGGGCAACTCTCCAAACCTTATTGTACACATTGTTAAGCGCTGCTGAACCACAGCACAATGCCATTGTCTGTGCTGCCATGTTAAAGTCCTATTGCAGGTAATGCAGTTACAACCACTGCAATGATTTTGGTGGTGGCAGCCTGTCTGTAGTTATTATCAAAGCATCACTGAAATTAATGACACTGGTAGGTCCCATTTAAAATAAAATAATACATCTATTTTTAACACAGTCTGTTTAAGTAAAAATACCCCAATGTGAGGAAGTGATTCGGAATTATTTGAATGAAATAATATGAGGGAAGAAGCTGATCCTTCTAACAAAGACGTCACGCTCCGATGAAGGTTTGTCGCCACTGAAATCTTAGACTGAAGTGAGGATAAGAGTCTTCAGAGGCAGAGCAGCATGCAGGAACCTTCCTCTCTCCATGCTGCTGGGCTCCATGCTGATAAAACTTTAATGAGTTCCACTAATGCAGAGCACTGAAGCCACTGTGTGAGCTCAAATGCCTGCAGGTCAACTAGGGACTTTCCTCACAACCTCATTTGACCTTTGTCTTCATTTCTTCCCCACTGGTTTTTGCATGATGAGAGGTTAAGTATTTTTGCAATGCCCAGTTTACATTCAATCAACAACAAAATACAGTTTGGTAACATTTTCTGCATGACTGACTTAATACTCCAAATCATTAAGACCTAACATTTTATCTTTATCGAATTGTTTTGAAAAGAATTGAGTATGAGATCAAAATACATCCTGCCTACATGGGTTTATTGAGTCCCAACAAGAATCTGTCCTTGCCAAATAGTTGATCAGTTATGGAGGATGAGAACAATATACAATCACACATGCAGCCCCAAATGCACTTGTACCATTTGCAGATAATTGGGACATATAAATGGCAGCACTGGGGGGATACATAAGTTAATTCTGCTTGCTTACAATGACAGCATTGACGCTCATGGGAATCTGCTACACTGATATTCTCGCTGTGTCTGCAATGTTTATCTGTTGGAACTAGCTGCTTCTGGGAGGAACACACCACCCGCCCACTACCATGATGCTCCTTTTCCATAGATCTTCTGTTCGTATGTTAAAAATGCTTGATGTAATCCTGACAAGTAACAAGTAAGAAATCAATGCATCTGAGAGCGAAGAGAAGCTCGTTGCAGGCTCAGGTAACTTTTTGCTGGGGCCAGGAGGGGACATTGCACCTTTAAGTATTAACATTAAGCGTTCGGCTCACTGTTTCTCATGTGATGTAAATCAGATATAATTATTGTGTGTCCTGTTTGCGGTTAAGTGATTGTGCAACAGGAACAGGGAGAGAACTTCCGCTCACACTGTATCAGGACATTTTATAACCACGCAGGAAGGACTTCTTGCTGGTTTTGCACAGGCCTTGCTAAAGCCGTTGAAAGAGCGTCTTGTTTAGGCTGCTGTGGAGGTACAGATAGGGTGGGGGTTTAAAACTAAATAATCACTGGAAATACCCCTAGCATGGTGTTGATACAACCTGGAGTTTGATATAGAAAAATCCAAGAGCCTGTGACAGTCCAGGAGAGCTGAGCCTTAAAAAAGATCCCAGCTCAGAATTTAATAAATCTAATTATATGTGCAAGATTCTCAGGACAGTAATCCAACATACTTATTTTCTCCTCCTCGTCAAATAGCAGGAAACCCCCGAGGCCACGGCCTCTAACAAAGATTTCAAACAGCCTCTTTCTTCCCGATGGAAACCAAAACAGCAGCCTGAGTGGTCAGCTCCCATGTCTTCAATCTTCAACTCGTTTCTTCTGTTTTCATCTTAAAATGCGTAGATTGGTATTTTCTATGAGACAATCTTGATAGATAAATGGAACAATACTATGATTACAGTCACATTTTACAATGACGTAAAAGTGAAAGTAGAGGAAAAGGAGACGTCTTTTCAGTTTTTTTCCTTTGCTTTACTTAGACGCTCGTAGGTTCATACAGTGAGGTTTCTTTACATTCTCCTCAGGCCTCCTTGGGCTCCTGAAATCTGATCCGTGAGTCTCCCCCCCCTTGCATTCCTCTCCTCTCCTCCCCCCCTCTTGCAAGCTGGAGTCCTCTGCTCTGCCCTCTGTCTGATCTCAGATTTCTGCAGACCTACAGCAGATTGTTTATTTTGCCAGACAGGGAGGAAACATGGGATGGACCATTCAATGGCTGAAGATTTACTGCTGAGCTCCAGGCCAGGCTCCAGCGTGATGTGTATCTAACATGGCCTCTTGTGACGGCCGCTGATGCATCACAAAGGCCAATCAGATTGCACGTAATAAGATAATCAAGTCAGTTGATACATGATCATTTTTGCATAACGTAACAAATAACCTACCTGCTCTCTTAATTGCGTAGATTGCAGATCATAAAGAGGTAAAGTACCTTAACCGCACAGATGTCCTAATGGACAAAGGGCAGAAAGCAACCCCATTTGACCTCCTTAGGTCTGCTCCAGGGTGTGCTGGCAGATGCTGGTAAAACACCACAGCTCCCCAGAGACGGTTCATGGCAGAATTTATGAGGCCTCTTCGCATCACTGATATTCCCCTGTCAATGTTGAGGTCAGACTATTAGAGAAAAATCGCTTTGGGAAAGTCATCTCAACAGAAAAACACCTCTCTGCTCATTTTATGTCATACATCACGTCTGTTTTAAGTGACTGCATGTACCAGAGGTTGAAAATAACAACGGTCTATAATGGCTACAATGCATATGCTACTGTACAGATTCTGATGTAGTATATACATTATTTGAATTGAAGTAAAGCATGTAATATTGACAGAAATGCTTCAATGAAAAAACCTAACCTAACTGAACCTTGATCACATGCAGCATATGCCTCCCAGCCTGTGTGAGTCCTATAGGAGCAATTGTGATTGATGAGTCACAAAAGTATGGGGAGAGAGCCACATGAAAGAACATTCAGAAATCTCATAAATCTCTTTCTCATCAAGTTCGCAAATCTGCTTCTCTCCCAGATTTGTTTCTCATCATCCTCGACCGTTGTCATGGCTCACCCGGCCGCTGCAGGTTAAGCTGTCAATTTCAGGGCGCAGTAGAAATATTTGTTTTCCCTCAGCCTTATTTTGCAATATTCATTTGTATTATGAAATTAGGAGAATACCCCAAGCAGCCATATAAGTAATAGAATTCCCTCCTTATTTAGGATGATATACAAAAGGAAGATTGAAGACTGAGAGAGAGAGAGAGAATGGCAGATGTCACTGGAGGTGAATGGCACTGAGGTTATTGAAATGACTCATACAGTGTAGCTTTCAATCATCAAATCAGAGTTTATCAGTATAAGGACCTTTGAATGGTCTTTTCTTGACCAGATCCACAGGACAGTGGTGACGTCAGAGCGCCATAAACTCTAAGGTCAAAGCAAGAATGAAAAGCATGTGAATCTCTTACGGCTCCTTCCTTTTCCCCCCTCTGTTGAGGGAATCTTAAAGCTTTTATCTAGACTGGGGTTATTTGGGGGCAATCTTAGTGTGTAAGTCATTCCCAGCATGTGTAGAGGCTGAGGTTGGAATGTCAGCAAGGGGTCAGTGATGAGAACCTCTGTGGCAGAGGAAGAACCCCATGGCTGGAGGAGCCAGGCTACTGGAGCCCCACTGTTCCAGACTGACTACACAAAGGCCTGCAGCCCACTAATGCATACTCAGACTGATGATGGAGACAAGACATGCTTATCTTGTTATCTCGCCGTCTTTTCTGGATTAAAGTAGCCAGACTGAGGGTGAGAGAGTAACTTTCTGAGCTCAATCAACCAAATCTCCCCAAGTGTAGGCTAGCATATGGATATTTGATTCCAGAATATACACAAACACTGCATATTTTGCCAAGCACAATAATGAGACCTCGGTTTCTGTTCCTATGAGGAAATGAATGTGTCAATCATAACTTCCATCTCCACCTTCTGGTCATAGTAAGCAACAGACAGTAGTGTGAGAAACTCATCTGATGGAGGTATGGGAGATATTCCAAAAGACTCTAACAAGTATCTCTGAGGAGGCTGCACAGAAATAATGAAAGCAGCAAGCTATCATAAATTATTGACTACAATTAATACATAAATTGATGTGACCTGAGCTGTTTAAGAAAAATGTGTCTCTCCAAAGTGGCTTTTAAAGGGCCTGTAAATAATATAAGTCTAACATGAAGCTAAGTATCACTTGACAGCAGCCGCTATCAGCAAGCGTGAAATTAGAGCAACAGCAGCAGATCTCTTGAAAGGGTTAAAGCGGCGTGTGATTTACAGCGATCACAGGGTCGTCTCTTTGCTGCAGACACAAGCTATTAGCAAAGAGATCTACTTGACATGGCACAGGAAAATGTTCCCATTACAAATGTACTTTGTGCTCAGTGTTGTAATACTATACAATGGAGTGCAACAAAGCTGGAGATCTCAGGGAAGTCATTTAAAATCTGTTATCCTGTAATTACTGCACGGATAAGCCTATGATGCTTTTTACGGTTTCCCCTGCATATTATGATGATTCTGTAAGTATTCAGTAGTTTAACAGTGTAGTTCATTATATCCTGCCTGTGCACTTATCACCCTCTGTGATCAGATGTTGATGTTGTCTGGAAAATCCCTCTAAGCTGCCATCCAGTGGTCATCCTTTGTGCTTGCATGTTTACCTTCCCCCTTTGTCAGAGGAATGGATCCTCACTTGAGCGCTCACTGCAATCTGACTCTAGGGTATGGATGTGCTGTAGATGGGGTCAAAGGTCATGCAGGCACAGTCACGGTCCAAAAGCTTCAACTAAATCTAAGTCTTGAGCAGGAAACAGGCGATGATTCATCTTCTGTAAACCATGTTGAAGACTAATTCAATTTAAGATGAAATGTCTTGTTTTGTCAATGCTCAGTTCATATCTGATCCTTTTAATCTTATGGTAGTTGTTGGTTGTGTACTTGTTCTTCAATCTCTTGTCATTCTTTTATTTATATTGTATCTGTCAACACTCACTGATTTCAGTTGTTAGCATTTGACGTTTCCCGTTTTCACACCACGTTCTCACTCATTTCATATGGACTTGAGTGACACTGCATTGTACGCTTTGTCTCTTGCTTTGCCACTTGTCTCTCTGCAGAGGTGATGTGCCGTTTACACAACTGGATATAGGAAAAAGAGAGGACCTGCTGAAGATTCAACCAGAATAAACACGGCAATTTTGATTTTTGCAAGCGGCTGAGGGTCAAAGTTCACCAAATCACAAATGGCTTCCATTGAAATGAACCAAATTTAATGTGAATTTTTCTGTTGCTGTCCACGGATAAGCAAAACAAGTTGCTTTTTGTAAATTCTGAGTTCATATCCAATGGTTTATGCTCTCTAGCTCTCAAAATAAAACACAAACTGGAAAAAACACAAGAATTTGCATATTTTTGACTTGTAAACCCGACTTTACAGGATAAGTGGTGTATGAAATGATATTAACCAGAAGTATCAGAGTATCAAAGGTTTCATGGGTAAGACCTTATCTGGTGGTTTCCCTGTACTGAGCCATCGTGTTCTTTGATCTGTGTATCACCGATCATAAAGTGTGAAGCAATTAAGACAGACAAAAGGATTTATCATGTTTTATAGATACATTTTATAGATACGGACGTCAGGGGGAAACAGTATTTTTTGGATTTGCTGCAGAAGAGCCACACCCATCAGTGCTGCACGCTGTGACCTTCATCCCTTATCAGGCTGCACTGGAAACAGGAAAAATGAGGTAAAGCACTTTCCACTTAAAAGCCCAAAGTGGAAGTTATTGTGATTAGAATTGACTGAATTTGACTTGATCAAATTAAAATACACAGGCTATGTGTGTGTGTGTTGACTGGAGATGTTGAGTACTAATCAGGATAAATAAAACATGCAGTGGTAGAAAAGATGCATCCCAGTTCAACCAAGCAACTCACGTCACACAATCCTGCAGTTAATTCACACGTTATGCACTGCAGACACAAAGTGACTGAGCCTCTTCCTCTTCTTCTTGCTGTGTGGAGTGTGTACAGTTTGCCTTATCGGTGCACATACTGCAACTCTGAGCACAGCATGTTTATGGCGGAAAAGAACTATGACACATTCCTGGCCGTTATACAGGTCACTAGCTGAGTCACATGCATGCATTCCTCTTACTTAGTTTGGCCCATTGCCTCTGAAAATGTAAATGTGCACGACCCTGCACTGTAATAGCTCTTAGCTGCTGTTTTCATTTTCACTGCTCTGTTTTCCACTATGTGTAGTCCTGTGCACATTCCACAGCCTGCACTGTTGCCTTTATTTGTACATAAATCAGCATTAGTGCATTGATTGTTGTTTGCATTCTTTCATTTAGATCCTGCATATCAGATTCTATGCATGTGTCACACTTAGCCTATCGAGTTCTGCTGCTATTCTAACTGCGTCGCACTTGTTTACCACCAGTAAATACGCCGTGTAGTAAAGCTGTCACGTCTAATAAGAACAAAACCGACATTTTGAACAAAAGTAAAGGTAAAGTCGTTGATAGTAGAGGTGAATCGTAGCGCTTGTGGCTCTGTTTTCATGTGTGCACATCACAGAGTTTGCACTGCAGACGCGTAGGCCGAAAGAAGAACCGACTCACCAGCCAGCGCGAACGCTCGAGCCGCGCTCTGATTGGCCGCGGCCGGGGCAAAGGCGGAAGTCTACCGAGCTGGGGATTCCCCGAGGGAAGTTCCCAAGTCAGCCGGGCCATGTAAAGTGTACATTATTACCATATCCTCTGCGGCTTTCGTAACACTGCATCCGAAAAAACAGGACACGAAGCCGCCGCGCCGCTGTCACAACAGTAACTTTGACTCCGATGAAGGTAAGCAAACGCGATGGACAAACTGCCGCTGGTTTGAATGACTTATGGCTAACCTATCGTTTCCAATACGGAACTGCGCCGAGTGTGTGTGTGTGTGTGTGTGTGTGTGTGTTTTCTAGATGATCCTCTGCTGTGTGTGTGAGTGTGTGTGTGTGTAATGTTCTTTACTCACTCCGCCTGTGTGTACCTACATCCATGTACTGCATCGGGGTAAAGCGTTATTAGGATTTCTGATCAATATTCGATTATGTGATGGACGTTTACGGCTGAGAGTGTTGGTTTGGAAGCTTCATCACAGTGAGTTTGAGAGAGGAGAACTTTAATCAGTTCCATCTGCAGTTCAACTGTTCCGACTGGATAGGATTTAAAGAAACATGTGCCACTTTCTTAGAGAGAAGCGAGAAAATGCAAAGTAGGTGTGTGTGGAGTTGCAGGGTAGTTTATTGTTATTGTCAGGGTCTGCAGAGCAAAAGTTGTAGTCCCTATTGTTCTATGTTAGGACCACCTGGACCCCCTACATGTTAGACCAGAGGGCCTTCATACTTCATGCTTACAAACATCTCATTTGCACACACACATCACTCTGTTTTTTTTTTTTCAATTTTCAGTCATTTAGCAATCATTTGTTGTTGTGCATTCCATCATTTAAGCAATTTTAGGTTGAGATGAATACATATATAAAAAACATTCAGATATAATGTATAAGAAGTTATTTGTTTTTGCAAATTAGGTTCAATTGATTTGCACTAAAGTGTGGTACAAACAAATCAGTCAAAACGTCTAATTTGTTGACAAAATGTTATTTTTTAAAGCATTTTAAATCAGGAGAGAGATAGAGACGCTTTTACATACATGATTAAAACACACAACAGTCACTGCAGTGCTGGAGACAAAAATAACATCTTAACTTTTTTATATTTTGATTGCAAAATCTTTAGCACATAATTATTATTTTTCACTGGAGCAGGAAAAGGCATCGCACGTCTCTGCAAATGCTTACTTTTGGCTGACAGCTGTTGTTATTTAAATATAATTTGCTCACACGTTGGGATGCATTGTTACTTGAAAGCATTGTGTGATTTCACACGTAGGGCTCAGGTCTGCCGCGTCAGTGATGATTGACGAGCGGACGACATGGAGAGGCACATCGGCGACCCGCTCAACAAAGCATTTGAAGCGTATCGACAGGTCTCCATCGAGAAAGACAATGCTAAGAAGGAGCTGCAGCAAGTGGTAACAACATGAGGAGAAAGACTATTAGAATTTTAGTCTGAAGTGAGCCAAACAACCATTAATTGATAATAAGTAAACTGAATTACCGAAAGCATGTTTACTCATCATATAAGTTAATCATTTCCTCTATGTGACATGTTGACATTGTGACACACACACAGAAACACATACACACACACATGTTTAGGCATCAGACTCCATCCCGCTCATGGATAATAGAAATATAACACAAACCTCATTTTTACAGACTGAATATTATGAGCGATACACTCAAAAACTTCAAAAGCAGATAGAAGACCAGCAGCAGTTGATATCAAAACTTGAAGCTCAGTTGATGTCAGCAACAAAGCAACCACCAGGTTAGTGAGACGAGCCAGATCCACCCCTCCTTCCATGCTGACACGTTTCTGCTTCCCCCCATGCATTGCATTCTGGGACAATTACATTTACAACAGAATGTAAATGTTTGTCATATACTTCTGTCTCCAGGCTCTGTTGCGCCGATTGCATTTAACCTAGCCATGCTTCCTGCACGCTGCTATACACAGACTGTTGTTTTCCCCTCTTTTGGACTCTAAGGAGAAATGAAATGTGAGCTGGTTCCCAAAACACAGGAAGAGGACATTTTATTACCTTGCAACCATCTCGCCGACGGAACCGGTGCTTTCCGGAAAACACAGTACCTGGTATGTTTACCGTGTGTTAACAGTATTTGCTCCATGATTAATAAGTCTGCGCTCCCTGTGGAAAGTGGGTACCTGTAGTATGACTAGTTTTTAGATGGTAGATTGTGCAGAGCTACTTTGTGACACGTGGTGTGATGCGAAACAGAAACAGCTTCATTGCCAGCCTGCAGCATGGCCCACTGCCCGTCACCCTGCTTGGTTTAAGGACATAAAACAGCACGGCTACAAGGGGGCAGAGCGGCCTCCTGTTGATGTGTGTGTCTGGCTTCATCCCATTTTGCCTTTAATTACATAGAGGACAAATACTCTGAGTATTGAGTGTGTGTGAATGTCCTGACTGACCCCCTGAAAGCATGTTGAGAGGGTCAGTATCTAACTTTATGAGGAAAGGCTTAGTTTACATGGATATTGAAACGTGAGCTGGAAACATCCATAAATCTGTTTAATTCTGCCTCTGGAGTTTTCTTCGCCACATTTCCCATGCTCACATAAAACAAATATTACAAAATTGTGACCTGAAATGCCTTCTGTTCAAGAAAAAGAGTATATTTAACAGCCATGTCATGACAAGGTAGAATGGACATGTATGTAAAGAATGCCGCCACTGCATTCAAACACAGCTGAGGGTCTGGGTGCCTGGCAGGGTGGTGCAGAGGAAAACAGCACTCAGATTTATGAGAGATGAAATCTGAGTGATGTTTTTCATTACTACATGTGTGTATTCATTCAGCTGCTGTATTAAACATCACCTGAGTTTGTTTAATGCCAATGAAAACAAGCTTAGCTGCTCAAAATGTAGTTAGTTTTGATTGACATTGACATTCCTCAGGCATTTATTTGACTATTTATGTATTTTTTTCTTTTTCTTTTAATTGATTCAACTCAAGCTCTGGTTTTGCAATTAAATAACTTGCTTAAATTAATTTCTCTCTCCACCATGGAGGTTCTGTTTTCACTCATATCTGTTATTTGATTTGTTATTTAGCAGGGTCCATTAATTCAGAGTCAGTGTTGATGAAGCCCAGCGGAAGGGTGTGGCAAATTTTCTAAAAGGCTGATAGTGTGTTGTCTCTGAAAAAAAACATTTAATTCAAGAAAGGTATTATTAGAAGTACGCGATGTTTGTCTAGTTAGCCCTCTTGTACTTTTTCAGTGTTTGTTTATAAGACTTATATACGAATGCATGAAGCAATAATTCTAATACAGTAAACGATGACAGACTGTAGCAATCTCCCTGATATGTAGGGAAGGTCTGTTGTTTTTAACTCCGTCTTAACTCTGCACTGTTTCTCCTGCTGGAACAGTGGCATCATCTCTGCCACTTCACACATCCACCTGTACATCACCAGATGGTGCTAGAGGATAATATCACTGCAGTGTTTGTGTTAACAGCAGCTTGAGCTTTACCGTTCATCATTCTGCAGAAAGGATGTGGATTCATTTGGCTGTTAATTAGGTTACAGTAAAACCTTGCAAATGTATTTACAGTATGCTCCTGAATATGGTAATTTATGCAATGACCGTCATAAATGCAATGTGTCTTTTTCTCAGAAGGAGGATATGGAGGCTGCTGTGGCTGTTGCCCCTCAATTGCAACTCACCAGCAGCACTGAATAGTATGTGTGTCTTCTTCTACGCAAACTACAAACTACACTAGTTTCTCAGGGATGTTGTCGTTATCTTTGGCTCACCGTTCTTCATTTCCTTGACAGTCAGGAAATGCTGGATGTGTTCGCCGCCATCCAGGGGAAAATCCTGCAGATTCGGGCTCTGACCAGGAAACAAAAAGAGCGGCTAAGGAGATTCTGTGGGGGAAACGATGCAGCGCATGGTAACATTTACATTTTCACGGAACTCCAGTTTCACACAAAACCTGAACCCAAATCAAGTTCTTCTTCAAAAAAAGAAGAAGAAATTAATTACTTAAGGCAGAATGTGTTGAATTGCGCTTGGTTTGGAAATGTCACAACAACCTGTGAGTTTACCAGCTTTTGCTTTGTTCTTTACGACAATTAGATAGCAACACCTTAACTAGAACTGTGCATTAATACCTCATTGCCCTCTTGAACCATGACTGGCCACCTGTTTGAAAATAGTAAGAGTAGATAAACACTTTTAATTATTTCACTGACAAATGCACGATGTTGGCTCTGGATACTTGTTGTATAATTAGTACAACAAAAATAATTTCTCTTCCCTGTACCCAGTGAAAGGACCAGTATGAATGCGGCCCCTGCAGATATTCTTCAATGCATGCAACTCTTCAAATCACTGCCAAGCCTGAATGTTCCTAAAGCCTTTTTATGTCAACAGGAAAGGAAAAAAACGGTAACAAATCTCGTGTTTTTCTGCCGCCTGACAGATCAGCGGTTCTCCATGCCGATCCAGTGCACAGACGGTACAGCAGATCAGGCGGAGAGACTCCTCTCATCAGCACTAAGGTCAGCCGTGGAAGTCCCACTCCCGCCTACGTCTCTGGCGTCCCGCGGCGCTAGCCCGGAAGACAGAGACTTAGTAGACTCTCTCACCAAACTCAGCGTCAAATTCCCACCCGGGGCGGACAGTGAATACGAGTTCCTGACCAGCGCCCCCGAGCCGCACATCGATCTGGCCCTGGCCAGGAAGCGGCCTCTCAGTAGCATTGCCGGCGCGCTGACGGAGGAACTGCCCGCCGAGCTGGCCGTGCCTTTTGTCTACACCGCACCCTCCTCCCACTCCACGCCGTCTTCGCTTTCCCAGGAGGTCGTACGCGGACCCCAGCAGGTGAGAATCACAGGAGAGGGTCTGAGAAAACTAGTAGCAAATTATCAGGTTCTGATTGGTCTTTGCTAATGGAGGAGTGAAATAGTGTGAAGACCAAAAAAAAAACCTCTCCTTTGCTTAACTAGAGAAGTATCACAGTGTAATGTGTGTGCGGATTCTTTTTATACTTAAGCTTGGGTGCTCTGGTTATATTTGGCATATTTGCTAGAGAGTGTGAGCCAGATGGAAGCACATTACCACGTCTAAAACTGAAACAATTATGATGCTAAAGTGGCATTTTAATTGCTGATGTGTGTATCTATTTATTACAAAATTGTAAATGACACATATAGTAAAAAGAAAAGGAGGCAGTTTCTTTCCCTCCATTACTTCAACATGGACAATTATGGACACGATTCCATGCAGGAGTCGCTGACAAATAGGGCGGTTAAACTCTGAGAATAGCTGCGTTTGCTGTTGTTGAGCATTTGTTCTGAGGGGTTAACAAGAGAACATGTTCCTGTTATGTTTGAAGCAGCGAGACCTCAATGTAAAGGGGCGTTCTGTCAATTTAACACACGCAAACTTGTGCTTTAGTTTATAATTGCCTACAGAGGGAGGTGTGTCACCTCCATAGGGTCTGTAGGGTCCACAAGCTCAGGAGCCGCGGCAGGGACTTGGGGATTTCAGATGTTTCACCACAACGTGAAGCAGGAACTACAGCTCCTGAGCCATTGTTTGTTAGTTCCCACTCCAGCGTAGGTTCAAGGCCGACCATTGACACTTTGGTTGGACAGGAGTTCCCCAGCCATAACACAAGATCGAAGCGGCTCAGACAGGGAGCATTGATACAAGCAGCAGTACACAACACAACACAATGGGCTGTAATGTGCGACACTGACCGGTATGTTTGTTATAGACAGCAGAGATAAGGTGCGTTTGTGTTGTGACGACTTTCACATTGCAGACTTATATCACAGTATTTAAAATGCATTTCGATTCCAAGCAAAGACCTCAAATGTCGTAACCACGTTTTTCAAAATTCTTGGTTAAGTTGCGGCTAAGTTAGTTCCAAACCACGATGATGTCATTGAGGTTATTTGACAGTCCTCCCTGTCAATGACTAGTAAGCTGGATTGAAGTGTAAAACAGGTGCAGTCCCCCTTTAAAGGCCAAGCGCTCCTGCATCCTTTACTCTAAGCATGATGACGTGTTGGAATAACTGATATGCTTTTTCCTTCCCCAGCCTCTCTGGAGGCCCGAGCTGTCCAACGCGGCTGATGTTGGGACGGAGCTGCAGGTGGTGCAGAGCAGCAGTCCTGACAAATGCGCTTTCTGCCACGCCGTGGTTCCTCGAGAGCGGATGAACAGCCACCTCTACTCGCATTTCTCCGCTAAGCACGAAGCCAGGAACTGATAAGGGGCCAATACCACATCTCCTCCAAGACTTACTGTATCCATGGCGTAGAGCTGCCTGCCATGAAGTACTATACATGCGCTGTAGCGGATTTGAAACGACACTTGAATCCATTCTTACTGCATTTATTTAATGTCAAAGAATTGAATGGTACACTTTCTTAGCCATTATATTTTTCTAATATCACTCTGAACTTAGAAATGTTGACGACAGTTACGAGTAAATAAAGTCAACATTTAATCTTGTATCATTTTTGTTAACCCTATATTTGGATTGTGTTGAATGTGCAAATATTAAAAAGTTGGGATATTCTTACAGTAAAAGGAAAACAGAGAAGATGTGTTTGAATCATGTTTATAAAAGGAAATCAGATTTTAATTCAGAGGCAAATGCAGTAGAGAGGATTTGTAATTTAATAGAAGCGCCATCACATCCTGTGTCTTACAGTCTGTGCCGACAATAAGCGTCACATGACTTAAGTTTTCCCATCAGACATTTTTAACATGTTGGACACGATGATTAGCAAACGGCTCTCCCAGGAATTTCCATCAACCTCCCTCCCTCGCTCGCTCGCTCGCTCGCTCGCTGCAGTCAGTGTAATTTAGAGCAGCTGCATGGCAAACTTTCAACAAAACAGGAAATAATTCCAACTTCGACACGGGTTTAGAAGATAAATATGCCATATGTTCACTAAAATTGGGCGTCGCAGGTGATAACAGGCAACATCAGGCACACACTGATGTTCAAATAGAGGCCCAATTACCTTATTTGTAGTCTAATGGCTCCTAACTTTATACAATATTCTTATATATAAAGATGCCAGGGTGGAAAAGATGTAATGTTTTTCCTCTTGCGATGTGATGGAAAGCAGAGATTGAAGACGCAGATTGCCAAGTGAGGAAGTCAACATTACTGAAAAGCACTTAGAAATAAATGAGGAATAGCGAACTGCAGATCTGAATCAAAGTCAACGGCACGGATTCGTTTCTATTCTTTCAGTCTAGTGCTGAGTTTCCATCCATCATTCGGAGCCTTTTGTCCACAGCTTCTGACTTCTGTTGTGTTTATTCACACCTTTGTAAACCATTGCGACGATTTTCACTATTTAGTGCTGGGATGTTTAAGGAAATAGGGCGAGCGTTTGTATTGGAACACACGTGGTGGTGGTGGTGTGCAGAGGACCTTGCAGCCCCTCAGCACTGGGGCTGGTAACACTTGTGCTGGGTAGATAAACTGGTGTGAAGACGACAAACGAGCTCCTTTCGCTTTTCGTGTGTTTGCTATGAAAAGGGACTTCTACTAATCCCAGCGTTGCTTAATCGACTTGAATATGAATATTTTAACATTTACTGGATATTTCACTTTATTTAATGTGTAACAGAGAGGTGGGAGAATATGAATTTGGAAAGTTATCCATCCTAAATATTCAGTCCTTACCTAAATAGCAAGAGTAAACAAACACACTGAATATCACACATGCCTCAGTCATAATGCAGGTTATATGAGAGTGACACAAACCGCATCATTTCAGATTTCAGCTCACATTATGCACACGGAAGCGAGATTTTCCTTGGCAAATACACATCCCTAATGATTGTCTCTGGTTAATCTGCGAAGAGTCGAACATTGTGCAGCCTGCATGCTTTCCTCTCTGGGATCATGAACAGCTGCTTGCTCATAATTATGTTGTCATTCATTGTTACTTGGAAGATGAAAATCATAAGGACGGCTATGATCCCCCCCCCCCCCCCGCCCCACACACACACACACCTCCGTATTTTAGTTTATACTGGATGTTACTCGCCTCTGTATGATGTGAAGTGTTTGAGAAAACTCATCGTTTAGCTTGAATTTTTTGAGAATTGAGTTTCACCTTCATCCCCGGGACTACCAGAGGCAATAGGGATGGATTTAGGAGAGTAAAAAAAAATGAAAAAAAGCAGAAGGATATGGATTGAAGTGGAGGAGTAGCAGGCTGATTACAAGGTGTCAAAATTGCCAGGAGCAAGAAGGTGAAAGCAATCAGGGGTGAGAAGAGTGCAGCATTCGTGAGGGGCAACTAATTATCCATCTCATTTGTGGAGAGAAGCATTTGAGGCAGCTCTAGCCCACTGAATGGTGACAGATTGGTGCGGAGGAGAGGGGAGGTGTTAGAACAATGGAGCCCAGCTCACCATCATTACTGCATGCTAATCAGCAGTGCTGCTGCACCGCCAGCCCAGGCTGCAGAGAATTCAGAGGGACGAGGAAGGAAGTCACCGGCTTCATGGGACCGCAGTCATTTCCGAGTAGAAAAGAGAGGGAGGAAGGTGACATGCTGTGTGTGTGTGCGTGTGTGTGTGTGTGTACTGTCTGCACCAGCTCCTCCAAAGCAGAGGCCCCAAACAGCAATATACACCGCTACATGAGAGATGAAGAGATAAGACACAAGACTATTCTCTCAACATACATATAAATATAATGGTAGTGTGATTAAATGGGTAAATAATAATAATAAGACTTTAAATAGGTTTGTAGGGTTTACACAGTGACACTGTACTTCAAATAAGTGATAGAGAAAATGCCCAGATCTTACTAATTAATTACTTTTACACTTATATTCCTTATTTGTGCAAATAAATCCGATCATGTGAAAACGTAAATAATAACACGTAGGTATTAAAAGCACAATATAGGTCATTAGGATATTCAGTATAAACAATAAACAGAAAAAACACTTTGCTTATAAATGAATAATATTAAAAGATATCGTCAAACTTTAAATAAGTTTAAATAAACAGTGTTATTTAATGGAATGTTATTAATATACTGTATTGTAAAAAACATTAATTTCCTTCTACACATTTTATTTTATTAATATTTAATTGTACATTCGAGGTAAAATCAGTCAAATGTATGTTGTGTGTTTCAAAATGCGAATTCAATAAATCTATACATTAAAATACAGTTTATTATTACTTAGAAAACAGAATGAAAATATAGGATAAAAAGAATAAACACACAGTTATGAGTTACATTTGACATGAACACACTGTATATAATGCAACACATATAAGAGGATTATCTGGTGTAAATGTAAATGAGAAACCAGGAACGACTCACAATAATGAGACTATGTATTTTTGGGGTTCTGTGGCATAAATAATTAATTTGATTCTAGTGACTCTGAAACAAACATACCTGTTGTTGTTGTTGTTGTTTATTAACTTCATTAACTTCATTACAATGGCAGTAACTAATAGTCAATGACACACAGAGGGGGAAACTCATTATTTAAAAAAAGAAAAATTGCTCCACTAAATATTTATACAATTACAACAACAAATAGGGAAAAAGTGATTGTTAAAGGGTTTGAACGATTCTCAACAAAACAGAGAGATAGCAAGTGCAGTGGGGTCACCAGGCTGGAGCGGCCTCTTCACATCAATGTCATTTAGATAATTAACAACTTAGGAGAGAAGCATATTCAACTGTCTGTGCACTGGTCACCGATGGCATGAGAGACTGCCAACTCTCATGGCGTAGTGAGCTGAGAGTATCACCTCACAGTTGTCTTGCCATGCGTCGGGGGCTCCTCGTGCTCTCTGTGCAGAAGTGGTAGAACCGAGTTTGTGTGTTCGATTAAACGTGTTGAAGCCGCGGCTGCCTGTGCAAAGTCTCAGAACAGCCCCTCTCTGTCGTGTTTGTTTCGGTGCTGGTCTGAGAGCCCTGATTTCTGGAGCAGAGATTTGGCAGTCACAGCAAGTGATGACAGAGGCAGTGGTGAGATCGCACCCGGAACCCCAGAGGAGGCTCACATTTCAGGCGGATGGATAAGAGCCTCCTTCCACACACAGAACACAAAAGCGCCCATCAGTCCAGCTTTGTGATGCCATTGTTCTGTACGGCGCAAATTAGTCACCAAACCTAAGTATACTTGTATGTTCATTTTAAAGAGGCTGATGCCCACTGCCAAAGAATTGGACGATTACAAAATGCTGAACTTTTGGAAGACATTTAGCTGCCAATTTGAAATGTGTGCTTTACAGAAAGACCGGCTCTTAAGATGCTATGTTATTTTATCGTTCCCTGTTAAATCGAAGTAGGTTGTTTTTTCATCCTGACACATGGGGGTGGGGTGGAGCATGGGGATGTTTGTGAAATGGTATCTTGCACTTGAAGGGTTAAGGCAGCATGAAAGAATCCATTCTCGGTTTAATGACCTAGCCTTGCTGGGCGAGGACGACAGGGAACATGCTCTTGACTTGTACTGAATTTGCCAATTAACACCTCCAATAACAGGCTGCCTCTGAACATCACCATTGTAGAGAGAGGAGGAGCAACTCTCATGCACTTTGTTTTTCAGCCACGCGGTCCTGTAAAGATAAGGTCTATCATTTCTACACGCGCTGAAAAAGGATTTTGCCGTATACGCTCGTCTGTATGTTTTACTTCCTCACAGGAACTTCCGGTGATATTGTGGCGCTGGCTGTGCTGATAATTCCTTCCTCGGCTGACAAACCGTTTAGCCATTGACAATAAGACTGGCAACGATGTTGGAACTGTTTTATTTTTTCACGTGTGAGCATGAATCCTTATGTACTTGTTGGACGTTCTATTTTCGCACATGCCCATATGGCCGTGCGCAGCTTCAATTAGACACATGACTGGTATCTAAGATACTGTGCTTGATTGTGTTTGTCCCTTCTTATTGTTATCCATGAAAATACAAAATAACAATGCTGTCCTTGATAGATATGTCAGAAAAGATCCATCCCTACAAATAAGGTCCCCAATCCAATCGCCCCTCTAGTTTCGCACATGCTTATCAGACTCCCAAACAACACCTAGTACAGGTGTGAATATCAAAATCCCCAGTGAAAAGCACAGTGGGTACTCGCGTGTTGTCCTCAGAGTCCTCTTACTTGCTGTAGTAGCTTTGCGTTGTGGGCTGAGATGCTGCTGGCTAACAGCAACTGCAGAAACACCTTTGTCTATGTGCAAGGTGGACATCCTTACACCAAAAGTGCTTAATGAATGAAAAAACGCTACACCCGGATCTAATTGAAAAAGCGCCTCGGTGTACAATAGCTGGTTATTGCCCAGCACCATCACACCATAACGCAGTGGCTTCACAATTCATTAACAGGTACTTTAACAATATACAATAATTGAAAGACGTGGCATAATTGATAGCAGTTCACACCATAGGAAAGGTGGAGTGATCCATCTAATGATGTTAATAAAGTGTAGCGCAATAGGACACAGAAGATAACACTCGAGGTGTGAGCTGTGTACAGTTATGACGACAAAGGCCTCCTCCTAACACTTTGTCAACATAACAGATACAGACACTGTGAAGATGTTAGTCATGTTCATGTCTGTGGGATCGAAGAGACACATTATGTATTTGTGCCGGGTTATTGGATCATACTTTCCCTATTCTTCTGCTGAGCACCTTTGTGTCCCGCGCAAAGGAATATGAAGCTTATTAGCGGCGCCACATACAAATCAATTCATTTATTCAGTGTTAAGAAACCATCTGGCTCAGTAAGGAGCTGAAAGTCATCCTGGCAGGCCAGTTTCCTGACTGACACCTCATAGAATTAGTGGGAGGATGGCTTCATTTACCGCCCAGCGTCTTTGCTCAGCTCATCCTGCACTTTGCTGTACTACCGTATATAAAATCAAAACCCCCAGTCTTCCATGAGCTCCGTTTGCCTTAAAGTCTTTGTTGCACTATTGAACAGATTCAGCATATTTGGACTGGTTGTTTATTAGTCTTAGATAGTGAGATATAACACTTTTTGTGTTCTCTTTGTGGAAGCTGTGAAAATGGCACGCCATATGTAATACACTTGCTTGCTGTTGGCCTCGCCAATTCCCCCAAGATCAGTCATTCCTGTGCCAACACTCACACTCTCTCTTTGTCCTTGTGATTTGATTGAGCTTTGTTGGATTCCGTGGATTTCTTCTCGATCCTGTGTCTGCCGTTTGGTCGTTAAATTGATGTCACTTGTGGTCCAGTTAAAATAGGCATTAGAAGCAAAACATACGCGTTGAGCTGGACTTCTGAGCACGCTTGTGAGAGTCAGTCAGAAATAGGAACAAAGGACTGATAAAACTCCAAGTCACACATGGTAAACAAGCAATCCAAACCTACTGGGAGAAGGCTATAGATGAAGTGAAGCTCGTTCAGCTTATGTTTTTTTCTGCCTTCTAATTTTGCACAAAACAAATTGGCTGCATATTTTGTTCACACCTTTCGTAACCTGGGGATAGCGAGCACGATTCTCTCCCGTCATACCTGTGACAACAACCTGCAAAGTGCTCCCAATGCCCTAATCTGCAAGGCAGGGACCTGCTGCTGCTGCACGTAGTAGACGCTGTTGTTTTCCTCTTCCATGGCTGCCTGTCCCTGTGGTTTTTTACATTTACACGCCCAGCAGAACCACATAAGGTAAAGCACTACATAAAACTGACTCGCTTGCTCGTGTTTTTTTCTCCCTGAGAAATGTGCGAGCCTTCAGTAGAAAGCAATAAAGGCAAGCGGATGGTGTTTCATTTACAAATAACAGTCGGACAGTGATTTTAGCATCAACAGATGGCCAATATATTGGTTTAAATGAGTAACACCACTGCCTGCTTTAGAGTTGGCTCATGCAGTAGAGTAGCGTACTACTGTCTTATCATATCTCCTAGTGTGAATGATGATGTCACCATGATAGATGCTACTCAAGTGGGATCAGAGCTACTCAGTGATGCCTGTAGAGACCTGCTCTGAGAGATCCCTGGCTGGCTGCATTATTCAACAGTCCTCCTTAGCTCTCACAGGGTAAAGGGACGACTGCATATTTGAGAGATATATTAGATTTTTTTATTTATTTAAGGGTATAGATTTATGGGAGGGAAAAAAAAAAATAGAGATAGTGCCAGTTGGTGCATCCCGGATGGTCACCAAGGCAACTTGCCGAGTTTTCTCTAACTGATCTACAGGAAGTCTTGGCCGTCTCCCTGAGGGAAGTTTTGGACAAGTAGGCTTCTTCGAGCGTCTTTTGACTGCGAGCACCCATTCGTGGCACATTGATCATTTTAGTTGCGATAGTAGTGACCGCCACATCGGTTGATAATTCCATCAAAGCATCTCACACGGAGTTCTTTACGTACCTGGACGTCCCTCTGTTTCAGCTGTTGTTCTGGGATTTACTATTCAATCATGTAAAAAGGTCCTTTCCTGTGGATTCTTGGGCTGTTTTGTTGAATTTGCCGTGTCAATATTTCAGCCGCAGCATAAGAAACTAAATCTGCTCATTGATAATGTACGACTGAACCGTGACATTGATATGGTCGGCATCAAACATGGCTGCCGAACCACTGCTCAGATCCTGACGAGCCCAGCAGAGTATCGATCCATCTGGCTCTGAAGACACTGTCATATCACCTTTGCATTTAAGTGTTATCTTGTCAGCTTCAAATGATCTAGCTGTCAGATCTGGAGAAAGCCATCCTGTGTGATGTTGCTTTGTCTCTGATGTTGAGCTGCTACTGCAACAATGTCTGTCTAGGGAGACATCTTAGTTTAGTTTAGTGTGTGTTTAGACGATGACCATAAAAACTAACGCGGGCAAGATTATTGGACAATTCAGAAACACTATCAAAAGTATTTGGTGTTTGACAGCATGAAGCCTTTGTTTTCAAATTAAAAACAGCAAAAGTAGTAGTAAAACAAATGATTGACTAATAGATAATAATATTCTAACTCCTTGCATGGCCAATTATAAGCAAATACATGCGTTCAAACACTTTTTGTAGCTCAGAGTGAGATTTCTTTGGAAGCTTTATTTTCTGTTAAACTCAACAAAAAGCTCATATTTTCTTCCTCCCTAGAGCGATTGTGGCTTATCCACATGGAATTTAGCCACCAGCATGTACACCAGGCAGGCAGGCTTGTTTCTGTGTGTGTGGGATCTTCCTGGGGCTTTTCAATACGAAGCCCATTTTCATCCACGGTGACACTTGTAACTCTCACCCGTCGAGCTTGAAGGTCAACATTGTTGTCCGTTTCTTTTCTTGGTTGTTTCTCCAACACTCTCTCTCTCTCTCTCTGTCTCACTCTCTTTTCCTTCTTGAGGCTTCATCCAGGGATCTTGATTACACTCACATGGATCCGAAGCTGCTCGATAATATCGGCCGCGGCGGTCACAGCCTTTACGTCGACTGCGATTTCTCTCTAACCTCCTCAGACGCTCACTGCTTCCCTTTGTCTCCTTCTATATTTAGCCGGAGACACAGTCGGTGTGTTCAGACACGCTATGCACTGATTTTTTGTCTGTGCTGCAATTAAAAACAAAAAATGTAGTGCGAGTCATAAACATGAACAGAACTAATAGGATTCAGCCTTCCACCAAATACACACAGGCTCTCCCTTAATTGGCTAATGAGGTGAAGTAGTACAGGTGATGAAGTGCATGTGGAGTATGGTTATGCCTAATGGAAGACAATGCATCATGTGCACGACTGAGCAAACTGACTTTCAATCACGTCATCTAGGTTTGTTATTGAGTGTACACCAACATTGACTTACACAATTTCAGTCTGATTATACAAATTGACCCTGACCTCTGCGATGGGATTGTGATCACTGCGATATACTGTTTTTGTTTATGACCAGTACAATATCGGAAATATAGGTAAAGCAAGCATTCTAAGTTGCCTTATTGGTTTAAAAAGCTAATTATCTGTGTGTATCTCTGCATACTGTACGTCTTGTGTGATACGATGAGCTCGCACAGTAACGCACGGCAGTTAGTCATGGAATCCGCCCCATTGGCACTCATCAGTCGTCACTTTGCTCTTCATTCCCACTGTCACACACTTCGCCTGTTATGATTAAAAGAAGAAGATTAAAAAGGCCCATTTAGAGGGAGACCTTATCAAAGTTGGGTCGCAACAGAAACCCTGGTGAAAATTGCTTCAAAATTGATTCCTTCCTGCACGAGTCAGAGAGAACTGAATCTAACCTCGTGGTGAAAGGGCACAAACTATCTCCACCAAGGTGTGGTAAAAGGGTGAAAATTTGAAAGCAAATTCATTCCCTGCTAATGTCGGCTACATGGCCTGTTCACACACCCACCCTGCTGCACTCCCACCACTAATATCCCTGTTTTCACTCACATTTGCTGCAAACACTTTTAGTTGTTTCGTGATTTTTTTTCCCTCCTCCCTTTCGCGTTTATGAACCACGTCCAATGTTTAATTTAGACCCAGTTTAGCAGCTCGTTGCCTGGTCATTTAGAGCCAGGACGCGGCTTTTGTGAACGTGCGGTGGAGATGCGGCAGGATTGAGAGCACGGTGGGCTTTCGGTTATGGACGCCAGCCAGTAGTTCACACATGTCGGTGCACGGCGGTGAGGCTGTGAAGATGTAGAAGGTACAAGTCTGTGCGCTCGTCGATGCAATCAGAGCGAAACCAGGCGGCTGCTGTGTTTACATTATCTCCTTTTTTTCTCTGGAACATCGTAGCACGTCTATCTGTAGCCCCCCCCCCCAAACAAAATCTATTGGATAACTTTCTCTTTATCCGCTTTAGCCGCAAGCAAAGCACCAGGAAGCTAAGAAACGCCCCGTGTTTTTGTTTGTGACAGTACAGAAGATGTAAGTTGTTGAGACATAAAGCCTGTCACATTTATTTTTCCTCTCAACTCCGAACATGGCTTCCCTCCCTGTAGAATTCAGGACTGATCATTAACCTTTCCTTTGGTTCCTTCCCTTGCCTGGTCACATTTCCTCTCTATTTGGTTCCTGGCCCCATATGCCACTTTCCTATTTCCTGCCTGCAGACAGCAGGGAGTAGCTCTATTATCACCTTCCCAGAGCTGTCTTTGAATGTGAGAGGCAATTCCATTTCACTCTGCGGCGGGGAGGAGGAGGAGGAGGAGGAGGAAGGAGCCGTGCCATAGAGCACACAGAAATTGGTTTAGGGTTACTTCTTATAGTTTGAATGTAAGACTATTTTCCTTTTGTAGCCGTACTTCTAAAGATTTAAGGGTTGTACGGCGAATTGTTTGGTGGTGAGGATGAAACGTGAATCCTCCTTGTTCCAATTAGAAATCCTACTTTCAAACTGCGGTAAACATATTGTATCTGTCTCCAAATCTGCCACTTTCCACGTCTGTTCATTCTATTTTGTGACATTTTTAAATCTGGGGCTGTTATTTTTGGGCTTCTCCTCTCTGTTTTATTCCAGCTTTTATCAGTGTCTACTTCTTTTGGAATGGTAGGGCTCTTGACAATATTGCTCCTGGATAAATTAAACATGAGTTATGTAGAGTGATAATCTGTGGGCCTCTCTTTTCACACTGCATTCCCAATGAGCTGCGTGTTGGCCTGGTGTTGTTGCCTGCGATTTTAATGAAGATTATTCTTGTAACACGACAATCGCCTGTTTGCTCCGATCCTCCCCAAAATATTTTCCTCTACGAGTGGAGAATTTTTGCCTTCTCTCTCTCTCTTGCGAATCTACAGAGAATTTGCGTGGTTTTCTTTTTTAAGAAGGTTAGAGGCTTCGCGAGGCTTTATGTGGCTGTCACAATGAAACAGAATCTGCACTTGGACACGGCTCATAAAGTGCAACTGCGAGGACGAAGAGTGCATTTAAAATCACAGCGTTAAAAGGGTAAAGAAGGAGGATGTAAAATGGATAAAGGTTATAATGTGGATTAAAGGGAGGATGTAGATGATTAATAAGGATGAAGTCGCCTCTTTGTCATGTTGAAACCAACAAAATGGTGTTTGGGTTCTAGTTTGTCCTTTCCTTTTGTGATTTTAGATTACATTACAATTTAAACACAACATATAGATATAAAGATATTTAAAGGGTTTAGCCTTTAGTCTACCAATTAAACAACATATGAGATTCATTCGTGCTGATTCTGATTCATCCTGTCGAAGCTGAAGTCGGTGGAGTGAAGCCGTCTGCTCTCCACCGTCGGTCCTGCACTGAAGCCTCAGGGGGACGAGTGCACACTTCCAGGCACGGCCCCCCCCCCCCCCCCCTTCAAAATGGAACCTCTGTTTTATAAATAATTTCAACCTTACAAACATCAACCCTCACAATCACAGTGTTTCAATGATATTCATTTGGCATAAGTCAGTTTCATTCCGCGCCGCTTTTCATCAGAAATGGCTTTAAAAAGTGGAGTTAGCCTGAATTTTTCATGGCGGCAGGCCGGGCCGGGCCGGGCCGGGGGACCGGTGGCTGCCGCGCTCTTCACTCTCAGACGTCTGACGGTGCATGGCAGCAGAAATAACAAAATGGTCACAAACCCCAACTGCACTCGGCGGGTCACGGCGGCTCTTTAATATTTAAAGAGAGCAGCAATAAAACCAAACAGTTGATAACGGAGCAGAAGCAGGTGATAAAAGAAGTTTTAGTGGAGACTTTAGCCCCTTTGATAACTTTGCGAGTGCGTGACATTAGATCCTCCATGTTTGTTACAACAAATAACACACACCAGAGAGCAAAGCAGCAAGTACAGCATGTCTCTCGGGGATTAGACTATATGCTGGATTACTACTGTTCATTTCATTACAACTGAGACAAATATCATTAAACATGGGTTCTAAATCATATCTAGGCATTTTGAAGAGATCATTCTGTTTGTTTGCTCCAGTCACAGCATTACAATCTTCTACCTATAGGCGTGTTAATGACTTTTGTTGACATGTTGTCAGGTAGAAATGACAGAAAATAGCAATAACAAACGGCATGCATGCGTTTGGACCTGTGTGTGTGTTATGGAGGCATGAACTCTCACACAGGCTCAGTGTAATCATGAAGGTGGAGGATTGGCCTCTTGTCATCAGGTATAACTTAACCTCAAGGGGAGATTTGGTTGCGGTTTGAGTGACTTGTGGTAAACAAATCTGCTTTAAAAGTGTGAGAGCACAAAAGAATAAGTACAAAAAACATGAATATTACAGGCAAATCAAGTACAGCCTCTAATTCAGACTAATACAGGATATTTTACCTGATCCTCTTCCCTTGTTTATACATTATCCTGCTCTTCACTTGACTAGTACAGTGCAGGAGCAGATACACCACATGTCGTACATTGTTCACATATTAAGAAAGCGATTGGAGGGTTTAATTAATTGGGTAAACAGGAAGGAGAGAGAGAGAGAGAAAATGACCCTGTGTTCTTCTACTTCGTCTTTTTTGTGTGGGCTTTTTTTAATAAGCTCAAGTCATTGTCTTTTTCCACGTGAAGAAAGAAAAGTAATTAAAGTCTTGGGTCTGTACGGCTGTGTAAGTTCACCATGCTGCATGAAACATTCAGATCCTGGAGCCGTCTCACTTGGATTTCCTCTCTCCACGCCGTGATCACCTGTCCTGAGGTTAATTTGTTGTGAGCTTTGTGGTAAAAAATACAAAAAAGCACACACACACACACACACACACACACACACACACACACACACACACACACACACAGTGGGGTCTGACTAGGCGACCCTTAAAGGACATCAGTAATGAGCAGGTGTAGGAGTACAGTGCACTTCTGGGTAGGCATAGACGCGTGTCTCTGTGTGTCCAGGGAGGACGACTAATAAGGGTTTAAAAGCCACAACTGTCCACGCCGCCCCTTAGCAGGCCACCAGCTGTCTTTTCTGTCAGAGAGCGACCCTGATTCCCTGTGACAGAGCGCAGCGTCGATGGCAGGAGACCACAGGGGGCGATAGTTACCTTAGCATAGCTTAGAGCACTGCCACACTTTTGTCAAATTAGCCGTCCTACTTAATTAAAGTGTTAAGGTAAATACGGGCATTGTCTTCCCTTTAGCCAAAAGAGCGGGAAAAAAAGGGGGGAAACGCACGGAAAGTTGATTTATTGATAGAAATGGCGATGTGACATCTGGCAAACAACATATAAATAAGTTAAAAGCCATCTTAAATGCATTCCCATGAAATTTTTAGTGCCACTGTAATATAAGCCACTACCTGTCATGAATGCCAGATAACCTTGGCTCCGATCCTCTTAGTTCAGCCCGGTGTGCCTCATTCCTTATTACTGGCCTGACAAGGAAATGTTTACCCATCCGACAAGAGACGAGCCATTTCATAGTCAGGAGAAGCAATTTCACCTGCCTGGAGTAGCACACCATGTCCCCCGTATCCTTGCTGGCTATAATTTTGTTGTCATTTTGTGTGCTGTGATCATATCATTGAAGTGACAGTGCTGGGCATTAGGTAAAGTCCCTCAGCTAGTGCTCACTTTCAGGCTTTTTCTCTCCTTGTCATTCACATTGATTAGATTAGACCCAGGTGGCAAGGCACATTCTTTTGGCACAACAATAATAAAATGGTGACACAGCTCTCTGTCTGTTCTCTATGCAAGCGTGTTGTTTAAAGCCCGAACGTTGCAAAACACTACTGATTATATGAAAAAAAGGAAAGAATCCTATTTCTATTCGCATACATTTGCACGTATACGCAAATGAGCCATAGTTGTTCAGATTTTCTGTAGAAAACAAAGCTGTTTTTTTTTCATACGATGCCTGTTATCTCTGTGACAAAGTGTGGTTATACACTGAGTTATGACTACACAGTGTATAAGGAACAGCTGTACCCAATAATAGTCCAATAATTCTATGGTGCTGCAATGAATCACGTCTCTGTGAAGAAGCGTCTAATGTCACATTTGTTGACACCGTGTTGTGGGGATGTTTATTCGTCTCTGTGTTATCTGAGGGCGGTAGCTTTGTAGATTGTGTTAAACTCAGAGGTGATTCTAATCTTCGGTCCTGGTGGACTAAACATCAGATCCGAGACGTCTTTGATGCGATCCAACACAATGCCAGAACCAATTATAACCTCACAGCACGGACTTCCTGCAGGGCTCGTGTGCATCTTATTAAACGCGTCAGTAAGCCCAGGTGTACCTAATAAACTGGTACGTAAACACTGCTTAGAAACCTCACAGGGGTCCACTGCATTAACCTCAGCTGATAACTAGTTTTTGTGTGAGGTAGCAGGCAGACCTCTAACCTGCTCTGTGTCTCCCTGGGGGACAGGGCTGGCCAGAAGCATCTGCCCCCACCCCTCCCCACCCACACACACACACACACACACACACCTCCGCTTCGGCTTTGGCTGTGTCCACTCACTACCAACCAATGGGAGCATATTCCTTCAGCTGATTAACAGGCACTGCATCACCAGGGGGAAAACCAAATTGAGTCGATGCACCAATGAGTCAACAATTGGTTTGTTGGAGGGAAAAGAGCGGCCCAGTGTGCTTATTAAAGATCAGTGATGTAAATGAACCATAATCCTGTAATGAGGAGAGCACAGAGTGGCCTCTCCAGCTCGGGCACAGACAAGCCTGTGCTTGCATGTTTCACAGGAATAGATTGCTGGACCCTATAGCCCTACTGTAATGACCCCTCTAGTTAGCTTCAGAGATGCATGACTGTTCATTAAAGATACAAACCCGCTCACTTCCATGCAGGCGCCCACTGCTGAAATAGGCCTCGGGCTCATGTCTGTCAAATTATAATATGCTCCTCTAAAAAAAACACAGCTCGGCTTAGTCAAATCTAACGAGTGATACGGTGGAATACAGGAGTAACTGGAGTACAGTACATTGTTTTATAGGAATCGATATGCAAGCAGGAAATGTGTTAAAACCACAGGTGTCTGACAAGTGTATTCACTGACACCTTTTAAAGAGCAAAATGTGTTGATTTAGTTAAGCAGGAATGTGTATAGCAAACAATAGATACAACTCAGACTGCTGAGTGAGAAAAAAACACTCTGCAATACAGGTACAGACCTTTAATCTGTCTGTCTGCCTGTCTGTGCAGTGAGGATGATGAATAGTCTTTGAAAGGTTTTATTGTTGACTTTGATGCTCATTTGAAATGTTTATTTTAATGTATGATGTAATGGCTGATAACAGATGTACAGCCTATATGTGTTAAAAAGAATTATGTCTGGGTTTAATTCTGTTTTTTCTTAATTCTAATAAAGTCCTAAATCATATGCAAAAATGATACCAACATGTGTTTTGCTTCATCTGCACTGGCCCCTCCCCCCAAAAAACAAGAACCATTTTAATCCTGTTCTATTTAAATGATATTTCAGCAAGGATTTGGTGGTTGAAGACTTCTCCCTCTCTCTATTTCTCTCTTTCCCCCTGTGTGTGTGTGTTGTGTGTATTCACTCCTGTTATCAGTGCACTGGCATGAAATATTAACCAGCCCTGGGACTCATAAACACATCTTCAGAGGGACGCCATGATTTCACGCTATATCACAAACATTTTAAGGCATCAGATGCACTGGCTGTCATGGACTGTCATTTTTGGTGTGTTAATAATATATCTCGCTTTCTTCTAGACACACTTTGGCACTCATACCGCATGAATAGGTAAATAACGCAGATAAACGCGTAAATAACGCAGATAAACAGGTAAATAACTGACGAGCATATGGAAAAAATGCAAAAAAAAAGAAGAAATAACGTACATACAGGAGAAATAGCGCAGATGCTTGACAAGTAAGTAAGGTTAATAGGTAATAACACCGATAAACAGGGAAATAACGCAGAAAAATAACGCAGAAAAATAGCAGATAACACATAGAAATGGGGACAAAGCGTACAAAAACAGATAAATAACGCACAAAAATAGATAACGCGTTTGGTCAGTGAGCAACTACGATTGAAAAGATAATTTTTATTAGCACTTTTTCACACTTTGTAGGCTTTTATTGTTTTTCTTCTTAATGTTTGGTGTTGATATTTTTGATCAGCGCGCGCTACGTTACAAACAAATCACTTTGCTCGCGCGTGCTCCTCGCATTGTCTTAATTAAGCGCCGTCTAATTAAATTACCGTCTGAAGCGAACCAATGGCTGCACTTGTTTCATTAGCGACGCACGCGGAGTGATGGAGAGAGAAAATCCTTCCTGATTGCTCGATGGTGTCAATTGGCTAATTTGCCGCCTTCACATACACTCCAACCGTCTCTAAGGCGTTTCGATCGCGTTAGATTAAGGGGGGAAAAAGACGCGTGAGCAAAAAGCTTGTGATATAGGTTGAGCCTCATAGTGACTCGCAGCTGAGCTATGCAGGTCGAGAACTGCATCTCGCCAGCGGGAGATATCTCCAAGAAATTTATGAATGTGGGCAGTGGCTTTGCAAGCTCTGATGGATCTGAGCTCTCGTTACAGGACCATCCTATTATATGTGCAAGTGACAACCTGGAGAGAAGTTCACCTCAGAAAAAAAACTCCAGGGAGATGACGAATCAGTCAGAGGCAGACAATTTCCCCGACTCCAAGGACGCATCAGGGGACGTCCAGAGGGGCAAACTCTCTCCTGATCTTCACGGAGTCTCTGACATCCGTCATAATTTCGATGGATCTGCAGGAGAAAGGTGCATCTTTTCTCCGTCCAGCCAGCCGCAGTCAGTCTCCGCAGCAGCTCCCAGTGCCATGTTCCCGTACCCGAGCCAACATGGACCCGCGCACCCGGCGTTCTCTATCGGGAGTCCCGGTCGCTACATGACCCACCACCCGGTTATAGCGAACGGAGCTTACAACAGCCTGCTGACTAACACGTCCGCGCAGGGCTACCCGGCGGCCGGCTACCCTTACGCGCAACAGTACGGACACACGTACCAGGGAGGCGCTTTTTACCAGTTCTCCTCTGCGCAGGGGCTGGTGCCCGGGAAGGCGCAGGTGTATCTGTGCAACAGGGCCCTGTGGCTCAAGTTCCACCGGCACCAGACGGAGATGATCATCACCAAGCAGGGACGGTAAGAGGACATCATAATAACAACAACAATAATAATAATAACACGACATAATCCAGATATAATTTGAGATAAACGATGTAGAGTTCTGGATCTAATCTCCTTCTTTTTTCTGTTCTGATAGAAATAAATGAAAAAATAATGTCACAATTTTTTTTGATTTTTTAAATTGTGTTCGTTTGTTTTCCTCAGACGAATGTTCCCGTTTTTAAGCTTCAACATTTCCGGCCTTGACCCCACCGCTCACTATAATATATTTGTGGATGTTATACTCGCTGATCCGAACCACTGGAGGTTTCAGGGAGGCAAGTGGGTGCCCTGTGGGAAAGCAGACACCAATGTAATAGGTACATGACGTAACTATCAGATATTTATTCTTATTTTAGTGCCGTCTGATCGCTCTGTTTTTCCTCATTTTTATTATTTGTTCCATCTGTGTGTGTCCGTGTGTGTGTCGTGGTTGTATCCGTTTAGGAAACAGGGTTTACATGCACCCGGACTCGCCAAACACCGGCGCGCACTGGATGCGCCAAGAAATCTCATTTGGGAAGCTGAAGCTGACAAACAACAAAGGTGCCTCCAACAACACGGGCCAGGTAACGCATCAGCACCGTGACTACGCAATCACTACCGCAAAAAGGAACCGGGGAATTTAAACATCGCGCTCCGTTATTTTAGTGCGTAATTGTTACTTTTCGCCACCCGGGATGGTTTTAAAATCTGAGATACGTTAGGTGGAATATTTACGAGGATATATTTTAGTTTTATTGAGATAATTGGGGGGAATTATTGTCGTGTATCTGGATCAATTCAGCCGTTTCGTGTGGACTTGCGCGTCCCTCACTTGTTCCATTGTTGGATTCTCCAGATGGTGGTTCTTCAGTCCCTCCACAAGTACCAGCCCAGGCTCCATGTGGTGGAGGTGAACGAGGACGGGACGGAGGACACCAGCCAACCGGGCAGAGTTCAGACTTTCACCTTCACAGAGACGCAGTTCATCGCAGTCACTGCTTATCAGAACACCGACGTACGTTTGACCTCAGCGCTGATCAAATATTCAACACACACATTTGTAATTGTTATTATTATTTTTAGAACACCTGATCAGTTTGGTAAAGTAATCAAATGGGTTTCTGTAATCCTAAATTAGATAAGAGCTATGGTAATTATTTTTGTATTTGAACAGGGTGTATGTTAAAAAAAGACAAATTCGACTTCATACGAAATTACACAACAAGGATTATTGGGAGTGTTAAATCAGTGCGTTGACTTTCACACACACACACACGCTCACACACTCATACACACCCACTTTTGTCTCTGAGCTCTGATCATTTTACTGCATTTTCCTCCACAGATTACTCAACTGAAAATTGACCACAACCCGTTTGCTAAAGGGTTCCGGGACAATTATGACACGTAAGACCTCCTTTTCTTTCTTAACACTGATTAGCATTTTTCATCTATTTTATTTTTTTAAATAAGCTTTTTGATTTTCTATATTTTATAAATGATATATTGTTTTTTAAAACACAATATTTTTTTTCTAAATTCTGAAAAGAATGAATGTGAATTAATTATTAAAACATTTATATGCATACAAATAACTGAATAATTCTCATATCGAAATATTTATTTAACTGAATTAATAATTGAGGTTTTAGAAAATCAAAAAATTCAAACTTTGGGCCTCAAGACACATTTAGCAGGGAAGTTACAAATTAATAAAAGGTTTTATTGTTAAAACGTTTAATCGATGATCGTAATCATTTATAGGGCTATTATATTGGCCTATTTTTTATATATCTAATTTAGCTTTAAAACAGGTGAAACACGACGTCATTGTTTCACGCGTTCACCTGCTTTTGCTCTTTGTCATCTAAAAACAAAGATGACGTTGTTTTCATTAAACGAGTCCACCTGCACAATAAAGTGCCAGAGTGACGTGTGTGTTGCACATTTTTCCCTCCTATTTCCCCGCAAACTTGCGTGACGCGCCTGTGTGTGTTTTCTCTGCGTGTCCTCAGTGTCTACACAGGCTGCGACATCGACCGCCTCACTCCGTCACCAGGCGACTCTCCGCGTTCACAGATCGTGCCTGGTGCGAGATACGCCATGCCGAGCGCTTTCCTGCAGGACCAATTTGTCAGCACGTACGCCAAGTCGCGCTTCCACCCTGGCGTGGGGACGGCGCCTGGCACGGAGCGCAGCGTCCCACTCGGCAACAGCTTGCTCTCCCCGCAGCAAAGCGAGGATCCCACTGTTGCCACCCCCCCGCAGCGATGGTTTGTCACCCCTGCCAACAACCGACTGGACTTTGCTGCCTCGGCATACGACGCGGCCGATTTCGCCGGTAACGCGGCCACCTTGCTGTCCTACGCGGCGGCCGGAGTGAAGGCTCTTCCCCTGCCGGCCGCGGGCTGCTCCAACCGGCCCCTTGGCTATTACGCTGACCCGTCGGGCTGGGGAGGCCGCACGCCGCCGCAGTACTGTGGCGTAAACAGCAAGTCCGGCTCGGTCTTTTCCTGCTGGCCCGCGAACTCTATCGGGGGCCGGGCAGGTGCCCACTACCTGGCCGAGGAGGGAGACGCCGTCCCCACGGAGAGGTCGCCCATCGGCGGGGGCGGCGGCGGCTCGGAGGAGACCAAACCCAAGGACATGTCCGAGTCGAGCTGGATAGAGACGCCGTCCTCCATCAAGTCCATCGACTCGAGCGACTCTGGGATCTTTGAACAGGCCAAGAGGAGGAGAATCTCGCCGTCTGCCACGCCGGTGTCAGAGGCCGTGTCCCCGCTCAAGTCCGAGATGCTGGCGCCCAGGGAGTGTGAGAAGAACTGCACAAAGGACATTGGTTATTATAGTTTCTACGCTCATAGTTAAACCAACCTACACCTCTCTATCTATCTATCTATCTATCTATCTATCTATCTATCTATCTATCTATCTATCTATCTATCTATCTATCTATCTATCTATCTATCTATCTATCTATCTATCTATCTATCTATCTATCTTCAAAAATAACAAAAACATAATCATAAAAATCTAAAAGATGGGACTCTCACCTCCACATTGAATGGCCAAAGTGTAAATTCTTTCCTTCTCCTCAGTTCTTTGCGGGCAGCAGTGTGGGTGCTTTGTTCCACACTTTACATTTGAAGTCAACGCTGTAATTATTGAATATAATGTACATAGTATTTAACATTTGGTGATGGTAAATGGATGTACACTAATAGATTATGTTTGATTCCCGGAGTAGTGTTTCAAACGCCAAACCCTCATCTGTGAAGTAGCCTCAGTTAGTAAAGATGAATAATCTGTACATGATCTGTTCTTGTGTAGCATATGCTGGCTCATCATAATAATCCCTGTCAGTGAAAAAAAAAAGTATTTTGTACTTTATCAAAAATGTAGGCTACCAAACTGTAAAAGTTTATGATGTTATACTGCTATAAATTCATTTGACACGTGATTAAAGGAGTTGTTTAATGTTTGTAATGTAGATTTAGGCTCATTTTTATTCTTTGATTTGAACAGGTTGTTTTTGTTTTTTCCCCCCATACCGTATAATGCCATACTATTGTGAACTTCTCTGTATCTGCTGTAATGTGGTGTGAAACATAATAAACGATGTTAGCATCAGAGCACGTTACCCCCACATGTCTTTATTGGAGATGATTGTAGAATTAAAACGTCATTAAATTAGGGTTTTACTAATTTTGTACCCAATTTAGGCCTATTTCTGAGATTTAAAGTTTTTTATAGAGATGTAAAATATAAGACCATGCTGATGAGGACTAATTTATTTTTATATTTTATTTTTTATCCCTTATCCGATGGTTTCACAGGTATGACGTCATCTCCACATTAGAGGGACGCTTTTCACTTTAAGGCCTCGACCTGCTGTCAATCTATGGAATTATCCAGAAGACACACACACACACACACACATATGTACTGTATATATCAAAAAACGCCTACTTGAGGATCAGGGTCAGTTAAATGATGATGGTGAGTCAAAAAGAGCAGAAGAAGAGCTGCAGAGTGATGTAATGGCCTCTGAGTCCACTTCTGTTACTTTTCTTTCACATCTTCTTTAAACAGCGCGGGTGGTTTGGGACAATAGTCACAAAACAAAAATCACCTCTCTTTCATTTCCTTCATTTCTTTGCTCTGACTCAACAATAAGGATTGTAACAGCAACATTTGGTTGGAATGGTTTCGTCTTTATGGTGCCAACTAAATTTTGGAGGGTGACAACTTGAAACTTTTTTGTCAAAGCTCCACACGGAGAAACTGTGAAGTAGTAAGTTTTCTGTTCGGGAGCCAAAGGAAGTAACACATCAAAACAAGTGTGTGAACATTTACTATGGACCAGAACAGAGAAGCAACCACCACTAAACACACTAATGCAACATCTCGGCCTTATCCTTCTGGTATCACCCAAACAGAACCGATTATATTGTAGTCTTATCTATTAACACTCGTGTTTAAATATCTGTTTTTATACACACAAGTTACCTGATTAATACTGACCTCAATATGGATTTATTAGTAATTTACACTGTGAAGTCTCTCACAAGAGGTGTGACATGTGTGTGTGTGCGTGCGTGTATGTGTGTGACACACACCGCCAGTCTGTGATAGACCTTCCCGGGATAAACACCAGATGGCGACAGCTGAATGAAGATGCAGCGATCTCCACTTCCAGCAGCTTCTGCTTTACGAGCACCGCTGCTGCTCAGGAACAACACACATCATGCCTTTCCTTCAAGTGTTATTTATTAGTAAATAAACCTTTATTTAGTAATCAATCTAGAAAACTCGCACTCGCCGTGATGTGTTGCTATGGTGATCATTCACTTCAAATCACATCCATCTTTAACAGCATCATGGTGTTTGTATCTTTGTGGATTTGAGATCCTCGGTGAGTTTAGCAGCACATAAGCTGTACTCACCAGCATGTGTGTGTGTGTGTGTGTGTGTGTGTGTGTGTGTGTGTGTGTGTGTGTGTGTGTGTGTGTGTGTGTGTGTGTGTGTGTGGATTTGGGCCTATATTTTGCAGATGATGACTGCAAACATAAACTGTTGACTGATCACCTGATCACTGGGACATATGGCGATGTGTTTACTCGCTCTGTTGTTGTCCTTTTTTGCCAGACAGAGGAACAGAAAAACAGCAGTTGCGTCTGAGAAATGTGCGTTTTAAGAGAATGTAAAATCTTACAATGCAATGTTCCTGCAATCATGTTTCAGATTATTCAACCGGAAAAAACACATTAATATCACATGCGACTCCAGTTCATGCTCTGTTTTCATTTGCATGAATGATTTCAGTTCCAGTTCCAGTTTGTTGTTCTGTAGATGCTAAAAGCCCACAACTAAAATGTAAACATGCATCAAGAAGGTCAGCTGAACACAAGCTGGAAATGTGGACCAACGTGCCACGAGCCTGCTGGCTTGATTAGATCAAGACCCACTTCCTCTTGGGATTCTCTCTGATCTTCAGATTCAACACCATGTTGTCCTCCGTTGTTGCTGCCCCTTGGTTGAAGAGGCCTCCCACCCATGGTGAGGAGGCCTCTCTGAGAAGACAGTCGACTCAGAGTGTAGAACTGTTTATAGATGAGGCTAAATATAGCAATCAGCTTTCAATCCATCCATTCAGATTTAACTCAAGTGTGTGTGTTTGTCTAATATCTGATCGTGAAATAACGTAAACTAGCTCAGCCATAGCATCGTGACCTCATCCATTCTGTTGACCTCTACCTCTTTGTTCTGATTGGCCAATGGAGACTCAAAGGTGTGTCAGCGGCCAAACAGGGGCCCTATGAGGATAACAAGGTGTGTATGTGGTTATGGGCATGGACAGTGAGGAGGAGAGGCGCACACACACGCGCACACACACAGACATACACACACGGACATAAATAACCATGTTCCATTAATTACAATGTGTTGCCAAGCACATTTACAGGTGTGTGACTTGGTGCAAACTGTAAAAGAGTAAATACATTCAAACTTCGACACACAGCTGCACAGATACACACAGTTCTATAATATCATTATATCTGATTTATTTTACCCATGACTTGGTATCTTTCTGTTGTTCCATTCAGTAGTTAAGTATGAAATACTGCGCGTGAAAATGTATACATGTATTTAAATTCTAATAATAATTAGGACATCATATATAACCTGGAACCAAAAATCATCCCTTTAATAACAAATAAATAAATTTGATGATGCTGAGTCACTTTTCGTCGCTGTCTGAAGAGCTTCGGTCCATTTTAATGTCAGAAAACGGCGAAACGCGTTACCATGCGCGTTCACGTCAGCTGGCACGCGCATGTTATTTTTATTCTCTGCGCTAAAACTCACGCACTCGCTCTGATCGACTATATACACGCTGTACACGCGCTCATATTCTGTGGATTATAGACTCACGCACGGACATACACTCACACATACACACACACGGACACACACCCACACACTCACACAGGCGCGCGGCTTTGGTGTTTCTGTGGCAGAGGATCATGGACGCGAAGGATCAAAGCCTGCAGGTGGAGCCGCTGCTGTCGACGGTAAAGAAAGATGAAGACCTGTGCATGCAGATTGGTGTGTGTGTGTGTGTGTGTGTGTGTGTGTGTGAACAGATTGACTGCATGTGTATATTCTGGTGCGTACATGATATCATCAGATCGAAACCATAGTAACAGAGCAGCCATACCTGCAGAGCTTTGATCAGCTGTATAACTTCACTTGAACTTTTATCTTGAATGAGCAGATGTACACATTTGAGGTGAAGCTGTGTTGTATACTGTGTGTACTCAAGTGACTGGCTGTGAGTTTGTGTTTTTACATGACTGTGGAATGAAAATTCTGTTTAAAGAGGCAGCAAACTAAATCAAATGAAACATCAATGAGAAATGTATAATCACAGAACATTTGGTATTATATGCTGCAATTCTTTGATATTTCAATGAGAAACTTTTCTATCCTCTGTGTGTGTGTGTGTGTGTGTGTGTGTGTGTGTGTATGTGATTTATATTTGCTTTGTACCCAGACAGAGTGACAGATGCAGTACTAATATAGTAAACTGATAAAGGTCACCAGTGTCACATCATAATGTAAATTGTGGAAAAGATTATGGATTGTATAAAATGCAGCAAACGTGTGTATGTGTGTGTGGTCAGATGGAATATCCATGCCCACACAAAAACAAATGCTTTCAACAGGATTTATTTATTTGTATTTATTCACAATTTTGAAGTCTGATCTAAATTTGAACAATAAAAATGTAAAAGTATTTAATTGTGTGTCTCTGCAGACTTCAGACTACAGCTGCTGCTCTGATACAGGATCTCTGTCTATCAGGGAGATGGAAGATTTGGAACATTTTGAACATTAAAAAAAGTAATATCTCACAGTTAATCTTCAGTGTTATATGACCCAAAACACAGAGAGAGAGAGAGAGAGAGAGAGAGAGAGAGAGAGAGAGAGAGAGAGAGAGAGAGAGAGAGAGAGAGAGAGACAGGGAGGGGAGGGACCGGTGGCTTGATTCAGGCTTTGTCTTTGATAAGATGCCGGGCAGCAGCAGCGGTGATGTCACTGCTCTAATCTCTCAGGGGACCAGCTGCTGATGCTCAATCACAAATTCCCTTCTAATTGACAGAGAGGAGAAATCAGTGGTGCTGAAGTCATGGAGGGGAGAAGGTGAAGGAGTTTGCACAGAGCTCAGAGCTTTCACACTCCACTGCCACCACACTGAGCTGCTCAGTGTAGTATGTAGCAGAGCTCACAGAGGGAGAGCTCATGCATTCTGGAAACTCTAAGGCTCCTTGGCTCCTCAACGGTCAGGTAGGACAAGACTTGGCTCTCTGGATCTTCATTCATTATAACATGTGATTTAAACTTGTTAAACTAGCATCTGGTTTGGCGTTGTTTACTTGTTGAGTGTGAGGTTAGTGGAGGGTTGGAACTGAGGTTCATCTGTGAGCTCTATCTGTGTCTAACATGAGCTTCAGAACAGGAGAAAAGTGACACAAGTGCGATAGAGGATTTAGCTGAGATCACTCTGGAGATGGGTGGAATTCACCAAGTCTTCCCGGCTCAGAGCTTTAAAGCCTCTCACAGACAAAATGGAACTCAGCCCTAATGTGTTTGCTCTTATAGGAGGTCTAAGTTTGTAGCAGGAACATTTAGAGGATTACTGAGCATTTTGCTCCACATGAAAGCTGAGGCAGTTAACGATTACGGCTGCGACTGATGGGCTCCAAAATTTCCCGAGCCATCTGCAGGGATCAGATCCAAGTGTCAGGCTCATCCTGTGATGCCACTTGAGCTGTTATGGTTTGCTCCAGTTTTCTGCTTGACTGTGAATTTGCTGGTGAGCAGTTTATTATTAGCTGAGGAACATTCACTCAACATTTCTTTTTTTGGGTACACCAATGTTCAGAAAGTCTACCGGATATGTCGGAATGTGTGTTTGTGGTTGAACCTGACATGTTGCCTGTTGCCACCTGGTCCCAGGCTGCATGCTGGGCTAAGTTGCCCAAACGTCCCTCTGCCAAGCTGCATCCTGCAACTCCTCCAGCTCAATTGGTTCATTCCAAGATGTTTCCAGGACAGATGGGATATACTGTACAAGCCATCCAGCACATTCTGGATCTGGCCCGTGGTCTCCTCAGCCCAAACCACCCAATCTGGTTCCTTTAAAGGAGTGGAGAATGCCTCATGCCTAATGTCTTCTACTGGTTTTAAATATGGTCTGATCCCTTTATAAGTGGAATTCCAAACTGAATCAAAAATCAGAGATCCATATCCATCGTATTTTTGGTTCTAGACATAAGGAATCTGACAGCAAGACAGGACAAAGCTCACAGAACACACACACACACACACACACACACACACACACACACACACACACACACACACACACACACACACACACCTCATTCCCTAATTCGTCACAGTTAGCAGGTGTAGGAGGAGAGGACATCATGTCTCAGACACTTGTATGTAAATTGCCATGAGTGCAGCTATAAATAGCTCCACGTTTCATTGCTTATGTTGTGATTCATCATCTAATTTATGTTTCAGGGGCGATCATGTCTCTTCCTCTTGTACAGGTTGTGACAGAATGGCAAATCTGATGAGAGTGAGGCTGAGCTCTAACACCAGAACATCAGTATTGTTTGTAGAAACATCAACACAGCAAATCATCTAACACGGCCTGATTCATGGATGTGCTTTATGGGTGCAGTTTAATCTGAGTGGGGATGCTGAGCTGTGTGACCTCTGTGTAACCTGTATAGACAGATTATCACCATCAGCCGCCACGCGGCCCGATCAGCCCTGACCTCCATTAGCATAAAGCTTTGATGGTCAACTGGTGGTCAAGGGTTTGTGTTTGTGTGATTGGACTTTATTCTACAGCAGAATCTGGGGCAGATGAAAGATTTTATTATCATTAAACATTGCAAAAGAGGGTGGCAGGTAGAGTGGTTGTCTGCGGCTTCGAGGGTTCGAAGGTATAGGGAGTGTTGTCAAAGCGCTCTTGAGCAATGACACTGAACCTCCTTACTCCTCCTAATGTTTAGGTTGGCGCCTTAAAAAGCACTTTAGATAAAAGCGCTATATAACTACACACCATTTAAAAGAGTGAGACAAACAAACGCAGGTGTTTACAGTTTCTTCCCTTTCTCAGGTTGGTGCCACACTTTTCTGCATTTACTTTAAAGGTGCGAGCGTGAACGCCGCTGGTGTCAAACACACACACACACTCACACACTCACACTCACAGTAGTGGTCAAATACCTCACCTCAATATGTTGCCACACATTCAGAAGGTGGATCAACGTGGAGACCCCCGGGGCCCTCATTAGCATGTCCGTGTTCCTGACTGCAGCTCTCTAATAAACAACGTAAATTATTTAGCTGTGAATGTTCATGCCGAGGTTGTGATGGTGTGTTGCCGTTCCCAGGTGTCTATGGATCGACGTTGAAAAGCTACAAAATGGTGAACTTCAGTGCAACACATAGAATTATTAGGATGGATGTAACTGTCGCACCGAAGGTTTTTAAGCCGGCGATTCTTCTTCGTTTATACATAGATACTGACGGAGGAAGTGAGCGTTGTGTTGTTTCCATCCTGTGCTCAGATTCTGCAGTCTTCTCACCACCCTCCTCTTCCTCATCATCTCCTTTCCTGGGTGTTACATAAGCAGGCAAACATTCACACTACAGGATGACTGTTCTCTCAGCGATCTGCCTAGAATCAAATCTATAAAATTGTCCTCAGACGGCCTCGATCACTCTCTCCAAGATCATTCAATTCTCTCTCTCTCCAAGTGTACTGGTGCTGAAGTATAATGTTTAACGTAAACACACGCTCGTGAATACACAGAGGAGTGGAATGCTGAAGGCCTATATGCAAAGTAAACACATTAAATGGGAGTAAAGCTTCAGTTTAAGCTTTGTGTGTGGAGGAGGAAGAATGTATAGAGTGGTCCAATCGATTGATGATTCTTAAGATTTCTAATTAGTTTTCATGGCAACTGCGGGATTCGAATGGTTAATGGGTAATCCATAAACTCTCTATGCCATGCGCACAATGCTTGAAGGCCATTAGAAGCTGTAGAAGCTATTTAAGGACACGCACTGTGTGTCTTCTTAGTCATGTTATTTGTGTTATGTAATGTTTTTCTTAAGGCAACAGCAAAGGGAAACACATTGTGGTGTTGTGCTTGATGGTAATATGGTTGTCTTTGTGTGTGTGTGTGTGTGTGTGTGTGTGTGTGTGTGTGTGTGTGTGTGTCCACAGAAGGACAATGAGGCCGTGGTGGACACAGGAGGAACTCGCTTCCAGCAGAAAAGCAACTTTGAGCAGGAGGATCTTGAAGGTATTTTGCTGGGGAGAAACTCAGGGTTGCAAGCAGGACAGGCTGCTGCAGAGCAAAAGTGTTTGGCTTCTCACTCATTTGTCAGAGTTCTCAAAAGAGGTGGGAGGTGGAAACTGTGGGCGAGTGCGGTGCTCGCATCAGTAATTTCATGACCAGTAGGAAACCAAGATCCAAATATTATTGTGGCTTCCTCGCTGGAATGGAGAGTCACAGTCAGAGTCACAGTCAGAGTCACAGTCACGGCTGCTGACTCACTACAACACCTGAAGAGGAAATATGCAGAACTAAAGGACCCTGGACCTATGACTGAACACACACTCACACACACACACGCACGCACGCACGCACGCACGCACACACGCACGCACGCACGCACGCATGATTCTGATAATGTTTCAATGTACAAACCAAACAGGCAGCATTAAGTTAATGCTCAATGTGGAATAACATATAGGATCAGTAAACATAATACTACTCTGGATTTTCTGTTTGAGCAGTCCAAATCCAGGAACATTCTAGAAGGCTTAACTGAGTAAAGCAGAGTTATATGTTTTTATTATTAAATTTATATCTGTGCACGTTGCTGCTGATGGTCTTCTTCCCTCTCCAGGCCACAGGACCCTCTACATTGGGGTCCACGTCCCCTTAGGCAACACCAGGCAGCGCAGCCACCGCAGCCACCGTCACCATGGCAACAAACACAAGCGGAGGAGCAGGGGGCCGACCCTCCCCTTGGTTGAGGGTAGAGAGTCTCCCGTTTATGGTATTACATTATGTTTCATAGCGGTTACGCCTTTGTTTATTGTCTCTTCACCCTTGACCTCTCTCGCTCTTTGCTCTCCTCAGACACGCCCTCCCAGAGGGTGCAGTTCCTGCTGGGGGCCGAGGATGACGACGAGGAGCATCTTCCTCACGACCTCTTCACAGAGCTGGATGAGATCTGCCAGAAGGAGGGAGAGGACTGTGAATGGAGGGAAAGTGCCCGGTACGGGACTTTACACAGTTTCATGACCTACATGGCGTCACTGAGAGCTTTGATTGAATGGGACAGTGATGCTGGTGATCCCACTTACACTGATGAGCGACGCAGCTGTGTGCATCCACGTTTACATTTCAATTACTCAGAGAGATATCATCGTTATAATTGCAAGGGAATTATCTTCCTTTGTCATAGAATTCTTGATGTTGCTGCATTATACGTAATTATCAATTCACTGAAATATTGATTTGGAGTACAAATGGTAAAAATGATTGCAGATTGCTTTGATGATCTTCTGCCTTCTGACCTCTAACCCCTGTTGCAGGTGGCTGAAGTTTGAGGAGGATGTGGAGGATGGTGGGGAGCGATGGAGCAAACCCTACGTAGCCACTCTGTCTCTACACAGCCTGTTTGAGCTGCGTCACTGCATCATTAACGGCACCGTGCTGCTAGACATGAGGGCCGGTACCCTGGAGGAGATAGCCGGTAACAATACTGCAACGGAGACTGTTTGAGATAGTTTTAGTTTAAAGTCAAATTACAAGATGAAGATTTCAAGAGAAGTTGGATTCCTGTTTGTGGTCAATGCAAAGGTTCTCAAACTGTGAGGCAGTGACCCAGCTCAGCTACTGTATGTGTGTGTGTGTGTTTTCAGACATGGTTCTGGACAACCAGGAGTTATATTCCCCTCTGGGCGATGAGATCAGACAGAAAGTGCGTGTGACCCTGTTGAAGCAGCATCATCACCAGAACCAGAAGAAGCTGTCCAACCGGCTTCCGATCGTCCGCTCGTTCGCCGACATGGGCCGCCGGGCGTCTGAGCTCCACCTAGACAAGAACGGTGAGGAAGCCGGAGCCTGAACGGTCACGATGTGTTTGTGTCTAATGCTGTGAACGCCAATGCTAATGTGGCATCTAGGCTTCATAGTGAGAATAAGCTGCAGCCTGGCTTCATTACAGATTCACTCCACCACCCACAGCCTCCCTGCAGTCTAAGCAGCATGTGCTACACTGATTACAATACTCCTCTGCTCCTGTCACAGGTTACACATAGCAAACATTTGATGATTTGTTGTTGATATTTGTTAACTGAAGCTTTGTTAAGGTCATAGTGATTGATTTGAATGCCAAAAAACAGCAATTTCCTGGCGTTCTAAAAATTCCAGCAGCCCATCAACATGCATGTTAATGACCAGTGTAGCGATGCTGTGCTATTTTCAAAGCAGCAATCACGGGTAAGCTCCTCTTGAAACTCTGCGAACACGTTAAACGCTGTAATTAGTGTTAATTTTTGACCCTCTTGTTTAACGAAAGCAGAAATTAAGCCAGATCTGTCAGGTCGATTGGGACTAATAATCATGTTTACACCAGACAATAACAGTACAGAAAGACTGGGTGGACAAGCAAAAACAATGGTAGAGGCTGTCCGCCATTATTCATCAGTGATCTTCACACATTTCTTTCTCTATGGCAATACGTATTTAGTCGCTGTCACAGTTCCCAGCAGAATCATCACAATATGGGATCGCAAAGTTAACACTCTGATCTGCTTCCTGTTAGGGGTTTTACTAGTTATCACTCATCAATTAGTGTAACTTTGTCTCTTCCAGGTCAACTGATGTCCTCCCAGTCTCACTTAGGGTGTCCAGAGTCAAAGGGGGACATCAGTAGAGAGAACAGCACAGTGGACTTCACTAAGGTATAAGAAATATATTACAAAATGCTTGAAAAAAATGCCAGTATACCATTTATATGTAGGCCATTTATTACCCACCCAATTAGTTTCCTCCATCACTTACCTTCAGCAAAACATACAACAAACACAACACATCTCACCATGTAGGGATTCTAAACACTATACTATAGGTGTGGAATATGTATGTAAATGAGAGTCAGGTGTGTGTGTGGCCCCTGATGGAAGGATGTAACCTAATTTAATTGTCAAACACAGACAAAAATAAACTAATTAAGCAGCAAGAAAGAAAACTTCACATTGTATTGAAAGTAGCTGCTTTGTCATTGGTGGATGCTGTGAATTTCTCCTGATTAGCTGTTTCTCTGATTAGTCCTGTCAATAAGTCGCTTGGTTAGTTCACCGGCTCGATGGGGGCAAATTTATGAATATGAAAACTCCTCACCCAGCCAGTGTTTATGTAAATCACCAGCCATCAAAGTAAGAAAAAAATAGCTAGCTTGGAACAGGCGGTGTAGAGCCATATGAATAACAACACCCCAAGCAACACTTGTCAACTCCACATAATTATCACCAGGAAATCAACACTTTCTAATGTTGAAAAATGCTGTATAATGCAGTTGTATTGAAGTGAAGCGTGGGATGCAGATTAGGCTGTAAGAGGATCATCTTCTCGCCTCTGTCAGGTTTAAGATGATGTGTTCAAGGGGTCGTGTTTGTTAGAAATACAGTCAAAGTCTGCGTATCAGACCATAATCTTACATAATATATTCCAAGTAGTAAAAAAGCTGAGCTGAATTTAGCCCAGATAGCAAGCAGAACTCTTCCTCAGAGGCTTACTGTCGCAAAAAATGACTAGAATGAAATTTCCAATAAGGATAATGCGTTTTTGTTTTGCAGCTTCCTTCCAGTCAAAGCTGCTACCGCCATAAGCTATCAGACGAGGACAATGTCTAAGCTGCTCTTTCCTCTTTTTCCCCTCTCAGATCGACCTTCATTTCATGAAGAAGATCCCGGTAGGAGCAGAGGCCTGCAACGTGCTAGTGGGAGAGCTGGACTACCTTAGTAAGCCAGTGGTGGCGTTCGTCCGCCTCTCACCGGCCGTCCTGCTCAGCGGGCTGGCTGAGGTGCCCATCGCCACAAGGTTCCTACAGACTGATCCCACAAACTCTCATCTTCTCTGCACCCCGTTTTGTTTCATATCTAACCAGGAATCTATGCTTTTGCCTTCAGGTTCCTGTTTATTCTCTTAGGCCCCCTTGGAAAAGGGCCTCAGTATCATGAGATAGGGAGATCCATGGCAACACTTATGACAGATGAGGTAAGAATATTCACAAAGGATCAAGCTGTGTTATGCAGTGATTTGAATATGAATCAGATGTCATTTGCAGATTCCCTACTGTTAAGTGAGTCAAGGCCATTTGCATAAATTTACAGTACAACAGATATTTTATGTAATTCCTTAAGTGATAAAACATCTCTCATTGTGAAACACAAGTCGAAGCTTATAATGAAATTCCCCGGGTGATGAGTCAGTCAATCCTTCTGTTTGTCAGCTGTCATTCATGATCACTGCTGACAGGACAAGCAGCACAGATTTGATGGAATCAGATGTTTTACAGGACGGGATGCCGCTCAGTGTGTGTGTGTGTGTGTGTGTGTGTGTGTGTGTGTGTGTGTGTGTGTGTGTTTGCTACTTAAGTCCAAAAACATACACGTTAGATTGACTGCATGACAAAGCTAAACTGTCTATAAATATGAGCATGTTTGTGTGTGAGCCCTGTGGTGGACAGGGTGTTTCTCTGCCAACAGTCAGAATAATTATAGAAGACTGACATCTTTCTGCTACTGTGTTTATTTTATCATTATCACACATATAAATACTAATATATGCAGACTTGGAATGGCAGTTGTGTTACATTCACGGATGGAAACTGACGGATCTTGTCCAGACAACTCAGTCAAAGTCTGAGTCATTGATTGTGGAGCGGATATTTTTGTCATTTCCAGGTTTTCCATGATGTTGCCTATAAGGCTAAAGACAGGAATGATTTAATTGCTGGGATTGATGAGTTCCTTGATCAAGTCACAGTCCTGCCTCCTGGAGAATGGGACCCGTCCATACGGATCGAACCTCCCAAAAATGTCCCCTCTCAGGTCGGTGGAAAGTTTCTTCTGATTTTATTTTTTCTCAAAACCGATCATCGGTTTCTAAAGTGTGTCTAATTTTTTATTGTAACAGGAGAACAGGAAGAAAAGTAACATGTTACCTAACGGGTTAGCAGATGGCGGTGAGGAAGAGGAGCACGGTGGTCACGGGGGCCCAGAGCTGCAGCGCACTGGAAGGTGGGAGAGACGGATTTAGATCCATCCAGCCAGAAATGCTCGACATGATTCCTACATCGCGCACCATTTAATGCAAATTGGCAACAGTATTTGAGGTTAAAGTTGTTGTTTTTCAGCCTCAGTAGTAGTTGCACTTATGAAGCTGTTTCCATAGCAACTACTACTACAGCAAGGTCTCTATTTGCAAGTAGATTCTTACATGAATATATTATATGTAATATATATTATATAAAGTCCTATCATGATGAATGTCATAAAATACAAAATAAATGTTTAAAGCTTAACTTCTGTCTTTTCTCCCCAGGTTGTTTGGTGGTCTTGTTGCAGACATCAAGCGAAAGATTCCTCACTACCTGTCTGACTACACTGATGCTCTGAGTCTGCAGTGTGTGGCCTCTTTCCTGTTCCTCTACTGTGCCTGCATGTCACCCGTCATCACCTTTGGGGGACTACTGGGCGAGGCAACGGAGGGACGCATAGTGAGTCTCACAGCAAAACAAAACTAGATGTAAACTGAGAGTAGTTCTAGTTTAGCGTGGTTAAGATTTTGAAGTGGATTTCTGTCAGTAATCTCTGTCCTTTCCTGTCCTCAGAGTGCCATTGAATCCCTGTTTGGAGCCTCCCTGACAGGAATAGCGTATTCCTTGTTTGCCGGGCAGCCCCTCACCATCCTGGGCAGCACAGGGCCGGTGCTTGTGTTTGAGAAGATATTGTTCAAATTCTGCAAGTATGTTGACATTTTGTGAACCTCTTATGAAAAGATTTTGTGGAGGCATGATGAAAATAAAACTTATTTTTAATTTTTTATTTAAAAATTTAAAAATCTATCCCATCATAGCACATTAACAAATAGAACAGAAACATGCAACACGCAACTGAATGATGCAGATAAATTATGCAAGAATCTTTAATACTTGCTCGAATAGAACCAGAAAAAAAAAAAAAAATGTGGCCATGGTGGAGGTATGGGCAGTGTGGATTTTATTCAACTACATAGTGCTGATCATGCTATAGGTACTGTACGTCTTCTATCATAGTGAGATGGCTTTCCAATGTTTTGTTCACATCCATTTACAAACATGACTGGTGGCTCTAAAACTCTATGGTATGAGGTCATGTTTATGGTGGGCATATCAGCGTTCCAGCTCTATGTTCTATTTATGATTACTTTGTGCTTACCATCTCCCCCACATCTGCCTTCCAGCAGACCTTTTAATGTTCTGATTACAGTATATGGTTCACTATGATAATGACTTCTTCCAATCCTCCACTTTGTAAAAGGCAAATAATCAATATATGATGTGAATTGATATTAAATATCGCTCTGTTCCAAGGTAATTCTTTCCTTCCTGTCTCCATATAGGGAGTATGGATTATCCTATCTGTCACTGAGAGCCTGTATCGGGCTGTGGACGGCCTTCCTTTGTATTTTGCTTGTGGCCACAGATGCCAGTTCCCTCGTGTGTTATATCACACGTTTTACCGAGGAAGCATTCGCGTCACTCATCTGCATCATCTTCATCTATGAGGCCCTGGAGAAACTAATGCACTTGGGAGAGCACTTCCCCTTTAACAAAAACAACAACCTGGAGAAACTCACCCTGTACTCGTATGTATAGAATAATGAGTCATTAAAGAACATTTCTTGAACGTCAGGCCATCACAGATGACAGAATATCTATTCACCCAGCTGTTCATGTATTTCCACAGATGTTCGTGCGTTGAGCCTGCTGACCCCACCAATGGCACCATGAGGTACTGGGAGAGCAACAACATCACTGCCTCAGAGATCTACTGGGAAGCTCTGGAGGTCAAGGTAAAGAAGGATATCAAATACAATGTAACAATGAACATACGCGTTTGAAGATTCAGTGTAATGTTGATCCTACTGTGATCCTCCTTCCTGTTGTTGCAGGACTGTATTGAAAAGCAAGGAGAGTTTGTGGGCAGCGCCTGTGGCCCCCACGGACCCTACATTCCTGATGTGCTCTTCTGGTGTGTCATACTCTTCTTTTGTACGGTCTTCATGTCTGCTTTCCTCAAGGAGTTCAAGTTCAGCAATTACTTTCCTACAAAGGTATTGTGCATCGTATCTCATCAACACCACTAATGTGCATTATGATCTTTGCCCACATGTATCATCGCTGCAAAATCTGGCTTTGGCTTTGTAGCACAGTGCGATGGTACACTCTAGTGGCCACGTGTAGGTACTGCGTGATAGAAAAAGGGGAGCATTTGGAAGTCTTCTTTCTCTCTCAGGTGAGGGCCCTCATTAGTGATTTTGCAGTTTTCATCACCATCCTCACAATGGTCTTGATAGACTACGCCTTAGGGATCCCCTCTCCAAAGCTGAAGGTTCCCAGTGTGTTTAAGGTGAGCGACACCATAAAACTCATTACCAGAAACTCCAGATGTTATTAACATGCTGAGAAATAATATACTGATCTTTGTTCAAATGCTATTATTACTAATTCCTATCAGCCAACCAGAGATGATCGTGGTTGGTTCATCAACCCACTGGGATCCAACCCCTGGTGGACTGCAGTGATAACGGTCGTCCCAGCTCTGCTTTGTACCATCCTTATTTTCATGGACCAGCAGATCACAGCGGTTATCATAAACAGGAAGGAACACAAACTGAAGGTACTTAGAGGCATGAACTGGTCAGTGTTCTATCAAATGTGCACATATCTGAAGTATTCAAGTTTGCTGTTGGTTCCGCTCCCCCTTACAGAAAGGCTGTGGGTACCACCTGGACCTCTTCATGGTGGGGCTGATGCTTGGCGTGTGCTCTCTGATGGGGTTGCCCTGGTTCGTGGCAGCCACTGTCCTCTCCATCTCCCACGTAAACAGCTTGAAGCTGGAGTCGGAGTGCTCCGCTCCCGGGGAGCAGCCCAGGTTTCTCGGTATCAGAGAGCAACGATTCACCGGCCTCATGATCTTCGTCCTGATGGGCTGCTCCGTCTTCATGACATCCGTTCTCAAGGTAAGGCACGCTCTGTCTTTTTGAGTATTTCTTGGAAGGTTGATCACTTTCGATGTTTCCTGGTCTGTTTAACATAAATATATTCTCATGTCCCTGTAGTTCATTCCCATGCCTGTGTTGTATGGTGTCTTCCTCTACATGGGAGCTTCTTCCCTCAGAGGCATACAGGTAAACTCTCATTCGTCTTCTTTGCATTACGCACAGAGTAGAGAGTAGAAATCTGAGAGGAGGACAGTGGGCCTCCTTCTCCAATGCGCAATATAAAGCTTTGTGATGTAATAGCTCAAGAGTATCTATGTTAAGCTTTCTGTTTATCTCTGATCTCCTTTAGTTCTTTGACCGTCTGACACTGTTTGGAATGCCAGCCAAGCACCAGCCGGACCTCATCTATCTGAGACACGTTCCTCTGAGGAAGGTGCACCTGTTCACCATCATCCAACTCAGCTGTTTGGTCCTGCTGTGGGTTATCAAGACCTCCAGGGCTGCCATTGTCTTTCCCATGATGGTGCGTGTATACAGCGACCCGCCGTGGGGACGGGCCTTCTCTGATGTTTGACCCTCTGTTTGAGTAGTTCTAAGTTCCAGTATGATGGCGTGATGGTGTGACCTCAGCTCTGTGTGTCCTCCCCACAGGTGTTGGCGCTGGTGTTTATCAGGAAGCTGTTGGACTGTTTCTTCACCAAGCGAGAGCTGAGCTGGCTGGATGACCTCATGCCAGAGAGCAAGAAGAAGAAACTGGAGGATTCAGTGGAGGAGGTACATTCACCACATACATGTCTCACTGTGGTCACATATGAATCTATATATCTATTTAAACTGTCTGTCTGTCAATTTTGGAGGAGGAGGAACAGAGTATATTGGAGGAAGAAGACAGAGTTGAGCAAGTGCCACTAGAAGGGTACAAGTAAGTGAGTTTAGTAAGTAGCTTGTTTGTAAATGCCACATCATCATATCCTCTGTTCTAATCCCTCCTCTTGCTCCCACAGAGGGATAACGCCCACCATCAACATCACAGACGAGATGTCAAAGGGCTCTTTTGGAAATACTTGGAACGCCAACTGAGACCTCAGAATGTCATGGTACAATATTATTTGTCAACAATTTGCCAGGAGAACAGAATTACAATCATGTTGAATCTCTGCTAACATTTCCACAGCCATCTGATCTGATCTAATACCAGGGAATCCTTCCAGCACTACGGGTGAGATCTAATACTGCAGTCAGAGGAAGTAACTACATGTATCCATCAACTGAAGACGACATACATGTGTGAGATTGGAATGTTTGCCTCGTGCAACAGAGCTGCACTGATACACCTTCAGAATACAAAATGAGCGATCAATCTGTTCATCAGCAGCAATATAACTTAACTACCACCTAAAGCAATCAGTATCAATGTCTTGATGATTTCCAGTACAGACATTGTAGTGTGTGTGTGTATCTACTGTATATCTGCTGTATGTACATCTGTGTGTACATGCTGTTACACAGTTTGTCCCCATAGCACTGAATTCTGAGGATGAGATGAATTGGAGAGAGAAGTTGAATTGGACTGAGTGAGTTTTTGTTATCATGTCCCTTCACTGTCGTTCTGCACTTTATCAACCCTCTATTGTTGTAAATCTATAGATGTGTAACCATATTTATATTTAATTTGTCCTCTGCCTCTGTATAAACCAATAGAATCGTTGGTATATCTTTGTATTTTCTCTAAGCCTCTACTGTAAATAATGTTGTGTTTTAGGAAAGCCATAGAGCCCAAAGAGGGAATGATGAGGGTTTACACAAACAAGTCATAAGGCCATTGAGCGAATCAAGGAAAACTTAGAGATGCTCAGTAACTCTCATACCATGAAAGTTTGAACATGTGTTTATTTTTGTGCTATTTAAGACTTATTGTTATGTGTTAGACATCTCATGTATTAACTGTCTGAGAAGCCTCCGAGGGGATTGAATACTTGAAAGTGTTTACTTCAGGGCAATACGCATCACTAAAGAACCAAAAGCAGAACTTGTACTGCAACGCCAATACAGTATTTATATGAAAAGATATATAGCTTTCTTTGTAATATTAAACACATATTAGGTTAAAATATATCCTCTTTGTTTTGCTTTCCTGGCGCCAGTGTATCGCTTGTGTTGTCAAAGTTTATTTGGATTTGAATAATCTCATATATTTTATATTTCTAAAGTGAATTATAAATAATGAAACTCCATTATGTGACCAAAAGAAAAATTCTGTATTTTGGATGTTTATATGCTGTCAATGTCCTTATAGAGATACTACTCTTGTATGTACCTTGTTAATGTGAAATTCCTTTAATAAATTTCCACATGCACAGCAATGATTCCAATTTCTTTAAAAGTAAGTCACTTATCTGGATGAGAAACCACATAAATGCAATGGTTTCTATACTTTCTTTCTCTTTAGGCCAGCTTGTTCGGCCTTGGCGGAGGTATGAGCGCCAGTCAATGTCCTTAGTTTGGCCACAAATCACTGTTCAGATGAGCTTCTGTGTGATTAGACCCCTGCAGGTATCCACGTGTAATATTAAAAGCCGCACTGATTATCCAGTATCATCTGGACGAACGGTGATGTAATGGCTTTAATATCCATCTGCAGACTTTGAAGCGTAAATGGCGACACATGATTTGAGTGGGCAGCGGTTTTTGTCGTCAACAGATGGTTTGATGCACTGAGGATGACAGCTTAGAGACGATGCACATCCCAAAGCATGTCAAGTCTCTGGCTCATGTGAATTATTGTTTTGTCCGCACGCCAGGAGGAATTCATCAACGTCGACCCCAGTCACTGTTCACAATCAATCCGCTCTGATTGACACAATTTCCTTTTTCTTTACCTCTGCTTGGCTTCCTGTCACAGCGTCGCAGGGAAATGGTTCCCCTGTGCACAGCTGACAGGTGAGACTCATTATCCATTTACCTGATAGAACTCCCAGAGCCTGCTCCTCCATGCACAGTGACGTGTTTATTGATTTGTGTTCTGCCTGCATGAACAGGAGGATTCCCACAGCAGAACAGATGACAGATTGAACAAACAAATGCTACACAATTTGGAATTTTTGCCAGACAGTTCAATAAAATAAAAAATACAGTATTTATCCCATGATAGATTTGTTTTGCTCAGGAGCTTTGGGTCCATTCATGATTTTTAAAAAACTATTTCTTAACAATGTGAGTAATGTCAAATTGAAACTAGATACGGTCTAAGCTTGTGCTGTGTCCGTTTGAATGACTTTTTCTGATTACAAATTATTAAGAAATGCAGCTTCCTGCTATTTCAATTTCAATCTACTTGTACCTCATATTGCCTATTTTACCTCAGGGTCTAGGAAATAGTTAAACAACAACAATAATAATATACAACACAACAACACAGCCTTGTTTTTTTCTTTCTCTCTCTCTCTCTCCTTTCCCCCTTTTTTATCCTTTCTGTATAAAAAATGATCTTCAAAATGTCCTATAACTGTATCCGCACTGTCCTGTCAAATGTTTGCTTCAATAAAAACAAATACCAAAAGGAAAGAAAAAAGAAATGATTAAGAAACACTTTGATAAGACATTAACAAAAACAATCTTTTAAACTTATACACCATCTTCAAAAAAAGGAAGGAATAAATCTTTGTATTCCATTTAAAAATGACTCCAACCCATTTTTGTAGTCCTATGTTAGTATGGGACACATTGGGTTAAGACTATTCTTCCTTATCAAAGTGACATTGTGTGTGTGTGTGTGTGTGAGTGTGTGTGTGTGTGTGTGTGTGTGTGTGTGAGTGTGTGTGTGTGTGTGTGTGTGTGTGTGTGTGTGTGCGTGTGTGTGTTCCTATGTGTGTGTTCCTATGTGTTTGTCATGTGAAACCAGTAGTAACCATTCGAGTTTGTTAAAGAGGGAACTCGTAGATTGTACAGATTTCTTTATTGAAAACTAAATCTGACTTCATATAAATAATAAGAAAGATATTGAGAGCTATCTACATATGTATTTAGTGATTCACATACAGATCAATAGAGTGAGTGTGAGAGGGGAGATGACAATACCAAATGTGACACGTGAAAGAAACAATCATGACACTGCAGCTGGATTGATAATAGTTCACACAGCAGTGATGAGGTGAGACACATTTCAAACATCTCCGTCTGCCCACAGAGAGCTTCAGGTGAGGGAGGTTTAATAGCATGAGCAGGTCAAAGGCCAGCACAGACTGAGGAACATACAATGGCACAGAGACAGAGTGAAATCTTATGACTTGTTGCTTTATTTCAGGAGTTTCAGTAGCTGGTGGGGGGAGTGTGTGTGGGGTGTTTTCAGGCCGGCCGCCTCACTCTCGTCTGCCTCGGCCGCTCTTCAGCCAGGACACGAACTCTTGAGCTGCCTGGTCCTGAAGATAGGAGCTCACGTCACTGGTGAAGGTCCCGTCTGCATGGCGTCTAAATAGATTCCTGGGAGATCGATCACACACACACACAGACGACACAAACACTGGAATGATGCCATGGTTCTCAAACTGTAGGAACATCTAATTCTGTTATAGTGCAAAATAGTCTGAAATAGAACGTTAAACAGAAATAGAACTGTTAAATTGTTGACTATTGCCTCATTGTAAAGCTGATATTGTTGTTGAGCCTGTAACAAGCTACTAAAATCACATTTCTCTCATTATAAGATGAGTTAAAGATGCTCACCCGTTCCTTTTGGAGTTTTTTAGCCACTGCACAAAGTCTTGTGCTCTCCGTGTTTCCAGGTATTTACTGTAGTCATTGGAGAAGGTTCCTTCTGAATGTCTCTTCATGTTTTGGAGCTCACTGGGTTTGGTGAACATGGATGGAAGTTTCAGTCAATAGGCCAGAAAACAATCAAAATCAGTGAATCTCCAGAAGATGCCTTTGTTCAGAGATGAAAACGACTCAACAGTGCTGCAGTTTAGCCCTATAATGCAACATGTGCATGTGAGTTGAACATATGGAGTCATCTGCTGACTGATCTATTGTTCCTGTGCAGCCACAGGAAATATGCATGAGGTGTACACGCCAAAATAAAGCTTAGCTCTGACTGTATAATCCAAAATGACTTTATAAGTTCATGACATAGACGCCAACATTAGATGAGAACTGCTAAATCCTCAATCACTGCAATTCTGGACAGGAAGTCAGAGGTCAATGCTGAGAGACGAGAGAGTTTGGCTTACGTGTTACGATCTGTGTCCTGGTCAGGCACCTGCCAGCTGCTTTGGATGATGATGAGGAGCAGAAGTCCAGCCAAAGAGTGAGCGCCGTTCATTGTTTGAGTTTCTGAAAGAAAGAGAGAAACGCTGTTAAATCTTCCCGACCCTCTGGATGTTGGAAAGGAGGAAGAAGAGCCTCAGTGTCTCACCTGTGCTGCCTTGGGCCGAGTGTCTGAATGATGAATGTTGGCTGATGCTCTTCGTCTCTCTGGCTTTCCTGGAGCTGTTTCATGGCGCCTTCACGGTCGGACTGGGTTTTATATAGTGGAGCTGGGTGTCACCCTCCCAGGTGGCACCCTCCCGTCACAGAAACCCGTTACTCTCAACCCATTAGTCAGCTTCCGTCTCAGTCCACTGAATGTATTTAACCTATCTGGATGGTGAAAGCTGTTACTTTAGGTGTCACAATCAAACACGACCTCGACCCTGACGAATAAAAGAGATATACTGGACCCCATTAAATGCAATTACTGCTGTAAAATTACTAAAATTACTGCTCCCTCAGTGTCATTAACTCAACCTGTGAGACATTTTTGGATCCCAGCATCTATTTTCACTGTAATGTATGGGCTATTTTTATGAAGAGTTGGACAATATGCCTGCATTTCATAAAATAATGGCCGCTACCATGGTCTCATATGTTCAAATATGACTTATATGTGAAGAATACTCATGACCACACATGACTCTGTACAGACTTCTATACATTTCTTTAATTAGAGCAATTTGTTCAGCATTAAATGAAATATTTGGGGCTTATGAAAAAAAAATCTGTTGCATTTTTCCAGGTTTTGAAGGCAAAATCTCAGACTTCCGTGTGCTGTTCAGCTCATTCTCTGATCTCCATGTGAGTGTGTTCTGCCTCACTTCTTTGGTGACGGAGGCTGAGGTTTGAAATGGAAAATTACAGCCCCGATGCTCTCGAAGGCATAAACTTGCATAACCGAACGTTCTCACACAGATATGCACTTTATGAAGCAGTAACCTTGTACATCTAAAGTTCTCACACAAATATGTTCTGTTACAAACTAGATACTGCAGATACACATTCCATTCTGTTCCTCCCTGACCTCAGCTGGTGAACTCCCTGCCTGATAGAGAATAAAGACATGGAAGACAAAATCGACTCCGATTCTTTATTCACCCTCAGACAATTAACTTCCACGACAATGTTGATCTCTAACTTCCTGTTAAATCACCATATGATCCGTACGTTTGGCCAGCCAGCTCATCTTTATGTATCTGCATGGCGTTTCTTTCCACATTTCTGTTGACTTAGTCATCTATTTACTTCATTTCCCTGATCCTACATCTCACTGTAACACATTTTGGTCTAAGCTTGGATGATTCACTAGATTCTGGATAATCTACAATACAAACAAAGTAATGGCACTGACTTTTGACCAGATGTTGAATTCACTAATTCATTCCGGTCCGAGCCGGTCAGATTCCTGATGTGAGTGCTCACATTAGTTGTGCAGCTGTTAAATGCTGTACAAAAGGATCAAGACCTCTGTTTCTAATGTGTGTGTCAACATGAGCTTAACATGAATTTGCCTTAAATATTAAACAACACAAAATGAAATCTCCAAACAATGATTTGTATTTTCTCATTTCATCATTTACTGCAACGCAAAGTATAAAACTACATCAACATATCAGTGCAGTACAATGTAGCGACAGTATGTAAGAGTTAATGTCAAACAAAACATATTCATGTATAAAAAAAACATCTTTGAGCATAAATGCATGCAGTGGTTTCTATGGTTTCATTATTCCACATGTAAAAGTATAAAAGCTGCAACATTTACATTTACATTTTTTTAAAACAGTTCATAGAAATAGAACATTCCGGAGTAAAAGACATAAATGTTGTCACATTCTTCACATTTATTTGGGATTAACGAGGCATTTCTGCAGGAAGTGGTCCATGAGTGTGTATATGTGGCGGAAGGCTGATCCCGCCATGTTATGGTTCTTATCTGTGTACCACTGAAAGGAAAGGAACAAAGCAGGTTAGAACTCAGAGTGTATCAATCATTCCCAGTCAAGTTTCTGTTAAAATGACACAGATTTCAGATTAGATCTTTAACCTCCACAGCGACACAAAGACCATTTCCATTTCCCCTCCCCCTCCCCCTTTAGATGAACACCATCACTGCCAGTACTGGTTCCCACTTCCCTGAACTAATATTTACCATTGCCTCAAAGGCCACTTGCTCATCCACTAGAGCTTTGGAGATTTGTGCTGCTTGCTGGAAATGAACATTGTCTACAGGAAAGAAAAACGCTTTCAGTGCCTGAGAGAACATCAAAGATCAACCATCACAAGTTTCCATCCATTTGCTCACAGCTCTACTGCGTTACCAGGCACACTGATGGAGAACGGGACGTGACAATCGCTCACTATGCTCATTTTCATACATACATTCTTGTTTCCCTCATTAAAATGGGTTTTGGTGAATCTATATCTCTCCCTATCTATCCCTAATTATGCACAAGGATTTATTATTCTCATCATGCATGTAGTAAGTGGAACGTACCATCAGCCAGGCCGTGCACCAGTAGATATTCCACTGATTTGAAGTTCGTTGCTCTGGCTATCACAGAGGAATTCTGTTGAATAAGAAAACAGAAACACTGCTGGGAACTATTTTGTTCAATCAGAAATACACAACTACAGTAATTATACAGATTACATTGCAGAGTGTATAATGTTTACACTGTACGAGTCTGAATTCTCAGCGGGCGTGCCCATGTAGCGTTCAGTGTACACCGCATCTGCAGGAAAGCGGAAACACAAGCGCAAGAGTTCAACAGAAAATATGAAAAACTAACTTGGCAGCATTACTGAGATATTTTAATGTATATGCACCTACCATAATATTCCCACTTGGCTACCGGGGCAACCGCGATGCCACACTTAAAGAGTCCAGTTCCAGCACCCAAGGCCATGGAGGTCACGTAACCGCCGTATGACTGGAAACAGAATTAATGAGCTTCAGCAAACTTGAAATAGCTGGAAAACAAATATTTAAAACAGCAAAACTCATTTCCAACTTACCCAGCCCCATACAGCTATCCTCTCTTTGTCAATAAAACCCATATCAATGAACTTCCTGCAACAGAGAAAGACTTTAATCTCCATATTTCTTCAGATGGTGTGATGTCACAGGTGAAATGCCCTTTCACCTCACGGCCGTCATCTGATCCTCCACTTCGAACGTGCCGAGGCGATGGTAGATGGCGTGCATTATGTCGTCGCCCCGGTAACCGCTTCCCCTGCCGTCAAAACTGGCCACGATGATCCCGTGCGTGCTGGAAAGGGCGCTGCCCCAGTTCAGCCTGTAGCGAAAGTCGACGTCCTGACTGCAGGGACCAGCGTACCTGCACGGGGACACGGGGACACGGGCGACATCATCCAGGGGCTTTTGCTTATCTGAGGTGGTGAGGAGAGATTTTGGCTCTGGTTGCTGTTTACTTACACGCTGATAAGAAGAGGATATTTTTTAGATTTGTGGAAATTTGGTGGCAACATCATCTGATACCAAAAATCTGTTGGAAAGGAAAAAGGAAAAAAAATGTTTCGTTACAAAATGTGACCATTCTTATTTTCTTATTTTCAGGATTTGGTTCACTTACCAAATCCTGCAAACCTGATGGTGCCACGCTTAATTGTTGGCATCTGGAATTCTGACATCATATTTTGCAGCTTCTTGTTGTCTTCTAGAACAGCGATCTCTGAAATAAAACAGCCCAGGTAACAACAACAACAACAACAACCTTCTCTTTCTAACTATGGAACAGTCTAGCAGAAATAATCAAACCTGCAACCTAAGCAGATGAAAACACATTATTTAACTTAGATTTGAATGAATATCCAGGTTTAATTGTGCTTGATTTGATCTGATCTCATTCTTCTGCTTCCATAGGGACACTGACCTGCACCTGAGCCCCTGTTGTCCATGAGAGTGTAAAGGGGAAATCCAGGCCCTGGAAGAAAAACACAGAAATAGAATACACACATTACTGATTCCGCTTTAAGGGTTTCCGTCTGACCTGACAGCTCAGACGTGTTTGTATTCCTGGATGAATCCTGCACGCCGACGCAGCACGGATCACTGCGGCAGAGAGGAAACTGACCGTAACAGTCCATCCGGTAGAAAGACGCGTTGGAGCTGAAGTAAGCCGAGTTGTACAGACACCTGTCCTGATTCAGCTCACAGGTGAGACACACGGGGGCCGAAGTGCTGCTCCCTGTCCGCAGCCTGAACAACACACACACACAACCAATTCAGACACTTGCAAGTTTTGTTTATTGGGTAAAATTCCTCCATTACACATCAGGAATCCCTTACTTGTACATATTTCTTTGCCCAGGTATTCCTCCATACTGATTACTCACATAATATCTGTTCAAAAACAAATGAAGCGCTTTATTTCTCTCAAATGTGATTTCCATCTTGTTAAAGCAAAATCATGTAACAGCTCTCATTGCTCACAAGGCATCGGTTGTTAATTTTGATATGTAGATGACCTCCCACTTCCCCGAGGTGAGCGGCGTGGCCTTGCCCTGAACAAAGACACCTTGTGAGTGTAACAGGCCATGATCCAGACATGATGAAAACTCTGTATTTGCATAAAAAATGACTGACTTACATCTTTGACCAGATGAATGTGTTTGTAGCCCTTACTGTCGCTCATCACTTTGTAGAAAGAGAGTTCATCTTCAGCAAAGAACAGAGGAAAGGGCATGTACTGGAAAGAGAACCACGGGTAAATGTAAAGAGGAGGCATGATTGATGATGTTTTGATGGTTTGAGTGGAAACCTACGTGGCCGATCCAGCCCGTCCTGCTTGTTTGCTCAAATTTCTATATGAAAAGAGACAATGGGTGTGATTCTAAAGGTCACATCAGTCACGATTTCCTGACCGGAGGAGGAGCGACACCGACCTGCTTCTCTTTCCAGACGCTTCCGTCAAAGTCGTAGATCTGCACGAGCAGGTGATTCTGTTTTCTGTTGAGCCACTGCACAGCGACACGTTCATCCGTAACCCAGGTCACCGTGCTCAGGTAGTGATCGCTGGGCAAAAGCAACACAAAGTGACAAGGTTTTCACTTTCACACACCATCACCATCATTTGCTTCTGTTTTCCTTCAAATATGTTGTTTTTCTTTTCTTTTTTTAGCAGCTCAGGAAAATCCAAAGAATACACACACAAACAAACACACACACACCTAGAAGAGATGGAAGCGGGGGCCAGCACCTGTGTGCGACGGGCTGGATTATTAGACTCCACTACAAAGAGTTTCACCTTGGGAATGTCTGCTCCAGCCTAGACACAAGGACAGGAAAACAAACTCATTTATGGATCTTAACAACGCAACTAGGATACATTCAAAATTACACAAACACAACAGAAACTGACCTTTGAGCGTATCGTGCTGATTTAATTTGATTGTATTATTACATTATGAGACTCTATCACTATCACTACTATTGAGAAATCCCCACCTTTGGGTACGGAAGAGACACCGTTTTAGGATACTGCTCATATCCGTACCAAGTGAAGTCCACTTTGTGGACCTCGGTGTCGTTAATCTCCAGGTAAGCAAAGAACTTTCCAGTTGACGACCACCATGTCGCCACATTTGATGCAAACACTTCCTCTGAAACGATTGGAGGAAAGTGAAAATGAGGAACTGCACACACGCACACACACAAACACACACATCTCTGAGAGCCTCTGAAGTACTGAGTGAATATTCCTCACCCTCGTACACCCAGTCAGGAACACCATTAAGGATCTCGTTCTTTTTCCCATTGTGGGTCACTTGTATGGCTTCAGCATTGATGGTAGCTTTATAATAAATGTTGAAATCTAAGATGTAAGCCTGACAAAGACAGTAGAGTTATTACAGGCAGAGTTCAATAACCATCAGTGTTCTATGTTATTACAATCAAAGGACCTGTCAGCTACGACCTGCCAGTTATAATATTAGATGTTAAAACGACCTTCACTCACAAACGCGTTTCCTGTTGGGCCCCAGGCGAAATACTGCACAATTTCCGGAAGGTTCACACCAGTAACAAATGTTCTGGGATGAAAATAAGGGTGATACAATATTAATCTGCGCCATTTAATCTGTGTCCGCAAGGGTAAAAGTGCCGTTTATCAGTTTGCGATAAATTCAACACGTTTATTTAGGAGTGATGTCATCATACAAACAGATCCACTTACGAACTGTTGATGTCGTAGATGGAGTAAGAGGCCGAGAATGAATGTCTCCATTTCTGTTGGGTTATAGGAAGAAAACTGTTACTTGTATGGAATATTTTGAGCTTTAACTGATGTAAACATTGACAGAAAGATCAGAGTGGAGCTCAGCTTTCCTCACCCGTGTGTAATTGCTCTCAAAGGCGACATATTTGTAATCACCAGAGAGCAGGTAATCTGTGGCATCCACTTCTCCCTGGAATGGGAAAATCATCATTTCTATACAACACAGGATTCACTCTGGATATCAACATTTTTACACTATACTTGAAAAATAATATTACAAAAGTGGAGTTGCTTAAATACAGAGACTCCTCCAGTGTTTCAGCATTGTGGCGGAAAACGTTATCATCTTCGGTTTTATGCAGATATTCAGTATCTGGACGTATAAAAGACAAAAAGACAGTGAGCTTTATTGATTCATGCACAACATTTAACTTCACGCACGATGTTGCAGCAAACAAGCCGATACCTGATATCCACATCAAACTGTAGGATGTCCACCTGATGGTGTGATTGAAGTAATCTTTCAGCGTGTACGGCCTTTGACCTCCACCGGCTCCTGACATATAAGAAAAAGTCTTGCATCAATTAAAAAATAATCAATGTGTTGATTTTGAAACAAGGGAGAGAAAGTGATGTCATCAATGCGCCGCGTGGTGGCGCTGTGTGGATTACAGCTTCATGCAGAATGGTGAAGAATGTCAAACTAGTGAATGGAAGCTCTTATATTTGATCTCGTATATAATGTTTAGTTCCGTGATTGAGACGCAAGAGCAAGATTAATAAGAAGCAACAGGCGCTAGAGACCCGCACATCACAGGAGTTTACACATCAACACACAAACTTACTAATTAATACTTAAAAGGTGAATCAAAAGGATGAATGAAAGACTGAGAAGTTGTCGTGAAGCTGCTTACTTACTGTTTAAATACACCGCAGTCGGGACGGTGATTAACGTGATGACGACAGCGGCCAGCACCGCCACCCACAGCACCTTCCTGCAGCCCTGCCAGAGGTGGAGGTGACACCAAAGTTACACAAACTCTTCACGTGCACATATACACACACTGCACCACAACTGCTGCGTTAAAACGACACTGACACACTCACACACGCTTTCCAATGCATTCCAATGAAAGTTAAGCCGATGCGGTATTTGTTTGCGTGTGTGTGATCGGATATTAATCGATTATACTGACCATGATGAAGATGAAGATGACGATGAAGCGCAGCTCTTGACTCTTCTTAATAATCCTTCTCGGGTCGCTAAAGTATAAAGTTTCTCGTCATTCTCCCATCGCGGACAAGCTGTGATCACGGCGGAGATGATGATGATGGTGATGATGATGATGACGAAGAGGAGCGTGGACACAAGAGACGCGGATCTTCCTCGGAGCCTGCAGACTGCTGAAGTTTTCGCACAAACTTGCTCCCGTTAAGTACGTGAACGCGTCTGCAGCCACTTACAATAACAAAGCTGCCGGCTCTTCTTCTTCTGCGCTTCAATTAAGGTTCATTTCCATCACAGCCTATGGTGAAAGTAGCTTGAATGTTTACATCACACGCTGTTTAATAGCAAGTGTGGTTAAGATTATACATATTTAGTGTCATTATGCGCTTTTGTGTGTGGAAGAAGTTGTGGAAGAAGTTGGAAGGGTGGAGCAAAGCTCAGGGGGAAGAACCGCTGTGGTCCCAGTCAGCCAGGAGCTCTTAATTTGAAACATAATGAAGTTATGTAGCTACAAGTATGAGAGTGAGTGAGTTCATGTCTGTGTGATGGGAGATTCTCCTGCGTTAATGTTGGTGCTTGTGAAACTTTAGGAGGCCTACAGTTTCCATGGGAGTGGGCCCTAAACACCGCGTGATGCATTCAAGAGCACGCCTTGGCCCCTGAAGTGAGGGATTCTGGGTGGAGAATTCACCTGCATTTATACCTAATGGTTGCACCATTAAGGGGTGCTTGCTGAATTAATGCACAGTGCTTACGTTGTTACATATTTTTGACTCTTATTAAGTAAATGATTAATTATGATTTAGCAGACGTTTATAATTTGCTAAATATGTTTATCTATTGGCCGTTTTTTGAAAGGATGTTATGTTCAACTCCCCCCACTATTTGGGTCCTTCCACTGTGGAGCAATACCTAGGAGGCCATTTTAAGGGTGAAGGAAAGGTTGCTGAGATGACTCAGATGATTCAAAATGAATATGCTAGTCAGTCAAAGTTTTTAAAAGAGTTTCCTGCAGCAATTAAAGTGATAAAGTTAGAATAAATGTTGATTGTAGAGGTTTTGATCGATGATTGAGTGTATATATCCTGAGTTTTCCCTTTCTCATGTGGATCAAATTCAGAGGAAGAATCTCCACAAACAAACATAGGATCAATTTAAAAACAACAGTAACCTATGATTGGAAAAATAAACTTGTACTATGTACGATAAAAAGCAGAATCTCTTCTCTTGGCTGTGTCTTTGTCCCCTCGAATCAAACAGGTGCCTGCAATTTCACATTCTAAAAATAACTGTGACTGGGTGAAGTTGACTCAGGAGCAGTTGGTTTTGATGGAAAGTTACCAGCACCTTCTGTCTGTGTGCACGTGTGCTGACAGGCAGACTCTGAGGAGCTCTGAGGCGCTCTGACGCGCTCCGAGGCTGCCGTCCCATGAGGCCACAGGGGTGTGAGGTACATACTCATGTTTTATTAGTCATCTTTATGCAGTTGCTGTACCAATAGATATACAGAGTACTTCCTGATCATTACTTATCAGAGGTTCATCAGATATCATCCCTAACCCTAACCCTAACCCATACAAGACTGCCAGTGAAGATATTACAGACAATAACACAGCACAGGGAACAATCCATCACCATTCCATAATAAGTAATCAGCTACTATCACCACAATCAAACACTTAATCACTGCATTGATCCCAAACTCGGAACAATTATCTATCCATCATCTGATTAAAGTTGTGCAAGACCCAAACATAAACATGATCAAATCACATTCAATAACCGGGGGGTGTATGTGTTTGTTAAATACTGATTTAGCTGAAACTTGGTAGAAGCGAGAGGCATTGATTGTTGATATCATGACAGCACAAAGCTCTAATGCTCAGCCTTGGTGGAGGTATGAGCCCTAATGGGAGTTTACTCTGTGTCTTCCTCGTCCGAGCTCTGTACCTCCTGGCTGGCGTGGCCGATGAAATCAAAGGTAGAGAACTGGATGGGCACGTCGGTCCACTTGTTGCATTTACTGATCTTCTTCCCCTGCAGCGTCACCACAAAGTTCTTCACGTGCAGGGACGGGCAGTCAAGCTGCTGATAGAACATCATGGAGCCCCAACGCTGCAACACAAGACAGAATCCACAGAACCAAGTGAGTGGGAGAGACTCAAATGTTTTAATCTGGAATAATCCAACTCTTAAATGTATCGAGCAACAGAAGAGCCTGGATCATATTTACCAGCCCACAATCCTTGCACGCTATGAAGCCGTTGGTCTCATAATCCACATGCCTTTCTTTAAGAGTAGAGTTCTCTCTTTGAATGAACAGTTCACTGTAAGGGAATGGGAAGGGAAGGGTAAGAATTTAGAAGCACAAGATTTGATTCAGGCTCTATTTTGACATTCAGGTTACCATTAAAACAGGAACAAGGTATGAGGATGATGTGAATGATTCATACCAGAAACTTTTAGAGAAGTTGACTCTGTGCATGTCTGCAATGATCTCGATGTCTTCGCCGCTGCAAACATGTTTGTTGCAGCCCCGGCAGCTTAAGCTCAGCTCAGAAGGGTTCACCTTCTTCATTCCTTGCTTCTTCTTCTTCTTCTTCTCTTTCATTTGCTTCTCCATTATAGCTAGCAACTGAAATTCTGCGATCTGATGGAAAAATGAAAGAGAATCACTGATCGCTGCTCTGTGCAACCCTGAGCCCTTCAAAGTAAAGGCATGATGGAGATGGCTGCTTAGTCTATTTATTTGGTGAATATACCCGTTTGCCGTAATCTTCTTGACTCAGGCCTCTGATTTTGGCGATGGCTTTGTGCATCATGTCCGTGCGGTACTCATTGACCATCTCCTTTTCGGTCACTCCAGAGCCCTTCACCTCCACCAGGATGTAACTGCTGTCCTCAGCTCTTCCTCTGCCTTTAGCCTGGGAGAGTTAATCACAGCATGTAAGGAGGAGTGATCCTGTAATACGGTGGTGTATCAAATTGACTGATTGGAATTCATTCACGTGACGTCTGACATCACAGACCTGAATCATAGCGATCTCATTGGTCACCAGGCCGTAGCGGATGACAACGTTACACTTGGGTATGTCCAAACCTTCCTCTGCCACTGTGGTTGCGATCAGCAAGTTGACGTCTCCGCTCCGGAATTTGTTTAATACGTCCCTCTGCTCTGCCTGATGAACACAAATCAATCGTAATAAGTAGGAGATGAGTTAAATAGTGAGAGATGTGTAATATCTTAGTTTGACAATTCTTTTCATGTCATGACTGACATCTACAGGCAGTAGAGTGTACAGTAATGACAGATGGTTGATGAACAACAACTCCCATAATTCCACATGAATGCAAGGTGATGTTATGCGTCCTCCCAAATAAATCTAAATACGCTTGCATTGAGAGAAATAGTTCAAAACATATTTCGCCCCATTTCGTAGATTTAAAAAAAAAAAAAAATTCTATTGGGTGAAGGAATGTCCTATTTTGTGTCCTTTTTTTAATAATAAAAAAAAATTCAAATATTATTTCTGTTTCTAGTAAAGGCTGTCTATTGGTCTACTGCAATTGAATTTGGAATTAAATTTAAAAAATGAAAATAAACAAAATAAAATGAGTCGAATTACCTAACCAAAATTTGGGTTCAATTTAGATTTTTCCACAGAATTAAAGTGAAGGATCCTCCCTGTAAAGAGGGTCACACTTACAGCAGTCATTGGTTTCACGTCACTCTGGTCTCCTGCTCCGATCACAAATGCCACTTTCACTCCCACGTCTTCAAACTTGGAGTTTTCCTGACTCCACTGAGTCAGAGCGATGGCACTGAGGCGCGTTTTGGTGAAAATGATCCCTCTGGCCTGCTCCCTCCCTGTGAACTCCTTCAGAATGGTGGTTCTCAGTTGGCTCAGGCTTTTGTTTTCATGCTGCGGCATTTGTGAAATCTTCCCCAGCTTGTCTTTGTTGTCTGCAAGTAAATACATACAAAACATGGAGCAATGTTAATCATCACAATGCAGGGAACAACAATTTTGTCTGTTTTGTTGGCAATGTTACAACTCAGTGGGACCTTTGAACAAATCGAAGAGGAATTGCTCCGTGTCCGTGGTTTGTATGGGGGCTTCACCCTCAGGGGCGACTTTTTTCTTCGATTCCTCCTCATAGAATTTGTCCAGGACACTGAGGGCGTCACGCATGCGAATGGTGTCGCTCAGCACCAGGCCGTCATTGTACCGGCGAAGGTGCTCGGCACAAACACGCACTTTCTGATCTCCGTCTTTGGCAGCTGCAAAGGAGAACGGTATTTGTCAGGATTTGTATTATTGCGCCATGACAGTGCCTGTCCTTTGTGGTCTCCTGCTCACCGTTCCTCTCCTGCTGAACAACCCACTGCTCATAGTTCTGGGAGCCTAATTCGCAGGTGGGGCTCAGACCAGCATGGGTTTGAATGGCAAGCATGGTATCCTTGATTACCTCTCCAAATGGATCCTGGCAGGGATGTTTAATTGTATAAATGTACATTTTAATGATCATATCAAAGCCATTTCATGTGGTGATATTTGTCACATATAGAAACATTATGTGTTATTAAACTTTACCTCTTCTCTGGTCTCAATCATTGCGATACATTTGGACGGCTCCTTTTTGCATTCTTTGTCGCTTGTCATGATTCGGCTGGCGTCCAAGTTTGCGCAGATCTACCAGAGAGATGAAAGAGAAGAAGAATGAAATCAAAAAGAGTCCATCACTATCCAAGGACTTGTCTGCCATTTGTCCTCCATCTCATCATGTCCAACACAAGAGTTAAAGCCAGCAGGCTGTTTTCAATGTTTTCCTTGTGTGGTTAAAGTATGATAGGCGTAGGAAGCTTTATGACTGCTCAGTGTGCAGGGGCCATGTGGAACATTGGAAACAGATTAACAGGACCGACAGGACACTGGGGGAACAGACAGAGCCTACAAGGACTCAAGTTAAAAAAGTGGAATTAGTGCGTGAAGAAAATGTGGAATGTTGTTATGACATCTGCAAACACCTGCAGGAAATAATCCCAGCAAAGCTCTGCAACACATTTACTCCTCTGCTTTGGTTGAGGCTATAACCAAGAGGCATTGCTTCAACTCTTTTGGCTGGGTTGCATGTGCACAGTGGAGTGTGTGTGCGTGTATGTATGATGTCTGAGGTTGTGACAGAATAGAGTTTACTTTGAGAATGTGCGCCTCTGCTTTATCCATGGTCGTGGCTTTCCCGACGCCGGGCGAGGCGGTCAGACCCAGGATTTGAGGGAGGGGCACGGTCTCCTTCAGCTCCTTCTTCAGCCGTGTGTTCTTGTGCTTCTGCTTCAGGTAGCGCAGCATGATGTGATTGTAGACTCCCCCCTTCTGAGTGTGGTGACACTCGTCTATGATGATCAGAGTCAAATCTACCAGAGAAAGAAAGAATTGCACGCTTGCTTACTTTCACCTTAAAAACGCATAATTTCCTCTCCAAACAAAACATTATTTTCCTTTCTAAACCAAACAGAGGTGAATTATAGCATCACTCTGCCTGAGAGTTCCTCCCACGCAAACCAGCCCTTTTCTAGGGAACTTCAACACAGCACTTTGAAGCCACACAACTACAGTGCAGGCGCTCTAAACTCTCAGCTTTAGACATTTAAAGAGTACGAGTAGTACGTCTGTGTCGAGCCACGCACAGCCGGGTGGCAAATACCATCAATCGCGTCTACGGTGTTGAACCGGAATGAAACAAATGCGTCCCCAGAGGAGGCGAGTGTGGGGAGTGGAACAGGCAGCTTGATGTAGGGGATAGAAGCTCTCATGTGAATTTGATCAGCCACACTCTGATGGCTGGAACAGACGTGTGGCCTGGAAACCAAAAGAGGGGGGAGAAAAAAAAAGAGAAAGCGAGCCCTCAGGCGTTTCAACAAACAGCATATGTTCCTCTGAGGTGGCTATTCCACCCTGGACTGGTGAGTGCCAACACCAGCAAAACAGCAGAGCCGGAAGACTTTGACAAGAACCTGTCAGGTATCACCAGGGGAGAGGCGGGGACGGGGAGCTCTCCAGGGGGGGGAACCGTTCCAAAACCTGTCAGCATGTGTGGTGGAGGCCCTGACTGATTTAATATAAAGGCTATAGGAACAAAGTCATGATTCAAAATAGGGAAGGGGAATATTGTTTCTGTGTCTTTTCTCTGGAAAATGATGAAGTGTGAAATGGTACCGTGCAGCTCGACCCCTTCGTCGTCTCCTTTCTTGGACCGCTCCAAGAAGTTCTCCAGAATCTGCGCCGTGCAGACGATGACGTCATTTTGCTTCATTGTCTGTGTGAAGGAGATCTTGAGCGGGGAGTCGCCGCTGACTCTCTCCACTTTGTACCGGTTCTTCAAAAAGGGCAAGAACTCGGAGAGGTAGTGCTGCTCCACCAGAGGAACCTGAGCCACAACCAGGGTTTGTACATTTACATTAGACAGACATTACAGAACAGGGACTCACAAGATTTACTACAGTTTACTTAAACATCAGATTTCCTCATTTTCCAAAACATATTGAGCAAATGGGAGACGTTGGAGCATTTTCGACAAAAACAACCTCAAACAGAATCCTTAATTAACTGAGAATAATAATCTCAATAGCAAAACAAACTGATGTGACTCAAATGACATCGACTCAGGAAAGAGCCTGAGGACATGAAAGTGTCTCCTCTCCTCTCGTCTCATCTCGTCTCTTCTCACTCGGAGGTCGTGTTTGTAAATTGCACACTTCATTATATCATGCTTCACTTTAAACTACACTACCCTGTGTTTGAACTCACTGAGGTCTCAGACTGCAGGGATCAAAGAACAGGCATGTGTACAGCAGAGACGTTGTCTTCTCTGTGGACAGACAATGCTTTGTCTGTCCTTTCCAGCTCCCTTATGTGTAAACTAACAACTTTCTTAGTATTGTGACAGAAACTGACCTCATGTGAGTGCCAGGACCCCCCCCACTTCCTCTCTATAGTATAATAGGAAGAAATCACAACAACATTTAAGTCTGTCCACATTTGTCTTTCTGGAACCACAGTGGAACGTCCCAGAAGTCTCTGCCACAGTGCAGCCATTCATCATATCTGTTTGCTCAGAGGAAACAGAGGAAATGTAGCCCCCCCCCTTTAATGTTATTGCGACCCTTCCTAGTAAAGTCGTGGGGTCTTGTGACGTTTCAGTCTCAGACAGCTGATGCTTCACTTCTCCAGCCGTTTCTGGCAGCCTTCCCCAGTTTGGAAGAAGCATTTCATCTGAGTAATGAGAGTTACTGAGAGTTTTCCACTGCACAGCACATGGCGCCTGTGCCAAATGGTAACAAAGTGCAGGAAGATCTAACTCCTTTGGCATGTCATCTGTGGCGAGCTGACCCACATGTACAAATTGTTCTTGGGTTTCTCTTTGGAGCTGCAGAAGACAGAAGTAGGCCAGTGTGTGATGTATGGCTACAGGTCAGATATGTAAAACCTAAGCTTTAGTACCTTGTTGACCAGGACCACCACTTTCCCCGGTCTCTCCGCTCCCCTCCTGCAGTCCAGATGTTCCTTGGTTATGTACACTGCAACTCTGGTTTTACCGCTTCCTGTCGGGAGGCATATGATGATGTTTTTCCCGTCCAAGGCGGGTCCAGCAACCTCCTTCTGATAATCTCGAAGAACAATGTCAGCTATTCTCGATCCCTGAGCCGAGCTGCCTGCATCTGTGAGGCAGAGCAGAGGGTTAGAGACGGGAAAGTGTTGTCCGTGTCAGCAAAGCCATGATTACAGACACACAGCATTCCCGGCAAGCTAAGGCAGTGTGTGTGTGTGTGTGTGTGTGTGTGTGTGTGTTTGTTTTGTTTGGGGTTTTGGTGTTGTAAGGAAATGTCTCTCTGCACTGTGGGTTTTTTAACACTTTTATGCAGGCAGTAAATTCACACAACAAGAAGCATATAAACCTAGAATGTGTGGTGATGTAATGTATTGATCATCGTTGTTATTTGGTCAAAATACATCATATATTCTTCATTTGTGGTACTGGGGTTGGTCCCACTTTCTGCAGCTGTAGATGCTCTGGATCCAAACAAACCTGTGTTCAACCCCGTCCCCTCACATTTCCTCCCTCTTATGAGTTCAAACTCTTAGAATGCTTTTTAGTGCAGACAGCTTTTCCTTTTCTCCACTAAGACTTGGAATGCCAGAGGTTCAAGCGGCGTTTGGAGACCCTACATGAAATGACATGCCAGTAATAAGGAGTGAGTATAGATGGAGAGATAAAGCATGACGGCCAATTGGATGATTGTAGAGTTTGAACTTTAAAGAACAGTTCCCACACTCTGAACTTATTAAGGACGGAAATTCAACTGTGATCCGTGTTAACGCCAATAAGACACAGAGCCACAGGGGCTCCTGCTCGGCTCGGCTTGATTCTCTGCACTGTGATTCAGACAGCGACCGGCAAAGTCTTGAAATAACAGCACACACATGCAACTGATTTAATGGGCTGCTGCACGCTCAAGTGTTACGCTTCAATCCTGCACTCGAGCCAATCGGAGCGCAGTTAGCCCAAATAATGAGACGGACTGCTTCCTCCAGTTAGGAAAACAAAAGGCACAGGCCGAGTCTCATTTCAGGGGCCGTGGTCTCAGCAGGGAGCAGCCGACTCAATCTGACCGAGGCCAAATGGGACAGCATCATGACAGGCAGGTTCAGGTTGAAATAAAATAATAGGAAATCTCAACTGGAGCTCAACTTCTACATATCTGATGACTGAGAAGATAAAGAAGGGGATGTTTAGAATCATAGTGTTATGTATCTATAGCCCCACATGAGGCTTAATCTGTGTCTGTGTCTGTGACTGAGTCTTCATTCTCCCAACCTGCTGCCACTGCCCTCTGGAGTCCAGAGGCATTTCTGCAGTTTGACTCAGTGTTTAATTTGCAATTCAAACATCTGCCATTTACAAAAACACAAAAATTAGAGAGGGAGACAAATAATCCTGCAATCCATTTTTGATTGACTGCTCCACACACTCTGTAAACAAGGCTTACGGGCTTGACAGAAAACTAAATGTGTTGTGTTGTGTTGTGTAGTAAATGATCTTTTTAATGAAACACAAATTTAAAAACTTAGACCCTTAAAGGGTTAATTCTCTCTTGGGCTATACAAATAAGACTTAGACTCAGACTGCAGAGGGTTAATCCTCTCTTGTAATATACAAATAGATTTGACTTAACTCGACTTAATTTGCCTTTTATGACATGAATGCAGTTATGGCCGTGCACTGATGTCTATAATGACAACTGAGAGGCTCGTCTTAAGTCTTCAACCATGATGTAAGACTACGGCAACATAACGTCTGATCTTAACATCTCCTGTAGTTGTAGACAAATAGATTAAAGCAGTACCAAAGCTCAAATCAATGCATTTCTCACAACCATTTGAGCAGAATGTAGCAGAAGCACATGGACTTAAATTACACTTCTCTGTTATATAACTTCACACTGGGCCATTATAGAATCCCCATATGTTTGTAGTTTAAAGCGCAGGCTCCGTCCCCCGTAACCTTCACATGGCTCGTCATGCTACACACATGGAACATATCAATCCAACATATCTATGCACTCAGGAAGGGCTGCATGAAGAAATGTTCCAACCACACTCACTCTGCTTTTCCCACACACTCAAACTCAAGAGTGGTGGAAAAGGATGCAACCTAGGAAGACAAGTGAGTGAGGTCCAAGGGTCATTTAGAGTGGAGAGGTACTTGTGTACGGTGAGGGAATATGAAAGAGTCGCACCGGTTTCTGGGCGATCCAAGTTGATGGCTGGTTGACTGTCTGGTAGACTGGCTGGTTGACTGGGTCCAGAGCTTTCTGCAGCACTGTAAATGTCTGAAACGATATTAAGCAACGTATGAAATTCATAAATACAGTAAACAGGCAAAATGGGGATTGAATGCCCCGCCCACAGGGCACGAGGAGTCACTGATGGTTTTGATAAGGAAGGACCAAAGAGGAAAACCAAACTCTTTCACTTTAATTTCTCCAGTAGTGACACAATCTGTGGTGAACGTAAGTGTATTGATTTGGTCACTGGGCCTCAGTACAGGAACATTACTTACTTACTTACTTACTTACTTACTTACTAACTAACTAACTAACTAACTAACTAGATGGACATTCTCTGACTCTGATTCTAACTCACTGCCACCCGTCTCTATTACTTTGATTTTCTCTTCTCCTCATCATGCAGAGTGCAGAGCTGTGGTCTCACCCATTGGCTGGCTCTCTGGGGTCGCCCAATTTTGCTTCCCATCTGGTTCCTCCCTTGTGGTCACTTCAAATTCCATTGGTTCCTCCGTCTGAATGGAACATAGTTTCTCCTCTGAGTCTGATTGAAAACAGACAAATGAAAACACATTTAAATTCCTCGATACAATGATGATGGCCAGGTGATAAACACATCTGCTAGTGCAGGACACCTTCTGTTGGTTACTGTGTAGTTATATTTTTAACTTCTTTTGGATGTGCAATTGTGCGTTAAAACCAGCTTGTTCATTTTAGTTCTACATAAAAGAGAGAATAAGGTCATTTATTTACACATGTGTTGTTGTGTTGTTTACAGAGAGACCAAGTGAAATCCCTCACCTTGCTCACTAAGGTCCAGACACCCTGTCAGCTCTTTGTACAGAGGTTTGTGTTCAGTCTCATACAACACGTCGAGAAATATGGAAAACCACCCTGGTCGATTTCTCACGACTCTATCGAGCAGCATTCGGGCTCCACTCATGTTTGATTCGTTTGTTGTCTTAGCTTTGATCTGCAACAATTTACAAAAGCAAGTTCAGCAGGCGAAGTGCAGCCGCTCTGCAAAACCGATGACTGCCATCTCCTGGTCAACGGTTGCAATTACAGGCAATGAGAATTGAACTCAAACTTGAATTCCAGCATGTTTTAACAAATTATCTTTATTGTTAATGATGCCGGACGATTATTATTATTATTTCTAAGATGCTGATCGATATCAAATCAACCACAAAGTACTTACATTCTCCACGTCCTCCCTGGTGAGTATTTCCTTAGCAAAACAGTAATTGCAAACTTCAGTAGTCTTCATCTCCAGAAGACCGGGCGACATAATCTCAATAAATCTGACGCAGTAGTCATTTTCTGCCTCTTTTTTAGGATCTATTAGGCCGCCCCCCACGTAGTCTGCTGCAAATTTGCATTTTCCCTGATTCAACGCGTCCACAAACTCCCTGAACCAGCCGGGGGAATGTGGCTCCTTCGTGACGGCATTGACGAGCAGGTCCACGGCGCTTCGGTCGCCCTCGTTGTTGGCCTTTTGGCGGATCGCTTCCTTGGTTGCCGCGTCGATAGAATGGCAGAAAACCAGAACCTGATCGATTTTGATAAGTTGTCGCAGCCTCGGCCTTAAGTCATCGATGAGACTCACATTCTGTTTGTCTTCGTCGGAAGCCATTTCGACTCACTCACTCACAGCGACAGCCGACTATCAGCTGGGCGTTTAAACCTCCTGCAGCCTTATGTCACCCGAGTAGAGATTGTTTTGCAAAGTGGGAAACGAAACTCTTTCGCTTTCGTTTCTCCGGTAATGACACCGCATCTGTGGTGAACTGTAGTGTATTAATCTGACCACTAGATGTCACTAGAGGAACATTGCTAAATATACTGTAATGCACTAAAATTCTATCTATCTATCTATCTATCTATCTATCTATCTATCTATCTATCTATCTATCTATCTATCTATCTATCTATCTATCTATCTATGCACATATTTGATAGAGCACACTTCCTCTTCATCACACACATGTCCATAAAGGAGAACACTTGATCAAACATAAGTAAAGTGTGTTATTTTATTGCTCCCACAGCCTCAGAACAAACAAATGTGCTACCGTCATATAATTTACTCAATAAAAAAAATCATATACATGTGATTATATTGCACAATTTCATCTATTATTTAGGATCAAAACATTTTATTTTATATATACACTGCCAATGAAATAAAATGTGGGGTAATAGTATGATATTTATGATTACTTTAACATGAAAGTGGTGATGTTGCATTTTTTGGTTGTATTGGTCGTATAGGCACAAGACCCTCTCTCTTTGGCCTATTTACTGTACGTACTAATGTGATGTTTCCATGTGCTGTAAACCCCTTCACCCCACCCAAAGTGCATTCTAAAACAAAACAGACATAAATAATTATATTGACATCATTATATATATATGGTAATATGCTACGTTGTGCTTTCAGCAGTGCAAAACAGTAAATATAGTATATATAAAGTACAAAACCACATGCGCTGCCTTGTTGAATTGCCGACATCATACTTGCTTGTCAGGCCTAAATGTGGAATAACATACAGCAGATCAAATACGCTTGTTATTGCATCTGCCTAGCAAGTCTGTATGTTTGTTGTCTAAAGGTACAAGTGTATGTCATTGTCTGCAGTAATAATGCACGTTTCACTACAGTATACGCAATACTGTGCAGTATGTTTCAGTGCAAGAAATCCATAACCCCTGAGTCAGACGTCAGAGAAGACAGGCAGACAGCTAAGGATCATAATTATTCTTTCACCTTTGAGATAATGCTGTCATTACACGATACTGCAGAAAATATTGATTTCTATAGTCTGTTATTTACATACACAGGCTTAGACCCTACAGGGGAGAAGCCCACATATGTAGCTAGGTTGTTACTTAGCAGCTACAGTTTTTTACCACACAAGCTTTGTATTCTAATAGGCTGTACCTGGGATGTTTACGTCTTGGGGATTTGAGTGGACCAAGCATATACTTGATCGTGAGTTGGTGCCTCCCAGATCTTGATTGACCAGACCCACCTGATTTAGCAACTAGGGTGCGAGTAAAGCAGGGAGAGATGTCCTTCATGAGTAACAACCTTGCCCTCCTCTCCGTTGTAAGGACAAACAAGCTTGCCCTCCTGATTTCCAACTGGCAGAAAATCCTCCCAGTGACCCGGTCTGGGCCAATCAGGGAAATAGAAGAACCACTTCAAGATAGAAGTTTTGAAAAGCTATCCCACACTAGGCATCACAACTATGCGCTGGTGCCAACACTCCCTAATACGGGAGGATTAGCCTGGGCCAGCCCAGGTTGTCCTGCCGGTCCAGTAGTCCTTAAAAGGGTCAAGAACTTTCTATCTTCAGTTTACCCCTGACAGAATAATGCAAGAAATGAAGAAATTGATGCTTACTAATGGGGTTTATGGTTCACACTATGGTGGGCGACACACACTCCAACGACACTATGTGCTTCTACCTTTGCTGTAATCAGGTTATCACTGGTCTAATCAGAACTCCAAATGTAATAACAGTAGGACGTGTATCTCTGTAGTTCTTGTCCGGGGTAAAAGCTGTTTCTAAGTGTATTTCTAAGATTAGATACTTCTGGCATGTTTACTTTTAGGAAGCAGGTTTAACCGGCTCATCCACACGTCTGCCTCTCTTACGGGAAGGAGTGTGTTTATGTCACGACTCAGATATTTTGGGGAGGTGGCACTGGAACATGAGAGTTTGTATGGCATGTGCTACAGCCTACAGAGGTCTAAGCCTGTGTGAGACAGAACATTAGTTAGATGATGTAAACCTCTTTGAAAACAGGTGGAGCACTGAAACTAGAGTCCCTGCCGATCAGGTCAAATCAAATCAACCAGGAGCCTGGATGAATGAATGAGTGAATAGGGAACAGGGCCAGCTTGTGTTGGGGTTAAATCATTTTCATTCATTCATTTTGATTCGCTGAGCGCCATCATATGAAATGAATTCTTGGTGGATGTGTGAAAATGAGTAAGCCAATCACAGGGCTCCACCTATGTTGATAAAATTACGGTTACAATATGTAACCAGTGTTGTTACAGTCAGAACTGCAGAGAACAGTTTGAACTTAGTACACATGCGTAATGATAAAAACATCTTAATTCTATTACCAAGCAATTGCAAATCAACAATACAGATGTCTGTGCCAGCATGCGGATAAAGAGTTGCTACTTAAGTAATTACAGCATTACAACCCAGATATTAGAAGACTTGGAGGTTTATGGCCTGGGAAACCTGGGGTCTGAGATGGGTCTGTGCAGTCCAGCAGTGTTAGCGGTGGAGTCAGAGGGGGGTGGAGAGGAAGAAGAGCAGGAAGATGTTTCAGCAGGAAGGAGGATCATTGAAGCCTTGTGATTCCCTGTGGTTTGTTGTTGTTGTTGTTGTTGTTGTTGCTGTGGCTCTTTGTGTCTCTGTAGGAGCACTGACGTAAGGCTGTCCTCTGTGGGCGCATTCATGTGAGCCAAGCTCGACAGGGAGTCTTTGGATTCCTGATGGGCCCTGTCCACTTTCTGGTTGGGACCCTGAGTGAGACAGTGGCACAACAGATGTCTCTCTCTCTCTCTGCCTGCATGCATGCTGTACACTTTACTGTTTAAGTGAACCTGGGTTATTCAGCCAACATGCTGGATTTATTCTTCAAGCCTGTTTGACCTCATGTTACTCTAACTACCAGACAGCTAGAATGATGGTGTCACTATTATGACCTATGGCCTATGGCCTATGGCCACATGGCACCAGAATAAGACAAATGAAAACCAATATATGTACTGTGACATCCAGTAATAATAACACAACTGGACTCAACCTGGACTTAAGTCTCAGGTTTGCTTGTGTGAAGCTGCATTTCGACACCAATCACCTGTGACCTCACTTGAACTTGAACCTTTTGACCTTTTGAATTTTGTAAAGGACTAAGCAAATATTAAATCATACAGCTATAAAGGTATATTGCCACATCATCTTGACTGTAATGAATAAATAAATTGATTATACTATTTACTAGCGTGACACTGAAGGCACTATAGAGCTCATTATGAGGCATTCAGGACCCGTAGCTCAAAATGTAGACCTTGTGACATGACATGCACGACTGTGTTCTTGTGTACCACTGAATGAGCTGAGATCCTGACTCACCTGACTTGCTGTATGGCTGAAGAAATGGCTTGCTGTCAGAGGAAGTGGCTGAGCCTTCACAGCAGGTCTGTGATAGTCCGGACTGGCAGTCACAGTGCTGTAGGCTGGAGGCCCCATGGTCGGCTGTCTCTGTAGCAGCTGCAGGATGGTTTGAATATCTGATAACAGCTGAGACTCCAGCCTTAAAAAAGAACAAAAAATAAAAAAATCAGCGTATGTATGTGTGTGTGTGTGTGTGTGTGTGTGAGAGAGAGAGAGACGGAGAGATAGAGAGATTATGGCAGGCAAGAGAAGATGAATGGATAATTCATGTAATGGCTGGAAACACATTAAATTGTGCTTCAGTGAGCACTAGATGGAGCTTGTGCTCCTGGATGTGGGACAAATGAGGAGACGGTAAAGGCTTGGAAACACATTCTGTCAGTGTAGTAGATGAAAGCCACCACTGCTGCTCAGAGTGATAATGAGCTTTGTGTGGGAGGTGTGAATTCAGCGTTTACTGTGGAAATGACTGGATCACACTCTTCTGCTCAATCTAATTATGGCTCCATTTCATCCAGGCGCTATATTTAGGACATCAGGCAAAATGGATTAATGCTGAATAATCTTTTAATTACCTGTAGCCACTATCTCATACACAAGGACATTATCCAATATGCCATGTTTCTGCTTCACTGTGCTGCCCCATTGTTTTGAAGGTTTATAATGTTATGATTAATGAGTGAAAAGTGATTTCACACACTGTACACTCAAATTCATTACAGGAGGAGCAAAAATGTTGAGCAAACATTTTCCCTGCCATATCCATTGAGATTGGAGGAAGCACATAACAATAAAATTAGAGAAGGGCTGGAAATCCTACAGCAGGTTAGGGACAACAACAAGCAATTTGGGGAAGAATACAGCGGATGAAGTGTCTTATTTGGGATACATAACAGTGTGCACGGTGATGCCGGAGCTCTGATATCTCTCATTCTCAGTTAATTCCAATTTCCGCGTCTATTTCAGGTGTCTTGTCACTTATACGCTCATTGTCGTAGCCCACAATTCCACAGAGACAGAGAGAGAATTTGCAATTTTCCACTTCTGTGTCGGTTTTCATTGGGTGCTCTGGTTTCCTCCCACTGCCAAAGACACGCAGGTTAAGCGCACAGGGAAGTGTGAATGAGTTTGTCTGTCTGCGTGCGATAGGTCCTGTGAAAGACTGGTGTCGTGTCCAGGATGCACCCTGCCTGTCACCCAAAGAATGTCCCGATACGACCATGCAAAGGGTGAGTGGGTGTGGAGAGAGAGAGTTGATGGATGGATGATTCATTCCAAGTTGGCTTCCTGATTTCAGTTTGATGCCAATGTACCTCCATGCTGCCAGGTTACCTGAGGCAGTGGGTACAGGCTCTTCCTTCAGAGTTTCCTGTACAAAAGCTGGCCTTTGCCTTTGTCTCTTGTTTGTATTACATTTCTTCCTGTCTGCTATGTTTTCTAGCGTCCCAAAGTGGAATTTATACCACCAGGGGGCAGTGAAAAATGTCCAGACATGAAGACAAAAGGTTTAAGTTAAACACAATGATGTATACGGTGTAAGGAAGGAAAAATGTAATGTCCTCATACAAGGACGCTGGGTCTCAGTAGGTAGAAAAATGAGACTTCTACTATGTATTGTATGTAAACTGGTTATAATTCAAGGTTTCTGACACTTATATGCTAAATAAATTGTCTCCTTTTTGACATTTCAAACCTGTACCTGTTTAAGTGCTCCTGAAGCTGACTTAAGCGCTGCTCCACCTCGCCGTAGATGAGCTCACTGGCGGAAGTGTCTTCCTCTCGCAGGTCTCGCAACTGTGCTGACTCATCCAGGTAGTCTGTGGGCCTCTTACAGGCCCATTTATCACAGCACAGATCTGGAGGGGCAACACAACACACACATGCTTTACATCCTCACATGTGGGTCAGCACAATGTAACCATACAGGAAAAAAAGAAACACCAAAATAGAATGTGATTAATCTCGACAAGGGGTTGCTACATGTTGGCTTGTCCAGGTGATTTATCAGGCCTTGGCAACAGTAGAATTGTTAACACCGTGTTTACTAGCAAGATAAGCCCATTGTTATCTCCGCTGGCCACCCGTTACTAGTCTGTTCCCTGTGCACTGATGTAGGTTGAGCACTGTTTGTGAGTTTAAACAGAGAGATGATTTCCTTTGTGATGGCGTTATCGGGTGCAGCAGTGGCTTTGCACTTCTCATTGAGGCTTTTGCGATGTGCTGTGCAGATTGATAGGCGGTCTCTGTGTCTGTCTCTTGTGCCCCTAAATAGCCTTGTGTGGAAATTAGTGAAATCTTACTCAGCACTCTATATGCCCTCATTTCCCCAACTCTCTTTCCTACAGAGTGTGTTGAGTACAGTGTAGCTTTCTCAATGGATACTAAGCAATACTGATACTGAAGTGTGGTTCACATCCATTTACTATAGGACAACCTGTGTAACAAGGTTTGAAACTATGGATTAGCGTCTGGCTACTGATGCAATTCAAATCAACTTCCTTTCCATGTACTAAGTCTAACACATTCATGGTCATAAAGTAAAAACAGGACATTACCTTCAAAAGATGGACTTCTCTCCAAGTTCTCTCTGACTTGGATATGACCTGTAAGACTTTGGTCCACGGCAGGTTGTTCAGATGAAGTGTAACCAAGAACTTCTGAAGATCTCTTGAGACATGAGTTTGACTCCCTCCCTCTCCTTAACTCTTTATCCACCTCCTTGTTTTCTCCTGCAGAGTAACAACATATGGCGATCAGCACTCAGTGTGCAGAACATGCTGCAGGCCGTCGTACTGGACCTGCTGGTATCTTTTCACCTTTGGGATTATCTGGAGTGAAGGAGATCCTCCTCCTGCTCTTAGGGCCCTCATCGTCAGAATCACAGCCTTCAGAATTAGATGCCTGCAACAATCGTGTTAGAACACAAAACGTGAGAATGATGATTCAGAGATCTCACTGAGGATGTCAACTCTTTGTTTTTTAAAAAGCACATAGGGATCTCGATGTCTGGTCAGAGTATTAATTACCTTAGCATACTCGTCTCTGAGGTTGAAGGTTAGCTCCAGGTTGTTGAAGAAGTAGTCAGCAAACTCTGGGTACATGTCCAGCACCTCCAGCAGCTCTTCTCTCTGAATGGTGTGCAGGTCACAGTAACTCAGAGCGCGCACATCAGCGCTCGACTTCCCTGGCTTGGCAAATAGGTGGATCATTTCTCCAAAAATATCATTTTTTCCTGGTGGTGAAACACAGAAAACAAATCTTAAAAAGCTGCACTGGAAATTGTCAACAATCTCTGCCTCATTTGCAATGATTTCTCAATGTATTCATGCACAATAGAGTGTTTCCTGCAGTGTGTGTGTGTGTGTGTGTGTCCCTGGAGTCACTACAGCACAGCAGACATGTCGTTTTTGAATGTTACAGCTTTTACTCTCTGTAGATATCCTCCCAAGGTCATTACATCAGTTGTCTTTATCTTTGATCCATTATTCAGGCTGCGGACTGACAGCTAACTCAAAGCAACTTTGATGTGAGAGGAAGAGGGTTGGATTGTGAGTGAAATACTTAATTGTTGTGCACTTCAAAGGGAATGTATCTGTTCATAATGGCAATCACATGATGGAGCAGTTTCTTTGGCAAACATCCAGAGCATCGTGCAATAAACTATGGATGTCCTCTCCCCAAAGCACCCAGAGGTCTATTTTAAACCGTCTTTGATCATCCCAGGGATCTCTAAATGCCAACGCTGTAAGCAGGGGTTCAGAAGAAACAGATATAGGGTTGCTTCACTGTGTGTCTATCACAGCACGCACTGGACACCATTCTAACACAGACAACAGCTTCACGCAGAGTGGTGTATGCGCTCTCACATGCAGCTCAGAGCAGAAGGAATTGGAAGGTCATTTGCCCGGAGACAATTTGTGGAATAATGCTAGCAGCCACCGCAGAGAAATGCTTTAACACTGTGGGCGAACAATGGTCATAAAGGGGGATCCCACTGATGGTACGCATTAAATTCATTTATTGGCCATGGGGAGCACTATTCCAGACACTACACAGCGGCTGATTTGATTGAACAGCACGCCTCAATCAGAGAGGAGGAATTAATCAGAGAATCCGTCTTGTGAAGGATTTGGTTGGACAGAAAGCCTGCAGGCTCTTGGCCCTGCATGGGGGCTGGTGTGACACCCATGATGCAGAGGGAGATGTAAAATCAGGGAAACCAACCCTTGTGGCATCACAAGCACCCACACTTCCAGCTGATTTTACTAAACAGGCTTCAGCATGTCATTCCCTTTCAATGGAGTCCATTTTTAAACCACTCTAAGGCAGGCAACCACAGCCTAGCAACATGGAATAAGTTTTCAGAATTACACTGTATATGTGTGCAGAGTGATGCCAGTGGAGCATTATGTATGGATCAGATACATATGGTGTAGTCCATGTGATTAGTTACTTCCCCGTGTATTTGGTAGTAATGGGTTTGTATGAGCTTGCAGCTTTTGCTAAGCTTAGACCCCATTCTGTCAGGTTCAGTTTTGGAGAGCATTCATCTCATGAATAATAACAGGTTTAATCCAGGTTTGGCTTGTAGCACCTGGGGTTATCACTAATAAGGGTAAAGATTATTCAGTGTTGTTATATTCCAGACACAGCACTATTATTCCAAGCTTAGAAATCCTAGTTGTTTCCCACCCTTCACAATGGATGCGGGCTGCTTTAACACATCTCCCCCTGCTGTTAGGAAGTAGCAGCATAATGCTATGACAGGTGTTCCACTGTGCTCTTTAAAAATGTCCAACAACCGCTCATGGTGTCACTTAAAAGAAATGTCAGTGTGTTGAGCCTCGCACACGAGCTGCACTGTTGCCCAAAAGACATTAGTGTGGGAAGGCACACACACCTCGCCATTCCTGTCAAAACGTGTGAACATGATAAGGTTTGGTTTGCGACTTGATAATTATTCACCTTTAAAGGTCTTATACATTCTGTTGCAATGGCTGCTTCTTTGATCGGCAGACGTGTCTCGCTGCATTGTTTTCTCTTTCAAAGGTGCGAGTCCACTCAGATATCGAGCTGCATGGCCTCTTAGTTTGACAGTCGCATCGATATCAAAGCAATAATTACAATATTTAAATGCAATGAAGTAAGAAATAACTCCTCTCTGACTGTATAAACAAAAAAATCAAAGACTTAACATATCAATAACGTTGTTTGTAGTTAATGATGTGAAACTATTCGCTGTCCTGGCATTGACAGTGATTTGCCTGAATATGCAAACTTAACCAAACGAGTCTTTAGATTAGTTAAAGCAGCAGCTGGTAAGATTGTGGGTGGAATTGCGTGATAGACTCCGTCCTCTCCCTTCCTACCTCTTGTTAAAGTGACACAGTGTCGCTTTAACATCACTTTCAACATCCTCCATTTTTATTAGACTGCAAGCAGCAGAATAAAGCTTTGGTCTTTGGTTTAGCAGCTGTGTTGACGCTATACAGCTGGGGCGTTGACATTCAACACACTCAACTATGGAAACCTCTATAGTGTAGGGAAGTGTCTGTACGCATGTGTCAGTAGATGATGGAATTCTCAAGAGACTGAGAACAACAAAGCAAAATAACTGTCATAGCATTCGTGATACTGACGGCAGACGCAGGTAAAAGGAGATGGAAGACGAGGGAGACGGAAAATATTCTCCAGCTTGTTGCACAGCCATTGCCATAACAGAGTTACTATTTTACATTTTAATATTTGGCTGTCAGATACAGTGTGTTGAACGTTTTCAAACTCTGTGTGAACTGTGGACTGCAAACTTAACAGGAAGTTGACTTCTGAGTGGGTTTGGACAAAGTAACCATGAACTAATTATAGCTCACCCAGGAGTACAAACACTGTTTTTGTAGACTTAAGCGATTTATGAGCAATCAATTACAATAATCTTTTATATATTCCCTGGAAATTATAATAGTGTACACTGCATGTTGGAGGAATAGAGGGAAGTGTGTGTCAGTGTGTGTCTGCTTCATTGTTAAGATGTGGTGCCAAACGTTTGAAGATAGGCAGGAATGCCAACGTTAATGGCAGCAATAAATGATGGTGTAACATTAGTAGGGGGAACGAGTGGCCAAGGTCAGTGGACAGCAATAAATAACAGTGTAATAGGAGGTAAAATCATCAGTGTGATGTGAGGGGGAGGGGCCTCTTACTCTCATGTGTGTGTATTTCATCTGATACGTTGGCAGAGTTGCGTAATCCTTCTGAAGCACCACAAAAGATGCGAACATCCTGTACACATTTAAGATTGAGATTAAGAAGGGATTGTGTTTACCGAGGATGGCTACCACGATGTCATCCCTCAGGATCTCAATAGAGCCCCGGGACAGAAAGTAGAGAGCGGTGAGGAGGTCGCCGCTGTGCACCAGTGTGTCTCCAGGAGGAGCATGGGTGGTTTGGAAGCGCATGGCCAAAGCCCTAAGGCAACCGTTGCTGGCTCCATGGAATGCTTTGCATGTATCAAGAAGGTTTCTGTTGAGGTGGAGGCAGATATCTGCCTGCAGGCACTCAGGGAAACCTTTAAGCACCTATGAAGCAGAGATAATATACGAGTAAAAAAGCACCAAATATTAGTTTGATATCCCTGAATAGATAATCACTCAGAGAGAGGAGATCAATGTACTTTAATGAAGAGAAGCTGATGATGTCTCACAATAACACACAGAGACGAGGACGTGACTTAGATGAGTCATAGGACGGTACATGTTCGGCTCTTACGGACTGACTGTGATATTCTGGGTCATAGATTGGTCAATCGTAAGAGAATTGTGATATATATTGTAATATAGAATCAAAATCTATATCACAATCCTCCTGACAGATTTTGAAGGCCATAATCTTACAATTTGACAGCTTTAAACATCTATAAACTGGATTATCGACGTTTCCCATCCCAGCCCTGCCTCTATAACGCTTCCCACCAAAGAACTTTATTGACTATGGAGCTGACGATTCCCCCTGTGGCAGACGGTGGTATTTGTTTGGGGGGGGCGTTGAAAGGTTTTTTAATATCAGATTCCATAGGAGGTGATCCAGCGTACAGAGCCTACGGTCATCTAAATCAATCCACGCAGTAAAACTTTCACTCGGAAAGTACAAGTATGAGGAGGAGGAGGGTGGTGAAATGCGGTAAGAGTGAGAAGATTATTCAGGAAAAAGAGAATAAAAATATGTACCTCCTACTCTTGCCAGCGTTGTTGACATTATTCCAAAAGAAAAGCAGAAAAGACAGAAAGCTCAGTTAAGATTAATATAAATGTTGTGATTATCATACATTGTTCACAGTTAATTTTGAGGATGTATTCAATAGTTGGACGTGTTTACCGTATTCATATCAATGCCATTGGTGTAGGCCCAGGAGTGTTGGAAGTATTCCTCCAGCCTCTGCCTCAGTGGGTTGGGAATCTGGTGGAAGCGGATGAATTCCTTGACCCGGAGCATTTGAGCGTGGTAGCGGGCCGTGCCTGAGTACAGCCTCTGGATGATGGCAGAGACGTTTCCAAATATACTGGCATACATAAGAGCTGGAATGTAGACAACACATGAGGGGAGGCTTGAACATTTACTGTAGATTTGAACTTTGAATGAATAGGAAAGTAAAATGGAATCTAGTTCACCAATGAGCCAGTCACTCTAAGAGAAACCACTGAACTGAAATCTAATTTACTCACAGCCGATCAGCATGACACAGATGGAAAAGATCTTCTCCGAGTTTGTGTTTGGGGAAACATTTCCAAAGCCCACACTGGTCAGACTGCTGAAGGTGAAGTAAAGTGCCGTGACGTACTTGTCCTTGATAGAAGGCCCAGAAGAAGGATCGCTGTAGTTGTACCTTTTCCCTATGGACACACCAAGATTGTCTAGCCAGCCAATCTTGTGCTCCAAGTAGGGCTTCTCCACATTGCCAATGGCGTACCAGATACAGGCCAGCCAGTGAGCAATGAGGGCAAAGATACACATGAGCAGCATAAGAACTGCGGCTCCATACTCAGAGTAGCGGTCCAACTTCCTGGCTACACGCACCAGACGCAGGAGCCTCGCCGTCTTCAGCAGGCCAATCAGAGTGGTCGTCTACAGAAAATGCAAAGAACGGCATTATTAGGGATTAGTTAGTGGTTTGTGGGTGATTTATGTCAGAGTCACTATAGATGGTCTTTTTGCCATGCGATTATTCAACAACACAAACAATAAGTGATATGGTTTTCATACAGGATGTGTCATAGCATGCAGTTGTCTCATAAAGGGACATTTTCATTACAGATCAACCAAAGTCATGCTCTGATGACAAGCAAGCAGTTTTTCCCAGTTTTTGAAGTATCAAAAATGTGGAGTTTGATCAAGAAAAGCAAGAAGATTTGAGGACGTTTCACTGTTTTGAACTGAAGAAGCCTTTTGGATGACGGGCGTAACATCCTCGAGCTCACCCCTCCGCCCCTTCAGTGATTGCACTTAAAGCCCCAGGCTGTTGTTTACCTGGATGACTGAGATGAGCCTTCGCAGAACATGGTCAAGGAAGGGTTGATTAGATTTTGTGGTACATTAAAATCGGCCCTCTGGATAACAATAATTTCATTTCTCTAACTTTATTATTGCAAGATGCCATTTTCTCCAAATCTATGACATCTAAATTGGACTGCAATACACCTCAGCATAATGCAGAACATTGCAACAGCAGGAAAAATACAATGCTGTTCTTTTCCCCTTCATTATCATTACCAAAACACAGCATGGTGTCTATTTGCATGAATGCCTCTCACAGTATGTTCAGTTTGCTCGCCAAACCAAGTAGGCTTTAAAGCAAGGAGACATTGACTGAAAGCTACTTAAGAAAGCTGTGCAAAAGTGCTTGTAGAGTAAAATTGTCTTAGTTAGCAGCTACATAAAAGGAGCATTAGAAGAATCAGCCTCAGTCACTTCAGGTTTGTAAATAACACCACACCTGGGCGGTCAGTTTAGACATGAAAGGCTTTATAATTGCAAACTATGTCAGAGTACGTCACAGTTCTGTCATCCTTTTTACAGAGCTCAAAGGAAAATGACAATTTCCCCCCTGAGATCATCTTTGAGAATACAAATCAAATGGATCCTGTCAAACAGTCCAGGTTGGTATTTACTCTGCTGGCATGGACCGTTTGTGTTCATTGTATCCACATCCACCTAATTATGCATTCTCACTTCCAAGCAAAGTGAAGCGACTCAGTGAGAGAAACAATGTCAGGCTCCTTTTGTGGTTTGCTGTCAGTAACAGCACTGACTCAGCAGTGGCGGCAGCAGCAGTGGAAAAGATGATTATGATTTATAATCAGGAGCTTTTCTAGTGTAATGGAGTGCCTACAAAACGCCATAAAGCCCTGAAGTGGATCCAGAGGCTGAGGGGACATATCCTACCAACCAGCGAGTCAACAGGCCTGGCAGCCGGCCTACCAGTGGCCATCTCACATCTGCATCTAAGCTGTGCACACAACCCCGTTGGCCTGCCCCTCATATAAATGCATCATTGATTGCCATTTGGTAAGCCATTAATCCGTGTAAATGGATTCTAGAATGCGAGCCATTGAGAAAAAAAATAAGGGAAAAAAGAAACATGCAATTTAATGTAATCCAAGACAGAAAGATCCCGGCTGTTAGCAGTGACCCAAGGCCACAAGTCTGGACTTATGATTGCAAGTGATGTGACAGCAAAACTCCCTGCAGGAGAAAAATGAAACAGACAAAGATAGAAGATAGCCAACCTACCTCATCTGAGCCTGAGCCGAATATAAGGAGGTCAAAGGGGATCGCTGCCACCATGTCTATGAGAAACCAGCCTTTAAAATAGTGGATTGCTATCTTAGCCGGGTGGCTGACCACCTCCTCATTCTGGTTCACATACGTGGTCCTGAAGTTTATGAGGATGTCAATGATGAACATGATATCCACCATTAGATCCACCACATTGAGAGGGCTGCAGGAGTATCCACACTCTCGCCTCTTCTGCTCCTCTTGGTCGTTGAGGAGAAAGGCAGCAGAGTACGGAGTGAGGATGGCTGTGTAGATGACCAGCAGGAGGATCAGCCAGTCCCACACAGCTTTGAAGGGGCTGTAGTGCAGGATGGTGAACTTGTCAATCCGGGCGGTCTGGAGTTTGTACTCTGGCAGAACGTCGGCTCCTAATGACAGCACCTGGAGGTGAGACAGGCGGGGATCAGGGGTCAGGGGGAGGGGTTATGATCAAACCAAAACATCTAAGCACCTCCTCAGCAGCAAGCCACTAACTGAAACAAACACAGAAAAACCTTCTGCGTGTGCTGCATTTCAAATGAAAGGTTTACAGAATGAGCAGAACAACATGATGTCACAGAAGATAGATTTAAAAAAACAAAAACAATTAAACACGTCTCTTAGTGAAAAGCATTTATCTGTGAATAATTTGCCACGACAACAGAATATAAAATATTCATGAATTGTTTGTATTGTGAACAGTTGTAATCTGATCAATTTTTAAAAATGTATAAATAAATGATCATTCACATGAGAGGCGCCTGGTGTACCACAAGGGTTACCTCTAGTACCTCACCAGTTTGAGGACCACTCAGTCTGAAAAAGTCACTTATTGTGCTTTGCAGTTTGAAGTGGACTCCTCTGCTGCATGAGAGCACAGCTACACTCACACCTTCTATCTGCTGTCACCTGCTTTTACTGCTTTTATTCCATGATCAATCTTTTGTCTAGTCAGAAACAGATTTGTGTTCATTTGACTAAACATGATTTACCAAGGATTTACCAGCTTCAATCAGTAGTTACATGCTTGTTAAAACTTGGATTAGACTTTAAGGAGGGCAATAAAACCATTTCATCCAAATGTCATGTAAACACCATGCTTACTATGAGTAACAACCAAGATTATACCATTGTAATTGGATGTGTTCAGTTATGTAAACATCATAAAACACCTCCGCATACACATCCTGGACTCTCTTGATACTCTGATTATATCTGATTATGCAATGCATCGTGTATATTCAGAGAACTTTGGAATCCGTCCATGTACACAGATACAGATAAGTGATATCTTTGACTAAACCGCAGAATGGATGATGGGAATATACCACACATGTAAAACATAATGAATGATTTAAAGAAGTAAGTGCTGTACATTTATATAGTATTAATGTTGTTCCATATCTACAAGTTCCGTTCTGTGCCCTGCATCGTTGTCTGAGCTTTACTATGCACAAGCAAATGGAGAGAAAGTTCTGCAGGTTTTGTTAGTGAGTTTGTCAATTCAGACATTTTATAAAGCAGAGCAAATGAATGAACAATGGGAGAATTATTCATGGTGCTTCCGAAAGCTAAACATTCGTCTCGTTTGGTTGAACTCACAGCAGACAAAGTAAAGTCTGTTACGGCAGAGAGGAGCTGTGTTGTTAGGTTCAGGGCAGGAGGTCTTCAGTTTGTGTCGTCTCAGCACACTCCCTTATATTTTTCCCTTATTAAATATAGATTGCACCCGGCTAACAGGAAGTGGATGCTGTGTTGACATCTCAGCGGTGTCCCCAAACCACCAAAAGTCAGCAGGGAAGCTGAACATTTAATCATAATGATGGTGCGTCTTCATTTATGAATGAGAGTGTGTGTGCTGCGACTGCACTTACAGCTGTCAGGGTGAGTCATGCTGTTGAGAGACGTGTAAATATGAGGTTTCTAGGCCTGTGCGTCGTGGTTTTACTTAAGAGATGAAAGAAAAATAAAGCTTTTAAATGTTGCTGTGCGCGTCTTTTGCTGTTTGTTGCTCAGAATGATTAAAGTTGCTTGTTAAACAACACAAAGAGGACAGTAGCTGCTCATGCCTCCAGCTGCTCATGAGCTGCTTCACTTGGTAATTGCTAACTTGTGAATTGTTATGACAAAGACTCCATTCAGCACATTAGAGCCATCCAGGATCATGCTGCACGTTAAAACACTTAATCCATAGCCAGAAATTAATTTACAACTTTGCAATACTTTAATAAGCAATTAAACCCAACTAATCCACATCACACAGGGGCTGAAAGTGGGTCAGGGCCCCCTCGTGATGGGCTGCTTCTGCACACGGCTCAGTATCACTTTAATGACTTACCTGCGTGACTTTTTCCGTGACATTGTGCGTCCTGTCTTTGACCTTCGGGGCTATGATGGGTTTCTCGGACGTCGGCGGAGAATGAGTCTTCTTATCGGCCCCCTCAGAGAAGTTGAGTGCAATCAGTGGGATCTTGTTAATGGTGCTGTACTTGTTGATGTTTGACTCGGAGGTAGAGCCAAGCAGACTGGACCTCAGGTGATTAAAGGGGCCTGTTGAGTCGGGACAAAGAGCAGCGACTGTGAGAGTAACAGAACCACAAAATCACACTACATCCTATATGATTGATAATAGGTTTCATTACACTGTCAGGGATGATCTGTGTCTAGTAATCAATGTGTAGTTAGAACTTAAATAACCTTAAAGGACCAGTTGTTGCCGTGTAGCAGCCATCACAGTGAAATCACCGACTGTGCTGCTGTAACTATAGTTTCTTACTTTACTTCCACCATCCACTGATGTAATCTGGCACCAACCCAGGAAAGAACTACAGAGTTGAGCTATGGGTTTCTATTCTATTCTATTAAATGTGTGAGCGGGATTGAAATTGCCTGCGTTTGAAAATATCCTCACACACTCCAGTGTTTGACCTTGTGATCTGTCCCCTCTGCTCATTCTGCAAAGGGCCCATATACGTTAATATCCATCCTATGATGATAAACGTCACTGAGTGGGCAGGAGTGCAGATTTTAGGGCTCGGATTTCTTTTGCTCTAAAACTAAATAGTTGTGCTTCTTTCTTTGAGCTAGAGAAGGGAAGTTTTGAGGGTGTGAAGATATTTTGAGAAGTCTATAGAATCCTGCTCTCACATTTAATGGTGGCACTGCTGACATAAGGCAGGGATTTATAATGGTGTAGTTTTCCTGTCTGTCTGCTGAGCGCAGTGCAGAGCCGAGCAGAGCAGAGCCACTGATGATGAAAGCAGCATTTCAGCTCAGGCAAAATGACTTCACATAACATCCACCCGTCCATCTGCCTGTCTGTCCTTCCACCCATTCTCTGTACTCCCTTATTATCCAGGGCGTGGTCATGGAGACTGTGGTCTTTCCCAGTGATCCCTGGGCCAGAGGCAGGGTGAATAGTTCCCGGACACATCAGTTGTCGACACATAGATACAGACAAATTCATTCTCCCACACACATTCGCACTTACGGCCACTTTCCCGATTCACAAAGCCTCCATTTGTTTGGAGGTGAGGGGAAACTAGACCACGCAGGAGAATCCCATGCAGTCATGCAAAACATGCAAAACATGCAAACTCTACACAGACTCAACTCTCCTGGATCTATCCACTGTGCTTCCCTATCAACATGTACGATAAGTCCAGTAGACGTAAGGATACGGGCCTGCTCGGTGTGTTTACGCATTTGTCGAGCAAGCGAGACATGCAGCCGCTATACTGGGTACATCTACTGCCACCAGTAACACAAGCAGAGCACACACACGGAACAGACGGAGCATCAGAGCAGCTATTTCTCTGTCAATATGAAAGCTGCCACAGAGGCTTTAGATACACTTCATGGAACAGCAGGCAGGAGCATCTTTAATACCCCGAGCCATCACACTCAGCCATGATGATGATGACGATGCTGTATCCATACGGTGGCAGATTGACTAATAAGATGTTCAGTTGTTGGATGCGCTTACACATAATTTTATAGACAAGACCAGACCTAATACACACTTCTAAGCATACAATCATTACACTGTGAAGTGCACTAAGCCCACTCAACCTCCTCCACCAAAAGTGGACCTCTGATGAGCATTGATGCTGATTGCCTTGCTTAAAGGTCATGCTCCACAACAGCACTGAGCACTGAAACATGGACAGAAACATTGTTACCTTTGATAGGCCTACCACTGTCTAAAAGCAGCAGACAGCAGCAGATTTGTGGTCAGATAAGGGAGATGAGAGAGATGAATGCAGATCACTCTACTGCACACTGTGTAGCATTTCAAGTAAAGCTGATTACAAATGAGACATATTCACACACGAAGAGGAAATAGATACATCAAAGGGAATTAATTAAGACATTAAAAAAAGGAAACTAAGGCCGAATTGATCCATCTAACACATAAGTGAGTCTATAGGATGAGGATTCCTACACAGAGTGGTGAGGCAGTTATAAATGTAGGATGTCATGATACCTGCACTGGCATGTCGGTCCCTGAACAGGTTGTTGGGATTGGAACTGAAGCCTTCCATATCGTGGACGGAGGAAGCTCGCCTCATGCTGCTGATGCTGTCTCTGGGGAAGGTGTTTGAGAGGGTGGTAGAGGACTGCTGCTGCTCCGCCTGACACAGCTTCTCCCAGGGGTCTTTAGGGGAAGAGTGCTCGAGCGGTTCAGGAGCGATGCTTGCCTGGGAAGACTTGTGGCTGGGGCTGATGAGGGCATGCGTGTCGTTGGCCTCGGCGCTACCGCAAGTGTTCTTGGTGGGCGAGGGGAAGCTCTGCAGGGCCACCGAGTCGTCGCTCTCTTTAGGTGAGTCCACCGTGACGGCATCAGGGTCCTCTTGTGGAAGAGATTGCTTGTTGGTGCTCATTAGGCTCAAAGCCGCCTGTCGGAAGCGGAAGAATTTACTCCTCCCTGTTGAAAGCGTATTGCAAGATTTCAGCAGACAGCAGAAGAAGAAAACACAATGGAAAAATAGATTCAGTCATTAACTTAGAGATGAATAATTAAATGTATAGTTGAATTAGAAAGCTGAGAGCCAACGTCTGCAAGTGTATGTGTCATAACAGTGCAGCCGTTCATTTCCCTAATTATACCATATACCACTGCATCTCCATGAACCCCCCCTCCCCCCAACCCACCTGGCCTGCAATAACGTCTTTGATTGCTGCACTAATGATGCATCACCTCGCAAACCTCAAACGAGTCCTCATTTCCCTATTTTTAATTCATTATACAGTGGCATTATGGAAGAGGCCCTTTGAAAGAAAGCTGGCCGAATAAGCGCATGGAGATGCAGGATGTCTGGAGCTGTGCAGCCTCATCCACCATACAAAGCCTTCAGGATTGTGTTCATTGAGGAATTGAGGAGAAAGAGGACTGATTAATGCTGCGGAATCTGCAGCATCATTATAAACACATTGCCGGTAGTTGCATGTTTGTGATATTATTTCGTCACCTACAGTTGATCTTGGCTACTTTGCACCTGGATTGGATACACAGACAAGACATTCACATCCTGGCTCACAGTGGAAACAGGGCCAAAGGTAAATGGCCTCTTGGGGGAAGCGTGAAGGTTCTGGCTCATTAACAATAGAAAGAGGGTGAAAGTGAACCCTGCTTCACTCATAAATACCAGGCAGCCATCCCTCAGCACCCTCCTTACATCATGTCATCACCATCTGCTCCCATTTCTTGGCCAAAACGCGCCGATGTTACAACTACAGGAGCTTACAATGGAGCGGTGACACTCTGGACAGGAACCTGATGATATCCGGGGCTGGCAGAAGCTCTGGACCATGCCTGCTGAGCGTATCTCCTTGCTTGCTTGTCTCCATCACTGAGAATGATCTTGACCGTTGCTCTTGCTCATATGGCTCATTTGAGACTTTTCCATTGCTCGATCTGTTCAAGGAGCATCGAGTGTAAAGCCTCCAACATTCTTATTATGTCAAATATAAGCTCAACGGTCTCTTTCATATATTAGTATACTATATTCTAACATTATATGACTATTCTTCAGGTACTTATCACACTACACTATAATATATGTCTTCCATCTTCCTATAATTATGACACGTTTGCATTTGTTACTGTGTTTCTCAACATTGTAAGCGGTTTGAGTGAGAAGTTCATGCTGTGCTTTTTCCCGAGTTATCCCAAGATAAGAAAATAAGAAATAACAAACTTCAGTCTTCTACATTTACAGTGCAGCAGTAAGTGTGTTTCTACCATAACAGGATCTTGCTGATCCGTACTGATATGTACCACAAAGCCCTCCAGGAGCCACTGGCAGTTATAAATAGAATGTTTGCCTCCATGCTGCAGTGATGAAATTGTTGGAATAAGTCATTTTGAAATCTGAGTTAAATGGTAGAAAGCGACGAAGTCAAATGAGAGGGAGCCTGTTTAGCTGACAGAAGATGGAATTTAAGGTCGTCAGCGGTATGCGAGTGTGATATGCATTCAGTCGCCCTTGATTGAAACACATACTGAGGTGTTCCTGTACAGTGTGTCTCTCTGCCTGGGGTGTGTAACTACTGTACCTGTGTGTGGTGGCCTGGCTGGTGTGGCGCACAAATGCTGACTGCTGCGTTCTAGATGCTGGATCAGGGAAAGAGGGATGACTCTCCTCCAGGCATACTATTGTGCTAGTTGCTGTGACACCTGCAGGCTTAAAGTCTACAGTCAGCACTGGATTATAATTAGTCCCCTGTGTGACCCAAAAATCACTTTTTGGAGGAGGCTGGCAGCCTAAATTGAGGGATGATATTTGCTGTATCAGGTTTGATTTAATATGAATGTGAGGTTACAATGTTGAAGAGTGTAGAGATGTAACAGGAGGAACATCTCTCCATGACAAGGAGGGGAAGAATGAATGAAGGAGTTATTAAAAGAAGAAGAAATTGTTTTAAATGCAGAGACAAATCACATTTTCTTTCTCTACCGCTGAGTCTGAGGCATGAAAGAAGTTTCCTCTTAAAGGATCTGTTTGAGTTCCCCATGCTGATGCTCTCTCAGTCTAATACGCTGTTGAGGCATTTTTGCATTTCTGGACTTGCTATGAGCGATGAAGGCACGATTCAGCAAATAAAATACCATGGCTTTCATGGTGGAATACGAAGGGAAACCTTTATAAAATCAGAAGGATGACTCTGTATTGGTGCTGACTTGCACTAAATAAATCACTAGAAAGCCATAAAAGCCACTCCTACCTCCTTAGCAAGTTCACCGCCCCCAAATGTCTGTGTTTTACTTTTCAAACTTGTATCGTTATCGACCAGGTTCCCTGACTCTGCATATTGCCATGATAAAAACAATCAAAACCAATTTAAAATGACAGATTTGCACCTCCTTGTTGTCCAACTTAATGATAAGGACTAAATCTACCCGAGACGTGTGACGATGACCTCATCGTCACACGTCTCAGCCTTGTCTCTGTCTCACATCCAGCTACAAGAGCAGTCAGCTGTGATGAGCCACGTTACCCACACATGTGCACGGACATATGTGCACACCCTTTAACACACACACACACACACACACACACGTGCTGCTGCAGCAGCGAGCGTCTGTGCCCTGGAGGATTCCGTGCAGCGGTCAGGATCGATGTGCTTCACACAGTGAGCAGAGAGGTGGAGAGCCTCCAATCAGGAGCAGCAGGAGCTAAACCTCCTGACACGTCCAGATTCATACAATCAGGAGACATAATGTTGATAATGATGATGGCGATGTTGATGATGCGCATGCTGTAGTCTGCTTCACTGTGCTGTACCTACAGCATTTTTAATTTTCTACTTTGTGGTTCATGTTGTTGTCTTCTGTCTGATTCTGATTCTGATGATGTCATTGCTGATGAGGGGCTTTAGCCTGTTATTACACACATGCTCTGTCTGAGGGGGCGGTTGTGTCAGATCAATAACTTTAGCACTTTTGATAAGATTTGAAACCTGGCAGGGCGGTTGGGTTCAGGACCTCTGCTATCGATTTCTTTTCAAAGTAAACACAGGGAGAATAGGCTGAAGCTGCAGGTGTAGCATCTCTCCCAGTACATTTCTGGTTGTTCTGTGATGTGGAAGCTCGACTCAATGTCACGCACGACGCAGAATGTGGCACTGTGTTGTGATTCGGCTTCGGAGGTGGGAGAATGCCTTCATCACAAAAGTAATCAGAAAAAAGGAGCAGGAATCTTAGAAACAAAATTGAAGAATGACAATAATAGCAGAGCAATAGCCCACAGCGGCGTCTTACAGGCACGGGGATATTGTGGCACTGAGAGGAGAAGTTGTGTACTCACGCTGATCAGACTTTGTAGGGGATGAAGAGTTTGTCTTCTCTGTAGAGTTGTCACTGCCTTCATCCAGGATGTGATCAAAATTCAATATGAACATCATCACCAACCCTTCCTCGTTCTTCACCGGGATTATGTGAGTGTTGCACTGAAAGTCAGAACCTGGAATAGAAACAAAGCGTGTGTGAGTGTGTGTGTGTGTGCCAAAGCAAAAACGCAATACTTCAGCTTGTTGTCTCTAATGTGGTTAGTGTGCTGTGGGATGCTAGAGGACCACAGAAATAACAATCCAGTATTGAAACCCTGCAACACACGGACAGGGGCCACAATTCAGATACTTGCTCATATAAAAATAAGACGTTAGATCCGTATTTCACGTCTGTATCGGTGCTGGATGTGTTTGTGCGGTCGAGTGAGCAGAAGATATGTACACAAACATACAACATAGATGATAAATTGAACCTGATAAGCTTTCAGAGTGTAAAAGGGACAAATATGAGAGAGGAGGAAAGCAAACAAGCAGGTCAGAGCCTATCAGGAAGATTGTAATGTGCTCGTAGGAATAATCACTGCATCTGAGCGTCATGAGCAATGGAGCAGAAAACCAGCCGCGATCTAAACTTAGTCTTAGTGCCCCAGAATAGTAAGTATAGCAATTTATGGACAGAAACGATTATAGCTGCGCCGGCCTGCAGGCAAAAGTGCCCGCCAATACAATTCTGTACCCCCTGGGCCCTCGGTGGAAAGGAAACAATCTGAACACTGCTGCAGATCTGAGGTGACATATCAGTGGGAAAAGGAGAAATCCATCATGACATCTTTCAATTTGATTTTATATTTCACATCATAATCGGCACCCTACCCCTACCTTTGCCCAGTGAGTTGGAAAATGGCAATATTTGAGCAATCTAATGCAACGAGAGGACCTGCCATAAATCCCACACTTGTGAAGGCTGTAGTGTGCAGCTTTAGTTCAAAGAGGTGTTGAGTGAGTAATTCCCGAGGCTGCGGTTTAACGGCGGTGTTGTTAGACTGAATTACGCAGCTTCAACGCAGCTCCCCGGCACCGACGCTACGTTACGAGCCTCACACACAGGGAGGATTTATTGATGAGCTCTTGCGGTGGATTGCATTAGATCAGTGGCTCCTCAGACCGAGCACCCCTGAGCAAAACCATCACATCAAACAAGAGCTGTCTCAGCAACAACACACCGACTGGGAGAGAAATCACAGGGAGTCAAGAAGTGTATCAACATTACTGACAACGACGACGTAGAGGAGCAAAGTGTTTCTCACCTCAAAATACTACAGAAGGGAGGAAGATGATGAAACTTCAGATGCATTTCTTAATTTGATCATTTGATTTGTTATGACTTGAGTAGGACTTTGAGTACTTTTGTGTGAATCAAAGTCTCCCTCCCTCTCTCTCTCTCTCTCTCTCCCCCCTCTCCCTCCCTCTCTCCCTCTCCCTCAATGTTCTCTTTTACAGTAACAATGCCATTTTGTCATACTTGGTGTCCTTTCGTCCTCCCCGGCTGTCCGTCTCTCTTGTTGTGTTGCTCTCTCTCTCTCTGTGTTACCTGTGTTCACTGTAATCTCCTCGGGGCTCACAGACGCCCTGCCAGCAGCGTTCATTAACAGTAGACGCTGCTGTCTGACTAAATATAACAAGCTCGCTCTGCCTCAACATGCCAGGAAGCGACTGGAGGGGATTTCATACAGAAAAGCCCAAGAAGTAATCCAGCTGATGTGGAGAAGTGGAAGACAAAATATTAAAAGCAGTGTTTTGTATTTGAATCCAGAGGCTCAATTCGACAATATAAGTGTGTGTAGATGTGGAAAAGGATGCAGATTCTCCCTTTGCTGCATGCGTGTGTGTGTGTGTGTGTGACCTCAGCTGGCTGCAAGGGAATTTCATAAAAGTTTTCCCAACATATAAATAAACGTGCATTAAATATAGATTGTTTTCTTTAAATGAACTGCATGCAGAAATAAGCATATGAATCAAATATTGCTGTTTCATTAAGGATTCCCTGCAATTCCAACACAACACAAAGAACAACAGCCTTTACTCCTGAGACCAAATTGTGCACTCATGAATCAAATACTATAAACTTCTCCCCTTAGGATTGCAGGAAAATGTATTCACACAAGAAAAATCCCTATTTCTTCGCCTTAAATCCTGTAAAGGGTGTATTAAGTGATATCACGATGTCATAATGAAGCAAACAAAATTAAATTCTGCCTCCTTTTACCCCAAAAAACTTTTATCACTTTTATCTCATGCTCAGTCTGGTGACACAGAACAGCAAGTAGCCGCCAGAATGTTAAATTCAGCAGAAATATTCCTGGGCTGGAATTGAAGCCACCAGATGGGGAGACAAAGCCGTGCTTAAAGGCTAAGCCGTGGGGGTCCCTTCTCATCTGCTCCCCTGCTGAATGTCACCTCTACCAGAATGGATCAAAGGAAAATGTCTTCATAAATGCTGAGCTACATCAGCAGAACTTCTACGCTCCTAAACGACATCTAAATATCACGCTGAATTCATTATATCCTGCTTAACAAGAGGGAATCAGCTGTTACCTATGAGGAGCTATGTTGGATTGGAAGTGCTGTTTGGGTCTGTAAGGTGAAAACACGTGACCCCCAATCTGATGTCACTGCCTTCATATAGAAAACATCCAATTGTGGCTAACTTCATATGATTATAGAGATTCAATGCTGTTATGTGTGTTCAAAATGGAAGTATAGATTAACATTTATAACAATAACTGAAGGCAAATGTCATTATGGACCACTATGTGACCCACACACACACACACACACACACACACAGACCTGCAATCAATACCAAACATCTCATCTCACTCCCAAGCCTGGAATCAAATTAAATTAAAATTGAATTCAGACAGAAGAGCGACTGCTGCCTCGAAATGGAACGCTCCCCCGTCCTTGGCTGCTATGACACGGCTGTGGCAGCCATGACACCTCACTCCTATAAGCTCCTGTCTCAAATGTCAAAACTGAATATTTTATTTTTAATGATAGCAGTGCAGTTTCAACTCGTGCTTATTTACTACAAGAGAAACGAATGGTTAAGCTTTAGTGCGTCACCTTTAACTGGGGAAAGTGTTTAGTTGAATGTAGGTTAGGAGAGAGGGACACTGTTGATGAGTTCATGTTTAATTGTTGTTTGTATGACATAATGACCACACAAAAGGTCCTCAATTAGTCCAGATTTCTTTTGATTGGACAATTATTTAAGACTTGAGTTAATTGAGTACAGTCTATATGGAGTTTTTATTCCTTATCTGTATTTCTTATACATGTCTGCTTCTCCACCACAATGGATTTAAAAACTTAAAGGCGCAAAAATCAGTCAATAAGTAGTCAGTCAATGTATTTATTTGTGTTTAAAATAATTGGAAGCAATCAGGGCATGATGAGTTGAATCTAACTGCATACATAGAAGCTGTTACACATCTGTTTCTGTCCTTTGTTATTCATAAATGTGCTTTATTATGTTTTTTGTTGAGGAGATGCTGATTGCTGTTGTTGTTGTTTTTGCACAAGGTCTGAAATAAATCAATAATTAATTCCTCTGCTTTTCTATCTTCCAAACCATTCCCATGTCCAGGGGGATGATGTGGAAAGCCAATCATAAATAAAAGATCATATTTGGCCGTGTGTGTGACCTCTGTCCTTCACCTATAGGAGTGAATGGTTGGTCCCTCCTGCCTGATCCCCCCCTCACTTCCCTCCACATCTTTACATTGAACACCACGGAAGTCTTGACCTGGTTTCCAAAGCTCCATAACCTCCTAACTCAGCACAGCATAACACTGACCGAGCATGTCCCATAGCTGCCAGACACTGTTAACCTCCTGCACAGTACAGCAGTTTGTACCAGCCGGAGCCTGATTGTCCATTAATTCTCTGCCCTTTACGTAAAGAGTTCCCCTGCAAGCCAAACACAGTTATTTACACCTGTGGGACACTGAGGGACACTGAGGGACACTGTATTAGGACTCGCTCCCTTTTCATGATGGAAATTTCATTACTGTAGATTCTATTTCCATCATTAATTATTAAAACATTGCCGCTTAATCAAGTCATTCTTTAGACACAATTACACCGGCGGCTCACAGGTCATAGAGGAGTCGCAACCGCATCGCCCGCGCCATCTTGGAGCTGCGGCAGAGAGAACGTATCGCATCGCGTTTGTGATTCAAACGTTGCTTTTGGCTTCTGTTCTGCGACTGTTGAATAATCACACCACCTTTAGCCAGAGAGACGTGTGTAGTATTGTTGTTGCCCTGATTTCTTCTGTCACATGTGCACCATCCACAGCTGCAGCTCTTAACGTGTACACGGCCTCAGACTGCCGCCTGGTCGGAGTCGTGTTTAATGGAATCTGACATGTTTCTTGTTTAGGGCCATTCTGCTTAAGCCGATACACAACTTCACTCGGGCATGGCCAAGCGGGACTGTGGCATGTAGGAAAAGGCCATGTCAGTGAACACGTTGTTTAGAGTCTTGCGGCCTCGTAGCGATATCTCGCCTCCACGCCACCGCTGCAGGCCTCGCACCCTGCATGGCCTCATTTCATCTTCAATCAGCGTCTGCAAAGCCATCAGGAATAACTAGCTGCTCAAACCAGCGCTCATCTGTTTGTTTGGTCTTGGATTGAATGCAGCGAGTGCTAGACTTCTCTCTCTAGAGTGCAGTAATTGATTAAGAGCACAAACAGATGGTTTGGAAAAGAATATTTGATTATCGCACCCAATAAGAGTATAGCAGATTAAAATAGCCCGGTGGAGGAAGACAATGCCTCTGCAACGCAAAGTGAGACTTGTGTGGTTACGGCGTCTAAATCTCCATCTGCTCCTCCTCACTGACAATGAATTGTTTCACATTCTGTAATTGTGGGCTGTAAATTGTAGTAAATTATCCATTTCCCAAATAAAAACGTTAATTTTTGCATAACCAATCTTCCTCTCTTGACAGCTGACTGAATTTATTTTCCATGGTGCGATAATTTCATTACTTTATGACCTGCGAGGGCTAATTTAGCACCAAGGAATGAAGCCTGATGATATAAGCTGTGTGTGTGTGTGTGTGTGTGTGTGTGTGTGGAGACGCGCACACACACACACAGCTTATATCATCAGGCTTCAGCAGAAACTAAAGAGGGCTGCAAACGATGAAAAATACATGCGCCCTGTTTTTTTTGAGGGGAGTCGTCCGTCCGTCCGTCCGTGTGTCTTGCTGCATGCCTGCTGCACTGCAGGAACTCTGTGTCCCCTGTCCTCTGTCCCCCCTGCCACCAAAACCCTGTGCAGGGGCGGCCGACCCTTCAGTCCCCTCAGTGGGGAGTCACCTATGAAACCCTGCACCCCCGCATACCACATGTTCCAGATCATTCAGCGCGGTTAGCTAAGCTGCCACTGTTATGTACCCATTATCCATTTAACTTCTCTGAGCTGCACGGTGTCAGCTTCCTTTTGTTAAGACTCATTCAGTTACAAAGTATTATTACACCCCGTGGAATAGGATAGTTTGACAAAGCCATCAAGGGAAAGCATTTAACTCATTGATTATGCATCGTCGCCGGGCACGTGTGGTGGCACGCACATACTGTACTCCCTTCATAATTCTTCCTCTCCGTTGCTCAGATAAATGAAAGAAAGCGCTCCCGTGTTGTGTTCCAGTGCTCCCTATTGTCCCGCTACTTTTAATTTTGAAGCATACGCGTAAGCGGCTTAACTTTTGCCTTTACAGAGAAAAGAGCCAAAGCTTTGTTGCTCCTGACGTCACCCAGCTTCATCAAATCCCACCCATGCTTTTCAAGACCTCCAGCTGTGTGTGCGTGTGTGTGCATGTGCCTGCGTGTGTGTTTTGGAACAGCAGGTGAGAAATGTCACATTGACATTTAAGGCGTGAGATAGAACCAACGTTTACAGCGGCGGCCTCTCCAGTGAGGACAGGAGGCAGAGCCATGAATTATCCATAATGATATTAGTTAATGGTGTCATATATCTTTAAAAGCCCAACCTATCACAGCTAATGTGCTTTATTTTACATTTCTTAAACATTCTGGTGTGATTTATGGTGCGCAGAGGGCTCTTAGAAAATGGAGGGGTATTAGTGAGAGGAAGAGTTAATATGAAGGATTAACTGATTTGCACGAGGACTAATAACTTGAAATACAGTTAAGAGAGGAAACATGGGAACACATTCACTTCCCCACACCGGCTTCAATTTGTACAGCGCCTTAAATCAATAGTGCCATCGCTCTCAAGGATGCCATGAATGTTTCATCTGCTCTCCCCTATAGCTATGGGAGTGTGTGGCTCGCGTCCTTCCATACCAGTTTTAATGCATTTGCTCTGTAAGCCGCTCATTCCCAGTCACCACACTGTCAGCGCTGACATCTTTATTCATGAGCGCACACACACACACACGGGCGCGCTCACTGTAAATTCCTCTGAGGAGTATTAAGAGTTGTGTCCCGAAGCCTTGATGCACACCAGGAAGGATCGCGAAGAGACAGAGCGCGACAATCGCTTGTCTACGAGTGGCTTTGTGTGGCTCCCGTGTCTCTGCCTGTGCTTTACATATCCCAGGCACACGGAACACACAGCACATGCATGAGAGATGTGCATGATGGGAAACCCCACCAGTTACTTAAAAATCCTTTTTGTCCAGAGCCAAGCTGTTGGTGTCCCGGAGTGTTTTCTCTAAGTGTCTCACAGTTACAGAGGGGATCTCTTTTCACAATGGCAGTTGGCTGGTGGTTCCTCCTGATTAGTGAGAAATGCCTCGGCTGCTGATGGGAGATTAAACATGTATCCATGACCTGGAATCTAATCAAACCCACTATTAAAAATTAAAGCTCTGGGTTGTTTTCAGCGATTGAATAAAATATTACAGCCTAGCCTAGAACCCTTGTGTATATGGTGTGCAGGAGTGTGAGTTCAAAGTGGCAAGACGGGCCGAAAGAAAATCAAGCAAAAGTTGAAAATGGTTGGTGAAAGCTTGCGTACGCCTGCATGCTGACCATGAAGCACTCATGTGAGAGCAGGAGGGGAGAAGTTCAATCCGGGGATTTATTTTCACTGAGCGGCAACCTCATATTAATTCTCTCTTACTCAGGATTGCCGTCTCTGCAGCTCACCATTCATACCAGAGCAGGGTTGAAAAATGAATGACACACAGCAGTATTAGTCACGGCTCACAGTTTAGCTTCAGAGGCAAAACACTTCCACCAAAAGCTGGAGAAGTTGTGGGCTATTACACATGCAGCGATGTCACAGCAGAGAAATGCCTGAATTTCATCTCAGTCTGTCTGATCAATGTAAGAAACCACATGGCCGGCTGAGTGGCTCCAATCTTTTGTTTATTCTCATCTTGCATTTAAATGCGAGTTAATTTTCTTTGCAAAGCAGAGCAACCTATGCTAAAGAGGGAAAGCAGAGTGGCGCTGGCGGGGCTGCAGGTGAACCAGTGGATTCTCCACCGTGGCCATTCAAGTGTAAAAAGCTGTGAGGCACTATGAGCTGCTATGATGTCACTTTGATAGCAAACAAAGAGGAATGACCCATGGTTTAGTAATCATCACACAGCACCATGCAGATCAATAAAGAGCAGGTATGAGACAAGAAGTGCAATCTATATTCATAACCCTCTTAGGCTCAGACTGACGGGATGTTTTTCTTTGACAAATCCCAGTATGTGATGTAATGAGGGACTCAGAGGACTTATTTGGAGTTGACCTGTCCTCATTGTTTCTCTCAATCAGGGACAACGTCCACTGCTCATGGTGTAACTGAGTCTGGCTGCTCAGTTTCAGACTGACAGAGCGTATCATGGAGAGGACACACCGAGGAGATGCTGGGTTTCTCCCTCTCTCTCTCTCCCCCTCTCTCCCCCTCTCTCTCAGGGGGCGCAAATGAAGCCCCTCTCTCAAACCTTAACAACACACCACCACATAACAAGACCTGTGCCTCTTTGCTCATGCCTGGGGGAGGGGAGGGAAGAGAAGGCCATTGGTCACTCACCATCCTTGCGGTAGTAGGTGATCTCCACCTTGCGCTCCTCTGACCCGGACACGGCTTGGGCCACCTCGCCGATGGCCTGGCTGTCGGTGTGCTGGCCGTGCAGGAAGTCGCAGGTGCACGGCCTCTGCATGATGTCCGGCCTGGAGAAGCCGGTCATCTCGCAGAAGCTGTCGTTGCAGTATATGATCGCACAGTTCTCCACCCGGGCATTGGCAATCACGAATTTCCGGTCTGCATGGAGGGAAAATAAGTTTACTTCATTACGCAACAAGATGAGTGCAAATCACCTCACTGCACTAGAGCTCTCTCCGTCTTCATTTTGTATTTTTTATTTTCAGCTTTTTAATCAAAGTTGCACTGTAGGAAGATATTACACTAAAAATAAACATCATAACATATATAATTGAGTTTATCAAATCCAATAACACAGTAACATCTCGGCTGTTTATGATTATAATTGTTATCATTTCCTCATCAAAGAAGAGAATTCCTACTATTTTGAAAGAAAAGAACAATTTTGACTTGGAATAATACATGTATTCATCCATACTGTACATACACACCACACACACTCTCACACGCACACACACATACGCATCTTAGTTGTCTCCTGTCAGCGCGTTGACTTTGTGTTACATAAACACTAGCCGCTCTCTGTCACGCATTAGACCGTAAACACTAAACAATACTTACTCTGACCCTCGAATTTCCGAATGATTAACCCCAGGAAGGTGTTCTGCGGCGCGACGTGACCTCTTCTCACAGGCATGTTTGCTTCACGGAATATCCCACCGTCTCCACGAACGCGGTGCGTGTCTCTCCAAGTCACACAAACAAAACACAAACAGCCCAAGTTTACGGACACTGGCTCTCGGCGGCGTTCCCGTCACCACGGCGCATCCTCGCTGCCCACTTTACAAATGACCTCCCCCCTCCTATATAGTTCCGCCGAGGAGTTCTTCTGCCCGGAACACGTGAACGCCTCCTCGCCCCAAACGCACGGCGGACTCGGGGAGGAGGAGGAGGAGGAGGAAGAGGATCGCTTGGGTCACATCCAGTTCGCCGACCATCTCTCTCGTCGCTGACGGACGCGATCCTGACGTCCCCCCGACTGTGGCTGCGCGTCGGACGCTTTGATGAGCCAAGAGGAGGAGGAAGAGGAGGAGGGGGAGGAAGAGGAGGAGTGACGCTGCTCTCAGCGGGCTTTAGTTGCCTTCACCTCGGCTAAGGTTCATCCTCTGAACCGCTCACACGCCTCACACACACACGCGCTACGATTCTAAACCTCTCCCTTAGATTTCTGCGCCATTTAGCTGGAGACCGCTGTGAACAAAGACGGTGTCTGATTCGCGGAGGTATAGATAGTTATTTTTGGAATCCATCAACTTGGCTGAACTTGATGGAGCAGATGAGATGGGCTCGGCTGAGGAGCTGTCCATGGTTCTGCAGTTTCAGCACAGCACCGCCGCCTGGATCCAACACAGAACCCCCTGCTCACAGCCCCCCTGCTCACAGCCCCCCTGCTCACAGCCCCCCTGCTCCGGCTGTGGATTAAAGCATTTCTCTATCCCGCTATTATATGTTTGATGAATGGCTGTGTGAGGGGGGGAAGGGAGGAAGGGGGGAGGGGCGGGGGGGGAAGCAGGGAAACACGATTTCAGCTGTTTTCTGCAGCCGAATCAGGCGTTACACACACAAACACACACACACACACACACACACACACACACACACACAAAGAAAAAAAAAGAGAATGTATGCATAATGCAAAGCGCTCCAGTCAGACTGAAACATCTGTCCCTGTATTTCAGCTGCAGCTCACAGCCCCATCTGTCCCATTGAGAAAACACTTTGAATGAAGGCAAATATGCACGTATAATCATATCAAGAGATCATGCATTTACACAGGATATCAAGGAGCATTAATGCCCCCCCCCACACACACACACAAGCCTGCTGCCAGTGATTACACAGCACAGAATGTTACATAGGAATATATGAGACATGTGTATGAAGTGGACTTTGATTATGTGTCTCATATTAGGAGGCGGGTGGGGAAAAATAGGAAAAGTCACTATTATTACCTTGAAAATATGGCAATATCTAAATGTATGGTTATTTAATATGTGGACATTTAGAATAGAACATTTTAATCAGTGCACAAGCTCCAATCCCCCAATATTCTCCATTAAAGGCAAGTGGTGACATAATGATTAAAGGGCATCACGTGGATCGGCTCATATATCATTTCTACTGGTTTGAATTATTTAATATATTTCAAAGATAGGCTCCAGTTGTTGCTTATTGGTCAAACTAAATCTGTATCTAAGGTCAGAGAGCAGAAAAAGTTTGGGTCCAGCTGGTGTGATATCACATTGTTGCCTTGTTGTTAAGCGTGTGTGTGTGTGTGTGTGTGTGTGTGTGTGTGTGTGTGTGAGAGAGAGAGAGTTGCAGGTGTGTGGCTCAGGGGCACAAACCCACTCCAGAATATCTCCTTTGTGTTGAGTTTGGCTGGCCTACATTAAAAAGACCCGGAGTAGAGACTTCTCCTGGCGGCAGCTGCTGTTCTCTTGTTGTTCTGTTCTCCTCTTGGAGCTAAAATACGCTTGGAAAGCAGTTTTCAAGCATTGCAGATCTTGAGTGCTTTTTTTCCCTCCTGTATCCATAAACACAGACCTCCCCAGGCTGTAATGTTTGTCTGGATTTTTTTTTTGTTTTTATCAAATCACTGTTGCATTAAGCCAATCTGCAGCTTTCAGCCATTACTCACAACACAGCTACAGTCAAAGCTTTCAGGGGACAGCTATAACTCACCCACAATTAAGTTTGGACAAAATAGTGACGTTTGCTCTCTGTCCTTTGTTTATGCTTTCATTTTTGGGGAAGAAATGAGCCGGTGTCATTTATATTCCTTCAAAAAGTTGATAACGTTAAAAACAACATATCGCTGATTGTACAAATCTCATTTCAAGAGCTGCACTTGATTAATCATGACACGTTACTGAATGCTGAGTGAGTCAGCTTATTAAGTGCAGGAGTTGGTGTGTGTGTGTTTGTGTGTGTGTGAGGAGTGATGGGCACAGGCTTGGGACCTGTGTGTGTCCTTGGGTAAAGCTATACAAGCACTCCAGCACGCTCTCTCACCTCAAGACACATCTGCCCCATGCCTGTGAGAAACACTTGATGAGGATCTGTTGCTCTACCCGCCATCCTGATTGCTCAAGTGGCAAAAGGAAAACAGAACAATTTACATGCACTGATTTGACCTCCTTACCCTGCGAGATATATGCAAGTCTGCATTAAATGTGCTGAAGTTGCATCTCGGCACCATAAGCTGAGATGAAAGTTATAGTAGGTTAGAGTTTAGATGATGAACAGTCTCTGCTCCACCCTACTGTGAGTAATAATAATAAAGACTAATGACAGGAATCCTCCTCTTCATTTGCTGGCATAAGTGGAGTATTTAGTGTAATGGCACGGAACCTGACCCACCATCTTCAAAAGCATGTAGGAACACATTACGGTTAATGTCTGGCGGTTGCATGCGACCATACGCCATCCCGTCGGCCATGTTACGTTGCTGCAGGACGAGCTGTCGGCCTGTCAGGTTCACAACGGTCACAGCGAACGAGGGAATCCAGGCGGCGAGCGGCCACAGCAGCCTGACATCCAGCTCGGAGCAACAGACTGAACACAATCCCTTCCGGTGCTGATGTTTCACAGCTCATTTGAACCGTGCGGAGGCGGAGAGTGGAAAGAGAATTCCCACATAAGGATCAGGAACGTCTCGTACTATTTATATTACATTACTATTCCTACTAATCTACTAATCCTTTCAAAAAAAAGATGGGAAATGTATTTTTACTGTTCAATGTGTGTGTGTGCCCTGTGTTTCAGGTGTACTAAATGCTTTGTCATAACAATCATGTCGCCATTCATTCATTCATCCATTCATTCAATCATTTCTCTTAATCTCTGGGAGTTTAGAGCGATTCGAAAAACAACAACAGCGTCCAGTGTCCCGGGGCCTAATCCATGTCTCACGGCAGCTCCCTCTCTCTCTCCCTCTCTCTCTCGCTGTGTGTGTGTCCATATAACATATAAAGCATTACAGCCCAGCCTCACAGAATAATCCACTGGTGCAAAACACTAAATAGAATGCTGCTGCTGTTTTTGCTGCTGTGCTTCTCCCCATATGTCAGCGCACAGAGTCTCAACCATCTGTCCTCAATGAGACAAAGCAGTGCAATAGAAAAAACCCCAGCTCCCCACAACCTTTGCCTTTATAATGTAATTTTACCAGAGGTCAGGGCTTTGTCCCTTTGGCTCCTCTATCATGTTCAGGTTTGATTAAAAGACCTAGATTTGAGCTTTGAGGAGTGTTTGTTGATGTAGGATTTGCACATTGCAAGAGTGTAAAAAAAAGGCAGAAACATCACCAATTATTTGCCGAGCTGTGTCATACGCTGAGCTCCGTTCCAACGCTTGCTCACTTCACATTTCCCCATTAATTTGCAAGGTCACAAGAATCCCAGCATCTGTCCCCATCGTCACCGCATGAGAGGCAGCGTGCACCAGGGAGGATACAGCTGCACTCTGCAGACACACACCGCCATATGCTGCCACCCACAAATAAGCTACAAAATCATTCAGACTGTGAACTACTGGGTGTGTGCGTATGGGAATGTGTGTGCGTGTGTGAGAGAGAGTGTGGCCTCGTTTGATCATTTGCCACATCTCCAATTGCCGATTCAGCAGGAAAAAGAAGGTCAGACCGGCCAAACTCTGCTGCACATAAGGAGCATCTTTCACAAAACTTGCAGGGTAAAGGTCACATACAGACGACACCTTTACTTATGTGAGACACAGGGACATTGAAATACATTAATCGTTACTAGTTAGCCAGTTTTACAGTTGTACTATACACTGTGATGTCATCAGATCAGGTCCTCGGCTCTGTGACTCACAGGGGCGTCATCACTGAGTTGATTATTTCTTCATTACCTTTTGTTTCACGTTGATGAATGATTAAAGCCGCTGCCCCATTAAACCTTGCGCTCTCTCAACGCACGCCAATTCACTCTTTCAATTACTTTAAACCGCGTCTGATCAGATTGCAGATGAATCATTGATAAAAAAATCTAAATGACAACTGTTGTGTTATCTGCTACCTCTGCTACAGCCAACAGGGCTGAAAGGTGACTTGTTAGAGAAGACACCTCAAAGCAGGTCTACTCTAGAACAGGACAGAAAGTGTCTGTTACACTGATATACTGACATAAAGGGAGAGGAACAATTATATTTGACATAACAGTCTCCTGGCTCGTCCTCTGTAACTATCAGACACCTCAAAACACAGCGAGTCCATGACTGTGGCCCCCAAAGCAGGGAGTTGAATCCAGATCCTCATGTGGATCCTGGACAATTTACACTTATAGTCTACTGTATATTCCAACAGACCAAAACAAACCAATATAATCACCTTGACGGATTTCAGACACCCAACTTGCGAATCCCTGACAGTAAAGTAAACAGAGTCCTAATTGTTTCAGGCAATCCAAGTTATCTGCACATAGATATTAATAGCAGTGGTGGATGTGTAGGAGGCACATTTGAGAAGACTTTCATGGGAAATGTATGAGGGAACAACACATACATTGTCTGGAAAACTTATTTTTTGGTCGAGAAGAATGCGAAATGCCGCATTGTTGTGCAGTTGTGGGATGAGACGACAATAGCAGTGAGGACAACAAACGCTTCCTCAGTTTGCCAACCGTAACAACAAGAGAAGGTGAAGAAAAGGAGGCAGAAGAAGAAGAAGGCTTTCTTTCAGAGAGAAGGCAGGCAGCGTGGCTGGCAGCAAGTATCAGAATTGAAAAAAGCCAGAAAGCTACAAATACACTTGTGTGTGCCAGGATGGTTTCCTATTTAACTTGTGAAAACCTTCCAAAGCCTGATTCTTTGTGTATAAGAGCTCCTTTTCAGACCCGCGGTCAAATTTAAACCCCCCACCTCATCATAACGGGGACGAGTGTGTGTCTGTATCACAGTACACAGTGGCGTAACCTGACAGAGGGATGAAGATAACGATGAAGAGACTTGAGCACATGTCAGAGATTTGCAGACGCTCCAGCTGTTTCTGTCCTCTTGGCAAGTTTGGGGAGGGATCTCTTCATTACCGCTGTTGTCAAACTGCTGGCAGGGCTCTGCAGAGTCATTATCTTATTCAGTCTGTGATCACACGTTACCATGGAAACTACCGTTCCCCAGTAGATATGCACATGCCCCCCCCCCCCCCACCCCCCTCCTTATATTACGAGCTGCTTCTTATATACTGTACTTGTTCTATGTTTAAGTTCTCCTCATTAATTAGAACTTAGCCTGGAAATATGAGAGTGGTGCCAGTTTAACTCGTAATAAGAAAGCAATAAGAAAGCATGAAATGTTATACTACTGTTTATGTACTGTACTGTATATAGAGCAGTGGGTTCTCAAAGTATGGCACGTGTTCCACTGTTGGTAGTTGGAGCGCACCCTGGTGGTACTGCAAAGAAATGGGTGAAAATTCTGTTACGATTTCACATTTTAATAAGAAAATAGCTCTTCTTGTGTCGTGTGCACACTTTCTATTTCAGCTCTATGTGGGTGTCCAGAAACTTTTAACACTCCCACTGCACAGAACGATACAGTCTCACAGTCCAGCACACAGAGTTGGTTGTCCTTTTCTTCCAGTTGGCTCAGAGGTGATACTCTTACTACATCTCTACCTCTCAGGACAGCAGCCAACTAAAATATCTCCTCTCCACACCCAAAGAGACGAACACAGATGATGCCACGCATTGTTTGTGTTATTTTTAGGAGCAATTACTGTCACTATTTTCCAGAAAGACGAATGGCTAAGTGTGTGCATTTCCAGGAGAGAGAGGACACCTGAGGACAAGGAACGGGCAAAGTCAGTCCAGCGCTTACGTCATATTCCAGGGATTATGATATGTGGCCACCAAACATAGAACCAATGTTTGTACTCTATCGGAGGACGAAGGCTCGTTTCTACACAGCCGTATAGGCCGCATAAGCACATTTAATGGTCGCTCCCTCATGCCTCTGCCTGAGCTCCAGAACTATTCACTGTGGGATCAGTCACGCCAAGGTTATACGAGAAACTAGGCGAGGCTGATAATTTTAGACGTCCAAGGAAAGACGAGGAAGCACTCAGGGGGGGACATTGTTTAACTGCCCTAAACAAAGTCAAGCATGGGGAGCCAGACTTCTAGTCCTCTGTACATCCTTGATATACACATGAGGGTAAGAGAGGAAGATGCAACATGAAGCAGTGGAATGAAGCACAATGCAGAAAAGTGTGGAGAAAGAATCCAGAAAAACTATTTTGTATCATATTATTGGTTGGGAGTTAAAGAAACTCATAGAAATGCAGGTCTGAACAGGTCTACACTTCAGATATGAATGGCTCAATGCTGACACCCTGTGGTGAGTGAGGCATATTACAGCTACATGGTCTCATTTGTGCCTTGTCCTTATTTGAACTGATACAGCAAAACAGAGGCATTGACCTTAAACGCATCATATCATTTACAACACAACCAGTCAAGTATACAAGCACACAAAACACCAAATCCATCTCAGATAATGTGTCCAGCAGCTACAGCACCGTATCGCAATCACCATATTGATCATCTAAAGATTCCAGCCAAGTTTATTGTTGTGCAGCCTTACTGTATATGAAACTAAATGGTGTGAGGTCATTGTTCAATCTGTAGTACTCATGCCACCTTAAAAGGCCCAGATAACCAACATGTCTGATGTGGAGTGAATCTGTGCAGCCCATGTCAGAGGTCAGAGTTTGCAGGACGGCGCCGTAAAAACCAGAGACTCCTACCAGGACTCGGACCTGGTTCTTCCATCAGGGTGATGGATGTGTTACCATATGACACCATAGGAGTTTGTGAGGTTGCTACGGCGCCATGCGACGGTGACACAAGGCATGAAGGGCTGTAAGAGATAAGTTTGACTTTAAGACTACTGGGCAGCTCTAAATGTTGACACTTCAGTACACAAATGAAGTATTTGCAATGTCAATGCTCATTAAAAGTGCAATAGTAACTAATTTGACCAGAGCCCCGTTAGCCAGGACGTTTCCAGGTGAGTCCAGCAAAGCTAGCCAGCATTATGGAAACACAGCCTGTCTGGACTCAAACCTGGATCGACCCGTTCCCATCTCCCACGGCGAGGACGAGGGGTTGGATTTTTTGGGAGGCACCTATTCTAATGTTATTCACCTTTTTTCTGGATTCTGCCGCACTCTTCCTCTTTCCAGGTGACGAGAAATGTAGACTTGCGTAGAAATGCTTGACGTTGAAATGCTTGACGTTGAAATGCTTGACGTTGAAATGCGCAAAGTTGAAATGCTTGACGTAGAAATGCGCAAAGTTGAAATGCTTGACGTAGAAATGCGTGACGTAGAAATGTGTCCATGTGCTTTTTCAAACACATTTCAATAAATAAACCTGAACCCAAAATAAAATTGTATCAGTTTTTGAGCGTGTGCAGGGGCAGACACTGCAACACACATGGACCCAAAGAAAACAAAGAGCTGAGGAGCACACAAGCTCTTTTGTATAACACACACAGATACAGTTTGACACAGCAGAGTCTGTGCATGTGTCAGTCACCATCAGCAGCGTTTAGTTCTTACCTGCTGCTGTCATCTCGTTGTTGGATCAGGAGCGTTTAGTTCTTACCTGCTGCTGTCATCTCGTTGTTGGATCAGGAGCGTTTAGTTCTTACCTGCTGCTGTCATCTCGTTGTTGGATCAGGAGCGTGTGTTTCTTGTCTGTGACTGTCATCTTGTCGGGGGAAACAAACGCAGATATTTCCAGGTGAATTTTATTGAGCCGGGTTAAACCATGACTGATTGAGTGTGGGTGGGACATGTTTAATTTCGAAAAGCTTTTGTCTCTTTCTAAAGGAATGCTCATATTGATGAACTATGAATAACTACAACAAACTTATTCAAAAGTCAGAGTTGTAATTTATATACATTTATCTATTGGGGTGATGTTTATGTTTGTGTGTGAGTGTGCCGAGCTTGGTTCAGTCCACCCATGTCTTGGTTTAGTCCAGACACGTAATCATCGTCAGCGGTGCAACGGCGCCAAACTGGAAACACGCGCACAGCGGAGACACAAATGCGCATGCGTCGTTTCCACAGCGGAAGGAAGAGGCTTGATGACGTAACGATGATCTTAGAATCTGGCCCGCGGTACAATCGGACCCGCAAGATCAAATTCCGGTTGTTTTTACTATTATTACTGCCACTGAGCGGACAGAGTCAGGATGGCCGAGCGGTCTAAGGCGCTGCGTTCAGGTCGCAGTCTCCTCTGGAGGCGTGGGTTCGAATCCCACTTCTGACAGCATCATTTTCATTTCACTCCATAAATACAGCCGTGATTTATTCATCCAAAACGGGAAAATTGTTATCTATGCAAGTATCTTTACGTATATGACTAATAAACACCTTCAACTTGATATGTCATAGTAGCATATGTGTTAGTTAAGTTAAATTAAATGCAACCTGCTTCTCTTTCTGTTCAGATTATGTGCTCAGCAGAATCTTATCACAAATATCATCTTCCAGTTTCAGAATTGCAAGAAAGCATCATGGTTGCACCGTCAGTCAAGACACCGGCACCAGATTCACTTAAAACTGGAAAGAATCCCTGAAACATGCAGAAGACACTTGACCCTCACCTGGAGCCCCTATGCCTTGGCACTGGATCCATCAAAGTGGACCATACATCCACAGAGCTGTCCAGTAACAACTCAGTGCCGATTGTTCGTGGATAATAACATCACAGAGCTCTTTTATGATGCTCTCAAATCAGTCTATGACCCCCAGGCCTCAGGCACATCACCCCCCCCTCTCAGTGCAGATGGGAAAACACTTCTCACTGACAAAGACAGAATCCTCAGCAGATGGGCCGAGCACCTCAGTAGTGTTCTGAAAACCCCCTCATCAATCAGTGAGGGAGCTATCTCCAGATCGCCTCGGGTACCGATCTCTCTTGCCGATCCACCTAGCCTGGGTGAAAGTAGAGACGCCATCAGCAGCATTGAAAATTGAAAAGCTCCGGGATCTGATGCCATCCCTGCTGAAGTCTACAAGGCAGGGGGATCATGCTCCAGGCGATGTGGGGTCCAGAGGTCATCGCCCAAATAGTTCACCTCTGTTCTGATTCCAACCCTGTTCAGCACGATGTTCTCTACCACGTTCCAAAAATACATTTCGGGACAGTCATGCTGGTTTCATTCTTACATACTTAGAAGATTCACGCCAAGACCAAGGTGAAGGAAGAATCCGCCCATGACCTGTTGTTTACTGATGACTGTGCTGTAACTGCAGGATCACATGCTGAACAGCTCAGCATGATCCATTTTTCTGCAGCCTGTGACACCTTCGGCCTCACAGGGGTCAGACACTATCCGCTGTGGGCAAATTCACTTACCTTGGCAGCACCCTGACCACAACTGTCCAAGCACAACAGAATTGCCAAGGCCAGCTCAGGCTTTAGCAACACATACACTCTTGGCACTGAGCTGAAGGTCCACCGGGCAGTGATACTACCAACACTCACATCTGGCTGTGAAGCTTGGAAGGTCTATCTGCTTCATGCCAATCACCTGAAGCATTTCCACCTGGGCTTTCTGAGGGAGGTTGGGAGGATAAAATGACAAGAGCCTCCACACCTTCCTCATGAAGTCTGGATTGGAACGAAGCGATTCCAATCAACAAACCTTTTCATGTCAGGATGGCCGAGCGGTCTAAGGCGCTGCGTTCAGGTCGCAGTCTCCTCTGGAGGCGTGGGTTCGAATCCCACTTCTGACATCATAGTTTTGCCTTTCACTTCACTCCATGCATGAATGCAAGTATGTGACAGATGATCCATCTTGATATGGAAGCACTGAAGCACATGTGTCATGGTGACCATCACAACTGGTGCACTAAAGTGTGTTTGTGTTATACAACGTATTCTGAGAATGTACTTAATAAAAAACAAAATAAAGTATTTTACATGGTGCAATCTGACTAAAGCAGCCTCTGTAAAGCAGGTGTAAATTGTTAAACCACCTCATAAAGATGTTAGTCTGGTAGGATTTGAAGTTATTACAGAATTTTTCACGGCAACCACTACAAAGTCAAAACACATGAATAGATAATAGACTCACATTTTGTATGGGAAAGCCAATACACTACAGAGGTTGAAAGATATTTTTTTGCTGAATTGTTGTATTAATTTAATACAATTTGTCAGCACAAGAGATTCTCTCATTCCCTGCTGGCTCATTAATTTCAGTCATAAGATCAATATTTAAGCAACCGTCAAACCCTATACATCCTCAGAAAACAAGGTCATTCAGTAAAGACCGTGAATGTCCTGTGACATCAAACATACATGAGGTCATCACTTTAGCCATTTGTTCGTAACAGAGACATGTAATTGTTACCAGATTTGTGTTGACATTATTCCTTCAGACATGCACCTTTAAACATTTATGAGAAACTTTTTCATAGATTATTCTGGAGAATGGAGACAAAAGGCCTCAAGAAACCAGAATCATACAGCATGTCTGAGTGTATAAATGACACTGACAGTGAGTTATAAGTTCATTTAGAGCTTTAGCTTGTGCTGAATGATGTATTGTTCGGATCTCTGCATCATAAATCAATCTTTCTTTTCCTTTTCTCAAGGTTTGTCAATTTCAGGGTCAGAGTTTCCCTACAACAACCAGTAGGGGGAGATAAAGTAATGTGCGAAAACCTGACTGTGCTGCCCAGAGCTGCAGTAGCTGCACGTGACCATGGGAGGGCAGTGTTGACTATGATGTGACCGAGACATCTACACTATCTGGCCTTTTGTTTTAGTGCCATTAAATATGACTGACTGCATCACTGACTCTGACTTTTTGACTATTGATTGCAAATTCATGATTAAACTCGTAATCTAGTTTGGGGTTCAGTGGGGTTCAGTGTGTGTGTGCAGTTTACAGTCGTTATGCTGGATATCTTCAATGTGATGGTGTCAGTTTGAGCCGTGTTAAGGGACAGAACTTGCATTACGGTGTTGGATTATGATTTTGTGGATTAAGGACTGTTAGGACACCTGAGAGAGGGAAGAGGAAACAGACGAAGACATATAACAACTACAGGAACATAGATAAGATGGACTATACAAGACAAGCACACACACAACTGAATAGCGAGAGCTTATCAAATGTATCTTCATGTATTTGGAACATGCTTGAAATGCTGGAGCTATTCTATTTAATGCTTGGCTGATATTAATAAATGATTGAGGCTAATATCATGTAAATCCTCCCGCAGTCAGGTTGACTCTCGGTGAGGGGAGCAGAGTGTAAGTACACTTTGAAGTTTTCTCGCCTGCAAAGAAAGGTGCAAAGTGTTAAAAGTCATTCATAAGTGTGGCACTGATGATAGTAAGCTGTTCTAGTGTGGGGGGGAGAGGGAGAGGGGGGGGGGGGGGGGGGGGGGTGCAGAGGGGGGGGGGGGGGGGTACCTATGTAACATTCATACCATCTGAATTATGAATCAGAGTGAGGACAACTCTGTTCTAAGATGATGAATATTTAAAGGGTGGAATATACAGATCATCATATTGACAAAGGGAGAATACTAATGTCCTCTTGGCTGAGTGTGATTAGAGGTTAAACAGAATGCAAACTGCATAATTTATTTTCATTCTTGCATTTTGGTTCCTTCTGATTTGGCTTCTGTATTTTTTAGGATTGATAGGTTTCATTTTTTCGCAAACCAAAGAAAGTTAATGACATATTTTCACTTTTAAGCATGCAAACATTCCCTGCGACAGACTTCTGCTGTTAACGTCTAAAACAGATAACACACACACACACACACAGAACACACAGCATTGATCCGGATATTATCTACAATCTGTAAAAATGAATGTTACAGCTGGTTTGGACCCATGAAGCAGTGCAGCGTTACACACTTTTGTATCATTCTAAGTCCTCTCTCTGGCGCAATGTACCTGTTTCAGACAGAAAGAGAGAGAGACAGAGTGAGAGCCCATGCAGGTGAGAGTCTAACAGTGAGGAAATCAATATGATGTAAATTATTAAGAGCTCAGGAATGCGTCTGACCCCTACTGTCTTGCAGCAGGCTGGGCTCTGAAGGCTGGCAGGTGGACGCGGAGCTTGGACTCTCCCTCTAACACTCATTAGTGGCTGGGAGCCGGGGCTCCTTGTGAGTGGGAAGGCAGGGATCACAGCGGGGAAGTGATGGCCCAGGCCTCTCACATCCCGGCTCAGCCTTTCGCTCTGCCTCTGCCAGCCTCTCCCTGGAAGCTCATTAGTAAGTGCACTGATGCATAAGAGCTAGTCATTAGCCGGGCTTTTTTTTTCCGTCTTCATCTCTCTTTCTCTCCCCCCCCAACCTCCCCTCCCTCCGCCCCCGACACCATGTCTGATCCTGAAGACCGGTGGCGGTGCCGGTTTAAAAGACAGGAGAGGTCCACATTAGCCCGCTTATATGGATATGAGACTCTCTAACAGACAATGCTAGCCATCAGATTATTTTAGGAAAGGGTGGGGGTTAATTTGGAGTGAGCAAATGGAGTCCATCCACAGCCCCTTCAAACCAAAGAGTAAACATTGGTGCTTGACCAGGACTTTGGCTGAGCGGCCCTTTCTTCCTCTCCGCTCGGATTTGATCTGGGGTATTTGCTTTCGCTGCAGGCCAGATCCCGTCAGCACCTGATGGTTACTCAGACCGAGTAAATAAGATCTGGGGGCCCAGGCCTCTCCGGGGCTGCTGGGTAAATAAGGTCTCTGGTGTGTGTAGCGTGCCTGGCAGCAGGGTGAGCACCAGTCTGGAGGCCTCTGGAGACCAAGCACAGCCCCCCCCCAACACACACATACACACCCCCTTTTTCTATATCTGGCTGTTTAATTCTCCTATCCGTTGCTTTAAAGTACTCTCTCTACTCAACAACAGTCTTTCACACACACACACACACACACACACACACACACACGCACACACACACACACACACACACACACACAAACACACACACACACACACCCTCATACAGAGAGAGAGACCTCCCTCTCAGCATGCGCCCTGATTAATGTTAACCAGTTGTGCTAATGAACAGCCCTGGCTTCTAAAGTGCTTGTAACAGGACTCATGTGTGTCCAGAATCATAGCATTGACTCCATCACTCGTTCAAGGCAATTCGGGCAGATTGATCAAATAAAACAGAAACAAATCGATTCGGTTTTGCGGCATGTTAAATCGTCACTAATTCCTTTGTCAATACTCTACCCAGGGTTATTCACGCGGCGTCTCATAAGCTTCACTTATGGCTGAAGCGTGCGGCTGGACATTAGGCACTATTAGAATTTAATGATCCTGTAATTAAAAGTGTTTGAGCATCGTGTCGGATGGAAGCTTCACCTCTCTGAGGAACACGTTGGCATTTAGTAAGACTTTAAATGTCAGAAAGATAAATGATGATGACGCCACCTGCAATAATGTAATTACTTTCACAATGGTAATCTTCCAAGCCCACAAACAAATGGATTTCATATACGGCGAAAAAGATTAAACAATTTAACACTTGATGTCTTTGTGACTGATTATTAAAACACAAAGCGGCCATAGGAGACCGGCAAAATATTATAGCGGTGATATTGCCGAGCCTATAATCTGTGTACTTGTGCCGCTCTCGTAGCTCACAGGAAGCTTTTGTTGACAACACAACTGTTACTGTACGTCCTGGTGTGTGACTATAATGTATCCGTATGCGCCTTGAGTGACGGACAGTTAAGTACAGTAAGGACGTTTATGTTCAGTCAGTGTAACGAGGGATTTGCCTTTGTGAAAGTTTACTGAGTCAAATCTCATCAGCTTAATGTGACCTGGCGCTGGCCGAGCTGGATCCCCTTATGCCAATTAATCCAGGTTGTAATTCGCACAGACTCCTGCTGACCAATTCACATCCATTGTTGATGGTTTTTGGCTGCAGGAGCCTCAAACCTCCTTGTTAGAGCCAAAAACCACAAGAAGCCCACCACCTCTTTCAGCCCCGTCGTATTATGTGTTGATTGCCAGCAATTAGTAAAGCCAGGCGGGTTGAGAAATGACAAGACGGGGCACAGAGATCGCAATGCATAGGCGGTGTTGGCTCGCACACTGCTGCTGAAAGGCTCGACAATGTTTGTTAACCCCCGGGGTCACGGCGGACCCACTAACGCCGGCAGAAAACAAGATTTATGCAGCACAAATCAATACGCAGTCCGACTTTTACCATTGCAGACCTCCAGTCCAGGCACTTCTCTCTATCAGCCTGACATGACACTAATGTGGTTTTATTTCCGTTTAATGCGGCCCCGTGATGAATCTGTTAGCGGGCCGAGGCGGAGACGGTGGGAAGCGGGCGAGCCGCCCCTTGATTAGTTGGGGGAACACGTGGCGTCACGCGGCGGCTGATGCAGTGGCATGTCACCAAGGCGATGGCCTATCAGTCTTCTTGTTTCCTGCTGGGGGGTCATTTATCCAGCGCGCCTGCCATTGTGAGAAGAATCAGCAATTTACATCCCTGAGCCTGAGCGTGTCTAAAATGGACTAATGACAGCGTACTTGGGTGCTGATCCCACTCAGCGTTCGCCTGAAGTAAATTAGGACAAATACCGTTACTCCGGTCCTCCTCGCTCTCCCATTCTCTGCGCCGTCAGCTATGATGTCATTAACACTGCTTGTCAAGTGAACACAAAAGGACACACACCTGACGGAGCAGTGCAAACAATGCGCACACTTACTACAGATCATTCCGCAGAGGGAATACTCCTCGCCCGAGCTGGCAGGCCAATAATGTAAAATTTGTTTAACGTCCTGCCTGTTTACACCCTGAAACCAGGGAAATTGGAAAGTGATTTGAGTGATGGGCGGCATTCTCTCAGCATTGACCAGCAGGCACAATAGGGAAATGGAACAGGGTGCCAAGTTCTATTTCAAGGGCCGCATTCCAATTGATTAGGCGGCTTGTGAAACAAACGCTGGTGACAGAGAGGAGAGTGCGGCCCTGGCAACAGTTGGGCACCGTGCCAGGAATACTGTTCCCCTCTCTCTCTCTCTCTCTCTCTCTCTCTCTCTCTCTCTCTCACTCTCTCTCCCACACACACACTCAAACACCACATTAGTGACACATTAATGCTACCCACAATGTGACCGCTGGGACAGTTTAGAAGCATTATCCCGCAGTTTTGCCCTCCTTCCTGTTCCCTTGAATTCCATTGATAGAAAGCTTCTAATGGAAACATTGCAGGGATTATTCACAAATCTGCACTAAATCAGCAAAGTATATATTTTCAATAGTTTTTGCCATCAGCTTTTTAAAAATAAAAGTGTGTGTGTGATGCATGTGTGTGTGTGTGTGTGTGTGTGTGTGTGTGGCAGAAGCCTCCAAACAACAGCTTTTCTTTATTATAAAGTTGATGATTGGATAAACAGACTGAGTGTGAATTATTGTAGTGGAAAATGAAAGCATATGCACAATTTGCATTTTAATGAGCGAGTGAGCATTATAAAACCAATTGTCCTGACAACAGCAACACTCAGACTGAAGCTGCGTGGGTTTTTAGGGTAATCTAATATTTGGTTAACACATATTCAACTTTATGTATGGAGCAGTTATCACGGCGACACTTTGGATGCTTTCGGTGCGTTTTGCATGCGGCGTGCGCGGCGTCACGTGTTGCATCCTCGTCTCTCCTGCAAATCTATTTTGATTGTGACACGTATGAGGAAGCCATGCAGAAAATTTATGCGTGGCGGATGAGAAGTTCAGTAAGCCTGCGCCAAACAAAACACTGTTCAATTAAAAGGGAAGTAATGGCATCCTATATAATAAAGGATATCTGTGCTTACATAAATTGACAGAAAAGCATGATGGTTCATTCACGTCATGCTATGTAATTTAGTTAATGCATTTCCCCCTCGCTCTTTAAAACACTTGCGCGTTCAAATTTGCCATCATAATCTCTATGACAGAGGACATTAATTATGTTCGTTGGCTGATCGTTGTTTCTTCACAACATCTCTGATTAAAATTTCACACATTGTAATGATGTGCTTCAGAGCTAGAAGCTGTGAAATTTACTAAGCAGTCAGTGAGTTTGAATTCTTATTCTTAGGAGATTCGTCCAGCATGAAAAAAAAAAAATATAATCCATGGCAACCAAATCAAAGCTGTTAAGTGCTTGAGGAAAAAAGCTTTATTTACATGCAAATGGCAATGTATCTTAGCAAGTTGTTCATTAGAATATTGTGCAAATGAGGGAACAACAAAGCAGTAACTTCTCTCCAGATATGTGGGTTCAAATTTCATATTTGGGAAGTTTAATTAAGCAATAGATTATATTTTGAAGGGAGTGTTCACTTTAATGAATCCCCAGAGACCGCAGATAAACACTGCAATGGTATCAAAGCATTCATCTCTTTAATGGATGTGAAAATTAGCGATGTAAATGGCTCCGGGCCTTTATTTTCATTGCTCGTGGGAATATTTACTGGATAAAGACGACACTTACGTAACCTACATTATACGTACACTTTCATTTTTGGAACGCACATGAATAGTGTTTTTCAAGGTTTTCAAGGACAAACACTAAACACTTATTTAAAGCATGCTTTTAACAACTGCAGCTGTCAAAAAACACACACACACACGCGCACAAGCACAATTGAAGGACGGCGGCTTTTTCTGCTGTTCTAACCTAATTCTACGCATGCATATACTATCATTTACACTCGAGATGCCTCACCCCGGCCAAGAACAAAGAGTGTGTCTTTGAGAGAAGCACCGGTCATTTTCGCTGTTACTTTTTCAATAAGCTGTTTGCCTCAGTCTGGCTCTATATTCTGCAATCCTGAAACAGTGCAGAGTCAGTGAACCCTAGCACATTGTGTGATGGAGGAGTGCTACGTGCCCAACATTCACCTCTGCAAGGCCGGCTGTTGTTTATCCCTGTAATGTCCATTTTATTGGGAATCTCAGCGAGCCTTCACACTACCTGCTGTGCTCAGCAGTGTGGAGAAGCCGGGGCCAGTTGAGTGGTGGTCAGTGCCTGTCAATCACCATCACAAGGATCAGTTAGCAGCCATCAGTCTGAGGAGCCATACCCAGATGTTGCCTCTCTCCTCGCCTCGTGTTGCACCTCCACGGGCCGTCCATTTTCCATCGCTTCTTGTCGGAGCCTCCCCGCCTTTGCGGCTATAAACGGACGCCGCTGAAGTTCTAATCACGGCATTCTGTGTTGCTGCAAACGTATGGAGGAACACACCTTCCACATGAACAGGATGAAGAAAATGTCTTATTTTCTAACCTCGAGGGGACGTTGTTGTTTGTTTCTTTATTTGGTCTGGAGTATATAAAGGAGAAGGGGCTGATGTTGTGGAAGCGAGCAGTCAGAGGTGATAAAAAGGCAACATCGCTATACTCTCCCGCTGCTGCAAAACAAACACAAAACATTGATTATATCATCTTTACAGACACCCCCAGCTCACTTTGGCTGATGTTTACCTGACACGAAGTAAACAGCACATCAGATTGTAGACTTCCACTCTGCATTTCATTTGCCGCCGCGCCCCAGTATATGTACGTCCGTGACCTGTTCCCACCCCTAATTTCCCCCATCACATTCAGAGCAGACCTGCCAACGGTCAGCTTCATTACAGCCAATATCTTAAATCACCTCTCATGTGTTTCCCAGCAGTTTTGCGCTCGGTCTCCCCTGAATCGCAGTTATTTAAATGTTCCTGTGCTGATTGCGGGTGCAGGTGGTAATACATTAAGGGACTAAGACAGCCGGTGGCACTGTGCTGAAAGACCTTTATCCATTTGCACTAAGTTTCCCTTCACATTCGGAGGCATGTCGTTCTAATTAGGCCAATGGTTTTGACTGAGGCCATATTCATATGGGACAGCTCACTTTAAGTTGTCCAACAAGGTGATTCTACATCATATATACGGTGCCGGGCCAATAGATTATGCCGCGGTCTGGGGAATTTCGAGAAGAAATTGTACATTAATGAAAGCGGAGAATGACAGCAGAGAAGAATGGAGACGGGAGGTTATTGCTCATTTTATCTCCATCTTATAACGAGAGGACCTCAGTCTTTGCTCTCATGAGATACGAGGACGTCTTGGATGTAAAATACCACTGATGATGCTTTATTATGGCTCAGTGTCGCTACAAATGAAGATATGCGTGCCGTTGGATGTGGTATTTCATCTGTGAGGTGGAATTAATGTAAAGAAAATGCCATTGTACAGACACTGTGTGTCAGATGTAACCTATCAAAACAACTTATCTGTGTGTTTGAACCACAGCGAGCTCCCAGTGCATCGCGATGATGAGCTCCTCTAGCAGGTAAAAGCCTCAGAAAGCCCTCGGTCCATTTCCATTCTAGCTTCCAGCAGTGTGAGTGGTGTGACAGCCTCTTGGGGCAAAGGGATTATTGAGATCAGGCCTCCCCCAGCTCTATGCCTCTGGCCCAGCCAGCCAAGCCAGCCCAGCCTGCTCCTCCAGCCCCCCGGTGCCTTATAGTGCAGCCCACCAGGCGCACAGAGAGCAAAGAGGCACCAGGGACCCCTCTAATTGTTCATGCTTTGGGCGGCTCTCTGGCAAACCAGCATGAAGAAGGCCCCCAGTCCCAAGGCTGTCCCACCGCTCCCTTACCCGGAGATTCTGAGGACTATACGTCTGCTTTGAGGTTCTGCTATTCTGGGGCTGTGCTATTGTACTGCTGGAAATTATGAATTTCTCTGAAAGTCTGAAAACAACACGGTCATGTTTTAACTTTTCAAGTAATGCATGTGATTAATATTCATGGAGCAAACATGTGATGCGTCTGAGCCATTCAGCGTGTCGTGTGTTTTCTTGCGAGTTTGGAGGTCGAAGGTCTTTTTGTTCTTCCGACATTTAAAATATTGCACCCATAGGAGAAATACATATTTTTCTACTAGAATTCTGTCTTTGAAGATGATTTTTTTTACAATGGAGATTTATTCTGAAACTCTCAAACATTTCACATAAACATGAAAATGATCCGTCAGAGGAATTCTCCAACACAACATTTTTTTCCTTTGATTAAGAAATTTGCACGGATAATCAATCAATGCGCTCCGTTCCTCAATAGATGTGAGCCGACTCGTATGGAAGCTGCTAGTTAGAGTCAGAGGCTGCTGGGTGCCGGATACCGACTGACAAGGCCACCCATACAAAGGAAGGGGCGGCCTCCAGTCAGCCAGTGGGGGATGGGAGGCAAATGAACACCAATGACCACAATAATAAACACACACACACACGCACACACACACACACACACACACACACACACACACACACACACACACACACACACACAAACACACCCACGCAGTGACGAGCAGATACCTGCCTCTTCTTATTTCTCTTGAAGAACGATCCCACTTTTTTTATTTCACTTATAACAATGTCCTGCTTACAATAGCTGCTGTGTGTCTGTGTGTGTGTATGTGTGTGTGTGTGTGTGTGTGTGTGTGATTTGTTACACTGTAACAGTGATGTAGTGGATCACAGAGCAAGAGGAGATGTTGAAATCAGTCCACTAACTGCATGATCAGCCAAATGGAACTAAAAGTAATTATGAACCGCAGCGTAACATTTAGGTGCGCCTGCCATTTTGAAGAGTGACAAATCCCCACAATTAATCTATGTTTATTAGCAACATACATATTGAACAATATCCTTGGCCATTTAATTAATCTGATTTCATCATTCTACCCCCCCCCCCCCCCCCCCCCCCCTCCCTCCCCCCTCTACATTTTAAAATTTATTAGCAGAGAAAAAACACACCTGGTAGCTGACAAACGCTCCATCTACCACATTAGTGTTTAAGGACAAACAGCTATTGTACAATAAACTCCAATTACACTCAGTTAGAAACTCATTCAGTTCCCTTTTCAAGTGTATTTCTTCTTTTAAGGAACTTTTTTTCCCTCTAATCTGCATCTGGGAGGAGCTGCAAGAATAATTCAAATGAATTTATACAGAAATCTCAAAATCATAATTAAGCATCATTAGGTGCAATTTGATATAGACTATCATCAACAACATAGACGGGAACCATAGTAACCAATAGCTGTGTTAGTTACCTTTCCTCTCTGTCATTAAGTAACTATTCAGACATTTCTCTGGATAAACACATATTTGGGCTCCACTTACTCCTCGTCTTCCTTCCTGGCTCAAAACCTCGACCGGCTCGACGTTTCCCCAGCACATTTCAGCCGCTGGAAAACTTCTGTGCTCACTAAATAAGTAGTTATGAATGCTGGTCATGCCAGTTAATAGCTATGCAAAGGATAGCCAGACAATAGCCCCTAACTGGACTGTGACAGGGTAATTATTGTGCGTGCATAATAAAACTCTCTTTACATAGGTCACTCGGAAAGTGTAATTAAAAAAGCGTTATAGATTATTTTTATTGAAGCAATTAAACCAAAAACCAAAAAGTAATTAAGTGTGGAGGTAATAATAGTGCTGGTCAACAGCATTTGTTTTTGGAGAGGAATTTGTCAGCCTCCCCTCTCTAATGGAGGACAGGCATGCTTTAATTTACACGCCGCGGTTTTTATTTTGTTAAACTGTTTTATTTTTTATTTTTATGTCTGACAATTACGCTTGTGATGCCAAATTCTAAAGGAGTATTTAATGAAGTCATGATCAGGAGTGATAATTGTGAGTAAATGCTTGATTTGCATTACCGTCTCCCTCCAAGTGAAACTAATGAATCTTTACTATTCACTTCACTACTGGGTTGTAATTATGTGAAATTGTCTGTCTTATCAGCAGGTAAAGACTCTGGGATTATCAGCGTCTTTACTGTGTGGATTGTGCCAAATTCCTTGTGGATACGCGGCTGTTCCCCGCACAAAGGGAGAGGGAGAGATAATATTGGGAGGTTAAACTCCACAATTTTCTCTTAAAAGACGTAAGGAGAGCTATTGCACAAATGTACTCTGGCTTTATGAGGGAAATCAGACTGACGGGTCTATGGGGCATTAACATCCACTTGACTCTGAGTGCAGCAGCTTTCCCCGGCTAACACATGCATGTAGCTGACACATCAGCAGTGTTGATCTCTGCAATTGTGTCAGGTAACTGAATTCAGATGATATGTTAATGCAAAGGGTAAATTTGTTGCCCTAGTTAGCATATGGAGCACTTGCATTCCAGAAACTGATTATCATTCAGCCTGCACATTTGTGGAAAATCACAGTAATAATCTAATTGTCAGGTAGGAGAAATTTGCATCCTATAGTGAGGGTCAAAGACGAGAGACAGCTAAGATAAATAGGGAAAAAAATAGCTCCAATTTTTTTATTGTAACGAACATCAGTTTGATCGTCATGTTACCACGGTAACGCCGAAAACAAATGATTTTTGAAAATGAATAAAAATGTATAAATCTGTTTTTTTGCAAGTCTTTTGAAAGTATGAGAGTAGGGAAAAGGAAAGATGTAGAATCGGAACTTCCTTTGTCTGGGAAGCTTCTGTCCAATGTCACACACGTGTGAGATGGACAAACTGGGAATTCTGGGAAAAGAAAGCTTTATCCACCGCTGAATAATCAGACACATAAACTACAGGCTCCACTTCACCCGACCACCTCCTCCCCCCTGCCATCCCCGCTGACACATGTAAGGAAATAGTGATAACAACCCTTCACACATGTACATGGATGTGTCATATAGAGACATCTACACGTACACGTTTACACTCAGGGTGCCAAACTTCTAAAATCTCCCCTCTCTCTCGTCTTGTCATTGAGGTTGCGAACAGCAGAGGGCAGCTTGAATACATAAATACAAACGAGAAGGTTGCGTCTCTCTGTCATCAAAGCCGCGCACTCTTTTTACATGGCTGAGTTCCCAGCATGCAGCTCAGCGTCTGACTGAGAGTTGGCTGGAGACCGCAGAGCGCCGGGCGACTGTGATCAGCATCAACCGCATGGCAGCATCACAGGAAGTGGAGAATATGGAAGAATAGTAAAGCGAGAGGTAATTGACCAACAACAGACAAGTGGTGGGTAATGTATTGAAAGGCCTCCTCTCTCCCTCTCTCTCTCTCTCTTTCTCTCACTCTATCACTCTGCTGTTTTTATTGTTAAACCCATGTTCTGCCTCTCTCCACCCTCCCTCCTGAGTTCCATCTCTCCCTTCCTCGCCCTCTCTTTTTCCCCTCTCTCACCCCCTCTCTCCCTCTCTCTCTCTCTCTCTCTCTCTCTCTCTCTCTCTCGCTCTCTCTCTCTCACTGTGGCTCAAGATGAATCTGCCAGCATGCGCCCATGCTCTTCATCACTGTCAGGTGCCCCATGGTGGTCCTCCTCCTCTTTCTCAAACTGGGCACCAACCGCTGGCTGGGATTATTCCTCACCTCCAAAACTCTCCCCACTGTTTCTAAATAAATGCGGCTGTAGTAACCGAGGAGTGTTGCTCATCCATCTTTGCCGTGCGGTGTGGAGTGTGTGTGTTGTTTACTGAGCTACACTGAGAGCCTAATAAGCCACGCGGCTATTGTGATGATGCAAAGTGTACAAGTTGAAGCAGTATTTTGTGACATGTCTGGATGGCTGTGAGCCGGAGCCAGATGGCCTCAGTGTTGGTTGAAAGCTTAAGCAAATATCTGAACTCCCACCTCTTCAAAGTGAATCAGTACAATCACACACAAATGCTTTGTTCAACAATATATTACAAAGGTGTTTGTGGTTCAATACCGCCAAAAATATCTGCATGTGACTTACAAATAACATTTTAGAAACCAGAATTAAACAATATTCCCTTTAAAACAATGTCATTTTGTATTTTAAGTGTGTGTGGTTTCAGATAAACAATCAAATATCAGACATTCCAATTAGAGGTGTTTGCAGACGGATTATTTTGTCTTTTATATTTGCACATTTTGGGTGTAAACGTCTTTAAACAGGACTGACGTTTTTTTTCTCCTTCTTTACTTGAGCAAATCTTGACATTTCTGCCAAGCCTGTAAACAACAAATGTTGTTCACACTTCCTGTGTTGTTTACAGAGCGATCTGCGATGTGAATTGTTAACAGGTCGCACTGGCAGATTTCTTTTTCACAATAAGACTTTTGGGATGCAATAACAGACACATTTATCTGCTGAGATAAAAGGAAGAAAAAAGGGTTTATCCAGTTGTCGAGACAAGTAAAGGAATCTTGTTTTGTTATGATGTTTAAGATGTTAAGACGTCCAATAATCTGATTTGTATCTTGATAGCTGGATCTAAAAAAAATAGACTGAATAATTAAGGTCAATTATGCTGTAAAAATCCAAATAATCCTGTGTATGAAGTCCCTGATGGGATTATTTCCTCTTTGTTAAAAAACAATACACACTGAATAGACTGAAATGCTTTAATTCTGATAATACACCAGAGAAACAAACAATGATAAATAATAGAAATCAAACCTTTTTTGTTATAACAAACGGTTGCTTGTTATAATTTATAATTTGTCTCTCTTCATACTAAATTGCACCTATTGATGCTCTCTCTATTCTATCCTGGGATAAATGTGACTGATTTGTATTTGAAGTTCTTGTATCGTTTTGGAAGAAATTGACCGAAAATATCTCACATTCCTTTGTCTGACAATCAAAATCATTATAAAAAAATCCCGAACCTGCTGCTTGATTTGTAATATTGTGAAATCCTAATGAATTCTTTTGTGTCAGAATTGGCTCAGAACTTTTGGACTAAACTATCAAGACACAACACAACAACCTGTTTTGTTTCAGGAATATAAGAAACTTGTTTTGATTGCTGATGTTATATTTGCAGTCAGTAAACTGAAGTCTCGGTTGTTTACACGGAACAACACGGAACAACCTGTGTCAACCTCCACGTATACATCTACAGGCTGAACAATATTTACTGCTGAGTTTCTGCTTGTTTGTCTTTGAGGTAATGAAGAGCTCCTTCATGAGTGACGCCGTGCTCTTACTCCAAAAGTGATCTCCTCCCTGTGTTTGGTTGAGTTTACCAAACGTCTTTAGCACATTCAATTAACACAAAGAAAGCACCCACAAAAAGCCGTCCAACTCAGTTACTCTTGTTTTTGCTGCAAATTAAAAGGAGCATAAGTTGTAATTCTACAAGTTGTGAAACTACCTGGAACAGAGTTAGCAGCAGAAAAACGTGACTGCAGTCCTGGACCTTTGGTTGATCTCTTGTGAAAAGCTAGGATCCTTGCAGAGTGAATCTCATTCCTCAACACAAATATGCACTTATTAAGTTCCCCAAGTTCAATTTGAAATGGTTTTGTAATTAACAAGTAAGCCCGGCTTTAAAATGTCACATTTATTGTATTTCCATATCTCTGAAATTCAGTCCTGAAACAGAATGATGTGTGTTTTATAGCACTTCTGATAAGAGGCTTACACAGTCAAAATCTCAATATAGATCATTTGACAAACGTCTTTGGTGGCCGCTCGTTAAATTGGTTTCACCCGCATATTTGGGCCTTATTTAAGAGATATCTTTGAATAATGGTAAGCAGTTTAGCTCCCCTGAAAAGAAGAGTCTGATGCAAATGAACTCCATTCCACTCTGTTTTGTCTAATCGAGAACATTGTAGGTTCCAGTCTTTTCTGCCAGAGTTTATAGCTTCTATATTCTATCTCAGATTAATGCACCTATCTTTACTTTAAGTCGGCCTAATACTCACATCAAGGACACAGGAACATATCTGATGATTCCTTGCATTCATTACATTAATGAATCAAATATGAATAAGTGTTCCTCTTCAAAAAATGGTCATTAGCATAAACATTAATATTAATATCATTATGCAGGGAGGTTGAGGGAGAATGTCTTATGACATATGCCAGCGTTTGCAGAAATGACAAAACATGCAGTACAATATAGAGGAAGAATCATTAAAAAAGCCCAACAAAGAATCTTTGTCCAAGTTTCTTAGTAAATAGTTTTAGAAACAATTGGCAAATGCAGTTGTGACACAATTTCTGCAAAAAGCAAAACACGTTCCACTAATCTTAGCTGTTTTCTGCCTGTCGCTGAGGTTAGAGCTCAGGTGGGGACGATGCAAAACGCTTTTAGCTTCCCTCAGACACACACATCTGCTGAGAAACATGTGATGTTGCTGCTGTGGGCTTCTGATTAGAGAAAGCTAGAAAAGAACTCTCGCACTTTACATCTTTAGCATTGCTTTATTATCAACAACTGTTAGGGAGAAGGGCACGGAACACATCATAAGGAAAACAACACATTACTCGACTCCTCTCAACAGTTTGCCGCCAAATATTGTGAAAAGCTGTTGCGTGGAAGCTTCTTTTTTTTTTAATGCACGCAGCACCAAATGTTGGCTGTCAGCGGCGCTCCCATCAACCGCAGCGGTGCCATCCAGGGCCGAGAGCGTCTGCCTCTCTGTCCTCTTTTCCAGCCAGAGCGCTTTCTGGCAGCTGCACGTGTGCACACTGGCCGAGGTCAAAGCTGTCACTTCAGAGGGCACTGTCAAATCTCAGCCAGTGCTGGATGAGGTGGGAGTGCTCCCTACAATCACCCAGATGTTTCTAATCAGCTGGGCTTCTCCCGTCCTCCTCACCCACGTTTGGACCGGCACCATCGCCCCGCTGGAAAGGTTTTTTTTTAATCAAAGCGAACAAGAAATTAGGACAAAGTGAAACATGTTGGGACATTTCCGTTGATAATTCTATGTCTTTTCTGGCTGGTCGTGTCGATTCTTACAGCGTTCTATCTCTGATCTGGAAAAGCAGCAGAATTATAGCAGCATTACAGATTTTCATTTCTGTATGAGGGGGTCGGTTAGATACATATTGATGAGCCAAGGTGCATTCTAATTGTGTGTGTTCGTTGTACTGTAGCATTGATTTAGAGATGTGGTTACATCAAGAGAGGAGGGGATGTCTGCTCGTTAGGAGGAATACTCAAAAAGTTATTGAATCAATTGTAACAAAATATGCTGGAGGGGAGGGACGTGGCCTCTGGGGAGCGCCCATGTACCCAGGATGGTGCCAGTCCAGGTTAGAGGGATTTTAAATAGGATTCTGTAACATTCAGATATTAGTTTTTGAATATTTGTATCCATTTCTTTAAAGGTAGGGCAGCACTATAGCTTAATGTTTAGCTACAGTTTGTTGCGTCACATTAAGAAGGTCCTGAGTTCTAATCCTGCTCAGACCAACTTCTAAATTGGGCGTTTCTGTGTGTGTGAGTTTGGATGTTCTCCTCCAGCTACTCCGGTTTATTCCCACCTCCAAATATATGCGCCTTAGATGAATTGGAAACTCAACTGCCTTCTCCCCGATGCCTGCTGGGATCGACTCCAGACCGCCCTGGATACGATAATATAGAGAGGATGGATGGTTTCCTTAAAAGTAATGCAGCAATCAATTGAAATAATAATCCCATGATGAACTGTGAATCGGTGCAATTTGGATTAAATCCCAATAAGGATCCCGATCTAATGGACTAGGATACCAACTAAATATCTACAAGCACTGATGCAGCTGAGACGATGGTAAATTTTCAGTAGCATGCAAACAGTTTTGACGCATCTTTAATTACAATTACGGAGGAGGATCCAAAAATACATAATCACTATTATTTTGTGGCAGTTAGGCAGTTGGATGTGACATGATGTTATACTGACTGTGGGTGTTTTACTGTGAAATATATAGAACGTGTCTGTTCCTCCTCTGACAGGAAACAGGCAGATTCTGCACAGTGACCTCGTCTCCAAACCAAACAGAAACAGCACCAGCAGTAATCACTTCAAACAGCACAGAGAGCTGATCTGAGGAGAGACGTGGAGCCTTTAACATCTGCTTCCACCACACACATGAGCAAACTCCAGAGGATCAGCAAATGGTGCATATCATTTTGTTAGGTAGGGGACTGTTTAGAGAAGCATGAATCACATATAAGAAGAAGAGCCAGGCAAATGCAGTGAATGTGTGTGTAAAGAGGAACTAACAGAGGAATGATACATATATATGAATGTCCCTGTTATTATGTGTGAAACATGGACTACACTCTGTCTGTCTCTAACTACAGACATTACAGCCTCAAATAAAGGAAACGCATTAAACAGGACGGGCGACATCGTGTGATTCTGAGTACTTGTACCTCAAAGAGCAAAAATGAATCATCCTTGACTTCACAATGGCACAACAGTGAGACAAGGCGTGTCTCAACCATCCAATGCAAATTACCACAATTTAGAATCTTGTATTCAGCGGGAGACCATCGCTAAATGGTCAGACAAGCTAGTCACAGATATTAAAATAAATTATGTCTAATTTGAATTTTAGTCACGCTACATTAACTAATAGAAAGTTATTAACATTTCAAAAGACGGAGGAAAAAAAGCTTTTGCCTGCAAAATTAACAGTGGCTGGGCTGACCTGTAAGCCATGCAGTCTGATCACTGTAATGACAGAGTAATGGCATATTTACATTAAAATCTTGTGCAGCTAATATGGGATTCAGAATGAGACGCTCAGTCAAGGATTATTTAGTCTGGCCTGCTGGCCTCTTCCTCACTGTTTCTTTCTTAACTTCAATACAAAGCAGAAAGTTCTCATTTGGCGTCTATTTATACGGTCAGTCTCCACCGCTTGCTTTCCTTCTCACCATTCTAATGTTCTCTTTAGTGGCAACCTTTTATCTCTCATCTCCTCTTCTTCCTCCTCGGTCTTTAAAGGCAATTATCGTTTCACTTCAGAGATGTCAGAATCCCGCACTTCACTTGTATCTGGAGGAGCCTTGTTGGGATGAATGAAATTCTTCACCGACAAAGATGAGTAGCCCTCTCTCACCAACTCTCACCCTTCTGATATCACACTCTTTGAAACAAGAGACGAGTTTCTTTGCATTTTGAATAAGCCTAATTCATTCCCCCCCCTCTGCCTTCCACCCCCCCCACACTTTGATTCCCGCCATGAGACCGCTGTGTTACTTCAAGATATAGGATGCGAGCACAGGAGCGATAGCATCACGCTGATGGAGAGGTTTAAGGTTCAATTGGTACGATAGCGGCTGAATAGAAGTGTGGTAACGTTGAATACACTCTGCTTTGAATCAGATCCACTGTTAAAAAGCTGTGAAAAAGGGAAACTTTACTATGAGTGCATGTTTGGATAGGAAGGGTAAGAAAAGTCGCCCCCCCTAAAAAAAAAAAATATTCACAAATGGAATGTTTTGAGTTGTTAACAAATTGTTTCTCTTAAGTTTAATTCTTATTCTGTTCAAATATAGTGTTTTTAATTCACATAGGTACTCCATGTAATTCCACTCTACCTGTGTGTCACTAACTTTTTGAGCCCATTTTCAATGCAGCGCGCACACGCACACACACACACACACACACACACACACACACACACACACACACACTCTTTTTCTGAGAGTTGAGAGTTGGTGGCTTACACTTCAAACAGGTTGAGAATCTGTATTCTACTCTGTAACTGCTTAGTTAAAAGCTATTTTATTCATACAGCACATTTAAGAAAACAATGCAAGTTCAAGGCAATTTAAATACTGAATAAATGATGCAAAACAGAATGCATTAGATTCAAATATTTTGACCTAAAAGGTAAAAACCAAAAAATCAGAAACAATAGAGAAGGGAATAGAATCTGAATGTGATGCTTTGCACTTGTTGACACTCGCATGAAGCAAAATCTGAGATTTATTCAAAAATAAATATTTAGATTTGACAACACTGTCAGACAACTAAAACTAACTATTTTTTTTATGAAGTTTTATATTCATTATTATTTGTTTATGTGAGGCATGAGTTCATTGTAAATATCTATTGTTTCCCACAAACATGATTGATTGATTCATACATATATTCATAATAAAGGACGAACGCTCCATATGACCGTTGTGTGTAGATTGCACTTTAACATCCAGCTGGCGTGAGGAGGTGATGTGTGTTTAAAAATGCAAAATGAATCTAATGTTTAGCGTGGCTGCTTGTTTCCCAGAGCCGGGGTGTACCTGACCATCTGCTCCCCTGGTCAGATGGAGCTTTGCTTTTGGCACTGCCCAGAGCTCTTCCACTGGCCTCCCTCTCAAAGGAAAGGCAGTATTATCAGATTTCTCTTCCCTGGAAAAAAAAAAAAGAACGGAGACAGAGAGACAGTGGCACTATAAGAATAACAATATGCTTAGAGAAGGAGAGGGGGAGCAGCAGGGTGGGGGGGCCGAGGATAAAATGGGCGGAATGGAAGGAGAGGGACAATAACAACAAGTTGTCTCGCTAGCAGTCGGATTCTGTCACATTATAGATGAAATCACTTTAGAAATGTGGAGAATTAATATCCTAATGAAGCTTGGAGTGGCCATTAGGTGTGTGTAATGTGGCTCCAGGGGTCTGGGATAGATGTCCAGCAGCTTTAGGCCCTTATTTGTGCGCAGTCACCGCAGTGGTTGCTTTTATTAGGACAACATTAGAGGCGAAGGGTGGGAGGAAGCCGGAGAAAGATGGGCTTTTATTACTGTGGTTCCCAGGGAGCCATGCTCTACCTGTCACAGGCACACAAAGCGTGCTGTTTTAGTTCATTTTACAGCTAAATATCTATGTTTCAAATGTCTTTGTCTAAGGAACAATGCTCAGGTTATTATCACCAAAGTGTTCCGCCGTTGTCTGGAGGTGAATTATTTGGTGTAATGTCTGCAAGTATGTGAAAATCTCTCTACAGACAGACCTGCATAGAAATTTCATCCACATTTTTCAACATTAATATACTCTCTTTCTCTCTCTCCTCCTCCTCCTCCTCCCCCCTCCTTCTCTCCTCTTTTGACAGCAGTATTGCATCCCTCTGCTTTTTATCTCCTTACATTTTCAGGGAATGAATTGCTCTCCACTGTCACATGGGCTCTGGCCAAGAATTCATTTTTAGTGGGTCAAATGTTTCAGAATGTCATCTTTGACAGGAAACAAGCAGCACAATGAATACAAGGGAAGACATGGCCAACCTTTTTTTTCTTCTATCGCTGCACACAACCCTATGCATGGTAACCACGCTGTACACAAAGCACAGGCACAGTGTATCTATGCAGAATCAATATTGAATTAAAACATTCAACACTCATGAATAAAAAGCAAAAATGAAAAATGGTAAAGTGGGCGATCGGAGCTGCAGGATTCTACAGTCAGCTAATGAAGGTTATGTTGCATGACAGAATTCAGTAATTGCGACGCACAAGTGAGGTATTAGACAGGATGTAGCTAATGGAAAACAATCACATTTAACATGGCTCCTTGGTTCTAGCTGTTCAATAAGTGAGCAGCAGGCTGGCTCACTGCAAACAGGAGGCAAGGCGGGGGGGCGGGGTGGGTGGGGGGGAGTGGGGGGGGCTGGGGGACTAGGGGGGACTGGGGGGGGCCGGGGGGAGGGGGGGTTCGCCCGGCACGGGGGGTTTTAATGTGATCGGACTATAACAGACAATCTATTTACAGTGTGCTCTGGGGAGCTAATAAACAAATGTTGAGTAATTTCAGCCAGCAGTAATTACCCTTGCAGCTGACAAGGAGAGTGTGATACTCTCTCCTTCACCTCCGGCTCGGTCCAGGAGGCAGCAGGCTCTTCTGTGCGCTCTTGCTCTGCTCATATAGATGTGGCTGCTGGCCAGCAGTCAAACACACAGGATCATTTACAGTACACTGCTCCTCTCTGTGTGTAGCAGGGGTGTCACATTCTGCACACCATTGTCCTGTTCTGCTTTGGCAACAGCTCCCAACAAATCCATATGAGAAAAACAAAACAGAATTGCGAAATCAAGAGTTGAGGAATAAATGTTACATGGCCGTGTTAGAAAGGTTTCGTGTTCCCATATAATCCAATTAAACTAAAACTCAAGCAGCTGGTTACCAGGTTGAAGGATAATTAACATGTGTGCATGATTTCTGCCTTCACTTTGCTCAGCCAAACGCTGCCACGTGTGCACTCTCAACCAAAGCATAAATGACTGAGAGAGGAGAACAAATATTGAGTTTAGGAAGCAAACAAATTACTCTGCAGGTTAGACGGGCGAGGAAGCCAATGGCATCTTGATCCGGGGAGCTCAGACTTAAACCTGAAATAGATTTTTATGCAAATATGTCTCTATCGATCGCTGTGCCGTTCTTTGATGGAATGAGATGGAGAAAACTGCATGTAATTAGATGGAGATAATCATTACAAAATAAACACGGACACAGCAGGGCATGTTTACATCTGTTTAGAATACAAGAGCTGATGTAATCCACTGCTAAACAATTTCTAACCCTAACAGGATTTGATGCACGGATACAATATTCCTAGTTTCAGGGTAATAAATTAGTATTTCCCCCTCTATGATGGATTTGGATTTTGTGCATCACACTGATGAAATAGACGTCTTTGTTGTAAGCAGCTTGTTGGAAACAGTGATATTTCCTAATGCATGTCATATCTACACAGCATCAGCCTCAGTACCCCCTGCCTTTATGACCAAACATTGCCACATATCAGATCCCGGCATTCTCTCCAGAATAACAAGGAGGGAGAGGAGCAATGGCGCGAGGGGTCCAGTCTGAGGGGCTGACAGACGGATAGCGAGCCAGTCTGTCCCTTATCCTCAGACAGGCAGATGTCCCCTCTCCCTGCGTGGCCGGCTGCTGACCAGGGGAGAGCCAGGCGGCTGCTGAAATGAAGAAACTTGAGAGCTCCTCAGGGGGTGAGCTGGTCATTTGATGTCCAGCACAAGGGCAGGGTGTGATGCTGAATGAGCTGAGGGAGAGAGGCAGCCTCTGCAGTCTGTTACAAAGGCCCAGCCTGACGGGCAGAGAAGGAGGGGAAAATACTGAGCACACACACACCATTACTGCGTTTCATCTATTTTGTCAGAAGAAAACGGTCGGGAAATACATGGAGGAATTTGCTGTGGTGGAATATGATGAAAGAAATGATGAAAAAACAACAATGTTCACCAAGAGTTGGTCCATCAGCTCTGAGCATAAATACATAAGATATAAATACTCCAGTAAATAATACATCCTTTACTTAAGACAAAGCAACAATACTACTCCATTACAAATGAGCGCTGCATTATTTACACAGTATCAAAGGGTTAAAAGGTGCCTTTCTGGGTGTTAAATGATTTAATAACACATCATAATGAAACTGGCCAAAGCTGGACGCAGACGTCATTTTTTCATTTTTCACCCATTAAGATCAGTTAGACATCACAGGTATCAGACAAGAGGGGGGTGAGATGAAGGGAAGAGTGACTGAGGCACGGCAGGAAGGAAAGGAGGAAGGACAGGAGGAAACTGGGAGTGATTACTGGAATTAATGGGAAATAAGAAAAGGGAAAAGGAGTGATGAAGGAAAGGGAGGAAAGGATGTAGGAATGTAAGGATGAGGAAATAAAAGCGGCTCATTCACGTCTGATTTTGCAAAGTCCTTCCAAAATTGCACCAGCATCTTCCCAGCAGCGGCTGTAGACCACAACTAGAACCAGTTCAGCCAGGACCGACCCTGTGAGCGGACAGCAGACGGAGTGATGCTGTCAAAACTACAAGTGAAGTTGTAGTGAAATACTCCCAAGCTCAGCCACAATGGATTCATGCTAACTTTCTTACCTGGCCTGGGTTCAGTGTTGCAGGTAGTGAAGAGCTCTTTGAAGGCAGCGGCGAGGCAGAGATGAGAGGGAGGCCTGCCTGCAGAGGGATCAACCACGTCCAAGTGCCTGCGCCGCGCTGTAATTAATCGCCAGTGACGGCAGCCCTGAGTCCTGCAGCTCTGCTCAACTTCTCCCACACGACAAAACCTGTGGTCAGAAGACGTTAGGCAACATTAACTGCCTGTACCATTTCTATTCACTGAGAGGGGGTTGGAGGGGAGCGAGGATGTCCTGGGGTAGGTGTGCAGACAGAGGACTACCATGGGGGCTCAGGCGAGGGGAGCCATGGTGCATAAGCCCGGGCTACGTACCTTTCATCTTGGAGGAGATTTGGAGAGGTTTCAGACCACAGAGACTTCTTAATTCTCACTAATTCATTTGCGTTCCAGATTCACCGGGCCCGGGATAACCTGAGAATGATAATGAACTCGCGAGGGGAGCGCAGGGTCCCTTGCCTTTAAATGTGCTCAGAATAGATTCCGGTAATCTTTCCTGTGAATCTTTTCTGGAGGAGCGGAATCTGATTAAGAGTGCTTGTCATGAGCTGTCCTCCAAGTTAGAGAGGTTTAGCTGGTGGACACACACACTCGGCTCTGCGAGGACGTTCTCCCTAACGCGGTGGCCCTTTCCCAAAACACACACACACACACACATATGGATAAAACCACCGGAAAATGGATCCATACAAGTTTTCAATTTAAGCATCATACTTTATAATGAATATTTATTTGCCAGCTGCATGAATTCTCAATCAATAAATTCTACCCACCAGCTTATATAAAAAGCCTTTTTTTCCCTCTTCGAAAAATCAAGCTTCATCCAAACAATACATTATCATTACAAATGAGGGGGCAGCATATTTACATTTATGGATTGAAATGCCACTTTTTCCTTACCATACATGAGCAAGTAGGCTGAGATGTTTACTGCATCCCAAAGGCGAGCAATGTTTACCGCCTGTGGAAACTCTTCGCAGCACTTGTTTACTTATTGTTGTTAACAGTATTTAAGGCATGAACTAAAAATGTTTAAGTGTTTTCCTGTCCTACTAAAGTTGAGAGAAATGGCAACAAAAAAAAATCCTGTGTTTCTTTACAGCAGGCTGACAATGCAGTGAGATTTTCTTGAGATTTGTCTCAGTGCGGGGAGTTCTAAGGGATAGATTGCAAACTCTTGTGGAAAAAAAGGCAGGGAAAGCTGCCTTACTTCAGGGCCGGTCTCATCTTTGGTCAAACAGAAGTGGGCTTAATTTGTGGGTCTGCCTGGGGAATTTCAAAGGAAAAAAAAGCTTTGAGTGACGCCGAGCCTGAGCTCCCTGATGTTAGTGAGATGAATGAAAGCAGGGTCTATAGGCTACAGGCCTTCTCACACTCCCACATTAACCAAAGTCTTTCAAGTTCCCATCAGGATAATTGTATGGGGAGCAGAAAAATGCAACATAGTGTTTAAGACAAATACACTGATGTACTAATATGAAGTGATATTAAGGCTGTGTAGCATAGAGTATACCTGCAGGTGTAAACTTAACCCTAAAGGACACTTACAGACCGACTCATTGAAGTGCATACCTGTGCCAAGACCAAACAAGTCTTGAACACCCTTTCTGATTGTGACACATAATATACTGGTCTGAGGGGAAGAGATCGTTATCGTAAACATGACGTGTAAAAACGACCTTTTAAGTAGATATATCCTCAGAATTACCTCACAAACTAAGGAGGATGTAGATGTGGAACATATGGAACGTTCTGCCAATTGAAATAAAAACATTAATTGAAATTAAACACCTGAAACTCAACCAGCTCTCTGACAAGATCAAGCACACAGACATTGATTTGATGAGCTTTGATTAAGCTAGACTAAGCGTACACACACACACACACGCACACACACACACACACAAACTTCCATCGGCACATTTTCTTCTACAGTACGATTCACTAGCACAAAATCTGCACATAGTGTAATTACACTTGTCCTATTATCCATCTATTTAAAACTCCCTTTTAAAGCCAATCCAAGGACAAATGCTGCAACAGATACATAAATAAAAAAAATAGTTTCTCAGAGTCTATCAGAACTGTTTGCATGCTACTGAATCAGTATAACCTTATTCAGTGGGTAACCATGACGATATGTTCTGACTGCCATGTTTCATCAGAACCCTGAGTAAAGCAGCTAAACTATAGACTTACATGCTACAACCTGTAAAAGCAATAACAGAGCACTTGAATGTCCATAAATCAGCTGAGTCTTTCTAATTACTTCAGGTCTTTTTGTTCGACTGGTTTGTACAAATGAATTATTGAGCATATTCAAATATTTGCAAGGTCAAATATTCCTTATTTACCATTCTTTTGACTGAGCTGCTGTGTTTCTGACGGTGCTATTGCGCCGCCCCGACAGGCCCTGAGAGAACGACCCAACATTTTGACAGGACGAAATATAAGCCGGCTCTTTATCCTGTGGACTATTTGCCAGATGCAGACACGGGAATGATTTTAATCAATACAAATGTGGGTGTGCTGAATGATTTACACTTGGCTATGCTTTATGTTCGGGGAAATCTCCGACATTGCTAAGATTACAGGCAATAATAGGCTACACTCCATCTTGTCAGGAAGCTTGTGTTGTGATGGCTGTATTTACAAGCGCCGTGCGATCTGCCTCAGAGGCTCCGCAAAGCAGACACAAGATTAGGTGCGGCGGCAAACGAGCCTCATCAACAGCTGGAATTGATGACTCAATACCGGATGACAGACAAGTCCATTTTGTATCAAAATAAGGTGCTGGCAGTTCTGTATCAATCAAAATTGAGTTATTATTGAGCATAAAGAAAGGCATTTGTAATACCATTAAATCCAGATATGGCTCTCTTCACATCTGGCAGTCAGCCATGCGTGTGAGGGGGGTTATAAGGGACAGAGAGAGAGAGAGGCGAGGCAGGAAAAAACACTCGGGGCAATCATTCCTGGCAGCTGCAGTGTTTTTTGTAATTTCAATATGTTTCTCTGCACCTCAAGCTCGGCTGCAATAACAGCTTACAGATTGCTTATGTCATCAAATTTTGACAAACTTCACAATTGGTTTTGACCTTCATCTTTAGCCATCTGCTTTCTTCTCTTTCTTCTCCTTATCTTCCCTTTCATCTATACGTTTTCACCTGACAGTAATTGTGTCACTCTAAATAGGTTATGCCTGAGAGCTAGTTTTAAATTGTTATAGGCAGCGGCAGTTGGCGGTTGTTAGTTCAGACTAACACACTCCCGACGAGGAAACGCATCGATTTTTTTTCAAAGGCCATAAATAGACTGAAATTGGCATAAATCGATTGCCGTAAGCTTGCTCAGAGTAACAGAATATGCATTTGTAAATGGATTTATTCGGGCATGTAAACGTCGGGGTAAGATGCCTCAGATGCTTTCCCTCACCTAGCCGACTCTCTTTTTTATTGATTATGCCACATTTCCAAGTATATTCAGACAATACAAGTATCCTGTCCTCCATTCATGGATCCATCTGACCTGCATTTTGCCTTAATAATCGCATGCATGTAAATGTAATGACAGGCGAGATACAATTCAGACAGACTTCTTATAAGCATGATTAACCCAATGTATAAAAAGGAGATCTGTAGTTGTTTATATTAGCCATTGTAATCAAGAATAGGGTGCAGATGTGTTTGTTCATGCAAATAAATGTTACCCTGCATTATCAACTGTTAGTTATTTAGTTGAACTTGGCTGATATGTGGCGGGAGAGATGTGTTAACAGTCTGTGTGTGTGATTTGATTGAATTGGGCAATCATTACCACATTAGTCTGTGAATGTGTGGGATTTAACTAACAGGATGTAAAGAAGCCACGTTGCTAAATGGAAGCTTGGCATCACAGTAAAGAAACATTAACATCAGGTTGAGGGATCAGATTGGTGATGTATTCACAAGCTCATTGTCAGGAAAAGGAGTCACAGTTTGTGGTGAGTCAGGTTTAAGAGCAGAAGATCTGGTTCTGGATAAAGTGTTTGTACTGGGGAGCAGGACTCTCAAAGTAGCAGCACCTCTGATTCAAACACAAACGAGTCTGTGCTTAATGGAGACTTACTGTCACAGGTCGCGTGTGTGTTGCTCTTTCTTTTCAGCTTTTTCCCATTTGTCACAAAAAAAGTACTGCAATGTTTCCGTATGTTGTAGCATTTTACAAGTTAGCAATTAGAGATTGACACAGTATGATGTTTAGCATTAGCAGCTCACCTCTCCCACCTGCTCTCATTGTTAAGTTATTTTGAACCCTGAACTTGTGGCTTGCTAAAAATGTGAATCTACATGTGCAAGGCCTTAACAAAAGGCTGCAAAACAGCAGAACAATCTGCCCGCTGAAGTTCTATTACCACATGCAGCATTCAGATAATGAGAAGTGATGAGAAGAGTACATACCTGGTTGATCTGAGCTTCTGTCATGGGTGAACCAGGATCCTGCTCCTTAATAAAAACAGCTTATTCAGAAACAGAACCTGTCATTGAATGTGACGCCCCAAACATTAAAAACACAACTGCTCTTGAACGCAGCACCACAGGAGCAACAAGCGTTTTTGACGGCACATTTCAGCCAAATACCACACAGAGTAAACATGTTTAACAGGAACCAGTTATGTGCATTAAAATCCAAGACAAACAAGCAAAACAAAGCAAAAAACCCAAACACTTCTTACCTGTTGAGCCACACACACACACACACACACTCCTCTTTTCTTCTCACAGGTCAGGTAAGGTTCAGCACCTTTAATGTCTCCTTTCAAAATGAACCTGTTGATTGATTACTATAGAGAATTTGGTTGAGTTTGTTCTCTGCTTTCTTCTGTGTTATGAGCAGAGCATGTGAGCACACTGATGACTGAACACATCCACACATGGATCACTCCAGGTAGATGTTGATTTGTGCAAATCAAACTTATTTCTCATTATTTCTCTACTTACATCACTTACACTTCAAAAAACACCTTGTATAATATTTAGTCACTTGAAAATGAATATATAAACATATGCATTTTATTGATGAGGGGCCTCCTAAAGCTGCCACTGCTATCTACACACACCCCGTGTATCTTGTGTTGTGATTAGCTGTTGAATTGTAACATTTATCACACACAGTCAGCTGTGTTGCTCTGATGTTGAGAACCCTCTCTACTCTCCTACAGATCAAAAGTGTAATGGAGACCTCTTAAACAGTCCACTGACAATGTGGCATTAAGGAGTATCTTGTTCCACATGCTGCTGATCAGAGTAAACAACAATCCCAGCATAATACAGTCCCACCACAGGCTGACATTTCCCTCTGATTTTCATATCTTTGCCTGAAATGACAGTCTGTGTAACGCGCAGAGGCCTTAAAAATGCCACGGCCGATATGAAATCAATTTGCATTTCCCCGGTGCCTGGATAACATGGCCCTGTCAGAGGACTCTGCTGATCTGCCGGAGATAATGACGTTATAGAGGGCGGCTCGCACAGAGGAAAGGATGAAATTGAAAGAGTGACGTTCTGTGTTTCCGATGATTGCCTTGGCTGGAGGATGTGTGGCTATTGGACATGTACCTCTCTGTCTTTGCTCCCCATTAGCTCCACTTGTTCCCTGCCGGGGGTTAAGACAGACTAAAGAGAGCCACCAACCCAACATGTCAAAGCCTCATACTGTCACTGGAGGTGCTTCAGCCATTTCAACTGTTTCAACTGAAGAAATGCTGAAACTGAACTGAAGCTCGTTAGTTAGTTTAACCTCATTGATACTTAATACTCTAAATGTGTGCTGATCTGCAGTACATAACAGTGCCAAATGCTCCAAATGAATCAAGGATGTGATAATGGTAATTAAGTATCTGCGATCAGACTTTTATGCCAATGTTGTGTCTTAATTTATGACTCTTAATTAAAACATTAATTTAATAATCCACCCTAAAAAAGGAAACATAATTGACACCAATTTTGAATCTGATATTATCACTTAATAGTCCGATGAGGAAAAAGAGAGAAAGGCCTTTTAAATGTCTCTTCCTCACTGTTATCCCATTGACTTTATGTTTTACACCGCAGCACCTGACACAGTGTCATAGAAACGCCCTTTGATCCCATCATTACACATTTCTCAGAAGCAGTAATGGGTAACTACATGCCACTTTGGCCACTTTTTTTGAAAATGTGGAAGGGAATCATGAGAAGATCACACACACCATACTGTATAGAGCTGCGAGTGTAAAGCTCCATTACAGTGCACAGCCTAGAATTGGCTCTAAACATAGGAAGTAGATAGTTGTTAGCACTGGCCTGAGGACGTGTGGACATGATCCCTTGTTATCGAAAGACATGTATGCTGCAGTAAACTATAGGTGATTCCAGCCAGATTCGTTTCACTCTCGCCGGCTGTCGGAGCTGACAGTGTTGACCTCTAGACTGTGAGTCACATGCCTGGTGCTCTCTGTGACAGCTGAAAGGAAAGTTGTGAATGTTTCAGCCATTGTCTTTGAAGCTGTGGCCTCACATAGTTATCCGACACATCTTATTTACTCCCCGCAGAGAGAAGTTGTTGTACACTCATTCATATCATGCAGAGATCTTGACTGGAAGAAATGTGAAAATCACCATCATCACCATCAGGGGAAGGGGGAAACTGCATGGAGCACAGACGTGTGGATGAGGAAAGTGTGTTATTTGAAAGCAGCAGAGGTAAATCTCAACTAAACAGGGCCTCAATTAGAGCGCGTACTTACAGCAAGAATGTGCGAGCCGGCACACCAAATCTAATTACAGACACGTTAAATTAAAAGCAAAGAAACGACTGTAATAATAATAATAGGACCTAATTGCTGTATTTGTCTTTGGAAAAACAAGCCTTTATCCAAATCTGGAGCATGATGCACTTATTGACGAGATAAACACGCCCGAATATTTTCAATACTGATTCATCATCGTTGCCTGAAGCCTGTAATCCGTGTCTCCCTTTGCTGCTGCGAGCAATTAGTCCACAGCCTGCAGCCATCTGATCGAACCCTCTCAGGAGGTCTGTTTGGAAGGACTTGTTGCGCCGCATGGAGGCTCTGGGCTCTATGGAGCGCTCACCAGGTGGGGGCATCCCGGAATTGGAACGCCCCCTCCCCATCCAAGCACTTCATCTGGGTGTAGGGACTCTCGCATTCCGTGTTCATTGTTACTTGTTCATTTCTGTTGCTCGTGTAGCCTTTAGTCCTCTCCTCTCCTCTCCTCTCCTCTCCTCTCCTCTCCTCTCCTCTCCTCTCCTCTCCTCTCCTGAGAGTATCTTTCCATGCATCGATCTGGTCTGCTTGTGGGTTTCCTTCCTTCCTTCCTTTCTTCCTTCCTTCCTTCCTTCTCCCAGTGGATACAGTTTTGCAGCAGAGGATGCAATAGTAGCGATCAGATGCAGAACTGGGTGTCACTGGGATGGTGTTGCTAACGTGTGAAGCCCCTGATATCCTGAGCAGAAAACAGTGTCAGGGTGATGAGAAATCACACATCTGGTGTGTTTTTGTTCTCAGTGCCAGTTCAGATTTGTAAATGCCGGAAGCGATGAAGAACAAATATCTCTAACCCTTTTTCTTTTGCGTTGAATATTCATGTTCTCTTGTGCTGTTAACTACAGTTGATGGTGAAATCTGAATGGCTGTGCAACAAACTATTTGGTTGAGATCAGGATTTTAGCAGCAAATCATTGACAATCACTCTGTTGACATCCACACACACACACACACACACACACACATACTGAATATGAGCACAGGCCTCATTCTGACTCCTGAATGTATTTTGTCCCTGTTTCCATACAACTCATTAATTTTTCAAATCAAGATAAAATTGCTTTGAATGCCAGGGGATTAACAAGGTCACATCATACATATCTGAGATTATATGTTGGGTTTGATGGTGCAGAGGGATTAGTCAAGTACAAAACGCGCTGTTCTCCAGGTTATTACAATAAATAAACACGGCTCACTCTGTTTGCAGAAGTGCTCCGCTGGGTCTAATGTCCATCCTTCGCCGCTGTCATGTGCATTTTAAAAAACACTGCGGTGACACCAGGGTGTCGTGAGTATAATAAGGAGTTTACTGGAAATATGAAGAGGAAACGGGGCTGATGATGAGACGTATCGACTCTAATCAACCACGCAGAAGTCTGAAGAGGCTGAGAAATGTGTCCGCAGCACCAATAACATCATTTTGCTCAGTCCCATTGGATCTAGATTAGGTCTAACTGGAGGATCTAACAAAGCTTTATGCTATTTAGCTGTGTTTGCATGTGAGTGAGACTGAGCCACACACACACACACTCACGCACACACATGCAGAGGCAGAAGCAAGGAATTATACGCGTCTGAATGGTTTGTTAACACTCAAGAGATAAAACTTTACATGTTGCTCCCAATTAGCACAGCAGTGACCGTGCACTGTCTCCTGTGCTCGGCTTTCCTTCTTGAAGACAGGCTATTTATGTGAGGACTCGTGAGGATGTGAGAATTGAGGCGAGAGTGAGGAGATATGGACCGTGCGAGATAGAGAGAGAGAGAGAGCGCGTGTGTGCACCACCAGAGAGCGAGGAAGAGGGGGAGAGAGAGAGAGAGAGAGAGAGGGACGGAGAGATAGAAAGAGAGAAAGGGAAGAATTGAAATGGCTTAAGCATCCATTTTGAGTAGAGAGAGACAGGTCCTATTAACATTTAACAGCATTTGTGCAACTTGGTGCCGAGGTTATGATGCAAATGAGGAGGAATTAAAAGTGGCCAGAGGTTTGTCATTGATGGATTGCAGTCTGGCAGTGCTCACACTTCCTAGTGTCCATCAGAAGCGATTACTGTGTAATTAAACCTTATTTCTGGACTCTCCAGTGCATAATTACTTTGTGAATGTAACCATCATCTAAAAGCTACAAAAATGCTTTAGCATTTAGTCTAGCAGTCATTTCCACGGGCTTGTGTCAGATATAGCCATCAGACGCTGCAAAAGAACTGTCACTTTTAATAAGAGGCAAAAAATTAAATGAAACAGTATGCTTATTACAGAAAAATTAGGCTTTCAAGAGTCCTTTCTGTTATTTGCATAATTTATCCCCCACCCCACCCCGCAGATGTAGACACACACACACTCACACACACTCGCACATGCACACACACACACACACTGCAAAAGCTTTAGGCAATTTCCCTCACATTTAAATAGATTGCACATTTAAGGCTACTTAAGGAAAATTATCACTCTGCATATTTTAATTGTTATGAAGGAAGTGATTTGAGAGAGGTCTGTGGCTCATCCTCTTGAGCCATGTGCTAGCCAAGCTGTCTGATTCGGCTGCTCGGCGCTGTAGCTCCACAGATAACCCCCGAGTTCACACACATCCACTCCAGTTTCATCAGAATGCAAATGAAGCACAGAACACTGGGACAAGTGGATCTTTGATATTTACAAAATAGCCACTAATAACTTGAGTGTAATTTGTTTGACTCAACTCAATTTTGTCTCTTATCAGTCAGGGTTTTTTTCTCTCTTCCCTGCTTTGTTGTTTCCAAAATTCAGTGGTTAAATGTGGAGCGTATCTGTTGCTTGGATTTAAGAGAAAGATAATGGAAGTAAGGTGCAGAAAATACCAAAGAAATATGAATAATATGTGTGTTGTTTAACAGATTTTATGCTGTGGCATTTATCAACTTTATTCTGTTTTAACAATACAAACATTGACCCATTTATGTACACAAAGTGTGTGCAGATCATAATAATATAGAGTTTATGTGTTTTATATGGACGTTGCTTTACTATGAGGAAGGTTTAAGCTTTATTTATTATTGAAGGACATTTTCATCCATCACTTATTTGCCATTATTTGAGATCTTCAATTGGAATGTCAAATAATTATCTAACTAGAAGGACGGCTCGTAGAAGGGCTGAAGACCTTAATAAAAACAAGACTTAATTGATTCATTTTAGTGATTGTAATTATTTAACAGTATTTTTAAAATCTATTGGCTCTGCTCTTCATATTGTATCTATTCATACTGGGATGAATGTGTCTGTGTTTTCATTGAGATCGGTGCGTTGCTTTTGAAGAAATGGACAGACTTATTGAAAAACTCCCTCTCTTGAATGGTTAATTGAGTTAAAAAGAATTTTAATGGGTTCTGCAACCGGGTCACGGCCCAACCCTTCACCAACTTTTTGCCAAAATCGATGTGTAAAGTTCTCTGTAATTCTGCTCACAAACACACACAGGTGAAGTCATGCCCTTCTTGTTGGAGGTGATCAGATTATTTTTAGATGATTGATTTCACCCTCCAAAAACACCACTGGGGTCTCGGATCTATTATCAATGTTTATGTGGATGGAAATTCAAGGAAAAACTCCCAGTTTTGCGACTCCATCATATTGAACTTGTGAAATTCTATGAAAATGAAAACACTTTATTTACATTTCTCAGCTTCACCTGCTTGTTTACTCCACTTTTTTTGCACTAGTGTTAATGACACAACACAGGAACCAAAATGTCTCCTTTGCCTGTGTGTTTGCACTCAGCAGACGGCGTCTAGATGCTGGTTTTGATGCTAGACTGCACCGCTGCAGGTATTGATGTGCTCACGGGATAAAACAGAGAATTACCAACAACATGCACTGTGACTTTTCTCCTTTATGTTAATTGCAGGGAATCTTCCTCTGCACACACCGCCGATGACTTAATGATATTTATGCACCGGCGTTCATTTCACATAAAGAGACGCTATAAATGTTTAAGATGCGAGGTTTAAAGGTGGTTGCCTCATCCTTTATAATTAGTGCAAAATCTTCCAAAACATGAACTAGTGCAATAAAAAAAGCTTCAAATTCAGGTTTTGTATAATGAATTGTTTAAAGTCACACTATTAACCTTAAACATCAATGAAATAATTAAGAATAAAGTTGTAACGCATTATCAGTTGAGAGGGAAATGGCACAGATCATTCACATTGTTGCAAATTTAATTATGCGAGGGTACAAAATGCATCCAGTTTTCAGGAAAAAAACAAAAACATCTTTATTCAGTATTTCAATAACCTTTGTTATGTACCTTGAAATAGGTGAAAATACATTTAAATTGACTGTACGGTAAGTATGGCAATACATACACACATATAAACATGTATGTGGTGCATTTTAGTATGTATGCTGTATATCATTAGCAAATGTACAATACATACAGCTATGTGCAAGTTTATTCTCTGTACATGTTTATGAAAAGTAAAAATTCCAAATGTTCATATCATAACGTGAACCCTCATACTTGCTTGTGGAATTGCAAGTGCACAAATACACATTAACATGCGCACTACGACAATTCACAAAGGATTAAAGCGGTTTTTGTTACTTTTTAAGAAATGCATTTGTATGTGAGACCTTGCAGAGGAGCTACACAGGCCACGACACGTGAACACAGAGGCGGCGTTGTAAATATTCTGTGTTTGCAGATTAATCTCACCTTTGCCCTCCAGGTGCCTTATCTTCTCAGCGACAGTGTACAGACAGTCTTTTTGAGGTAGACTGCTCAGATTCGAGGGCAAGCTTTGAAATTTTTCTGTTGTAAGTTGTCAGGTTTCACACTCCCAACCCCGTCCCTCCCCTCCTCCTCCCTCCCCTCCCCGCCCTCCCCCCCACACAAATGCATGACATTCAAAATGACAGGACACGTAAAGTACTACATGTACAATATGTAGCAATGAGGTAGAAATGGTTATAAAGAATGTCAGAATATAAAAGTGATACTTTCAAATGACAAAAGGATGGAGTCAAGGTCTTAAGCAGGTTTCAACAATATATAGTTACTGAAATAGTGACAGGCTTAGAAATTCAAGTGGCCGACTTGGCGTCAATATGAGACTGGATGTGCTTATCAAAGGTTCAGCTCAGGTTGTTTTTCACTCCAGGCCCCCTTCATAACTTCATCTTCATATTCAGTGACTAATTAAACATCTACAGTATGTGAAATATACACTTCCATTTAAATACAACGTGGAATTGTTTTCCTAACATCCTGGGAACCTCCTCATCCTCTGGCCTGTGATACCGTCTGGTGTTCATTTGTGCTCTTTTGCACTGAATGCGAGACAAAAAAAAACAGAAAAAAAAAAACGTGGGCTTGGTGAACGGTCGGCTTCTCTGCAAAAACAATGAAATGTGCGGTCAATACGTTGGCCCAGATCCAATTATACTCCAGAGCAACAATACATGGGGTTGTGATCGACAGCTTGTGCTAATATCAGTACATCAGATTTTTAATAAATGAGTCTTGTTTGGACAGATCATAAACTCACACAGGTTGAAAAGAAGAAAAGAATAAAAGTCAAATATCACTTGAAGTTATTTGACAAACTGCAGTAAAATGAGACAAACTGGTCCAGAGGAAGGACGCAGATATTCACAATGTCTCCAAAACACATCAACATCAAATGAAAGCTGTTGTTTTTTTTTTACTTTGGCTTCAAGGGAGATTTTCAACAAAACACCACAAAGTGCGATCATTAATTCATGACATTATATTGTAAGTAAAGGGGAATTTCACTTTTTTTCCCTGCTCTTTCTGCTTAATTCCTACAATTTATTTGCAATGTTACACCAATCAAAACATTATTTTCCTGTATGTATATTCCTTTAATATCCACATCTGACCTGATCGCCTCTAAACTCACACCTTCTTTTACTTTTTGTTGAGCATTGTCAAATTTTATTTAGTAAATTGGACCCCCTGGACTTAAAACTTCACACACAAATGACTTGCGGATGATATCATATTTAAATATGAAACAGTATTGTGGAGTTAAGAACAAAAACACATCAAATACGTTAATTGTATTTTCTCTCTTCCCTATTTTGCTTTGAGCACTGATCTCTAAATGCAAAAATCTCTAAATTTGCTGTGATATTTTCTTTTGCTGCTGTTTGGACGCTCTGTTCACATCATGATCAGGGTGTAGAAGAGCTAATTATGACCAACCAGTGCAGATTACTGGTATTCATTTTGCCAATTAAAAAACAAGATGAGGTAAAAACAACGATGAAGGTTTCAGTATAGCACACACACACACACACACACACACACACACACACACACACACACACACACACACACACACACACACACACACACAGTGGCATCTACTTCAGTGGTGTATATTCATACTTTTCCTTGCTGCTCAGAAGACGTTTAATACATTCAACTCATGTTTCTAATCGCCAGAAATGTTATTTGGTATATGTTCTGATTAATAGTAATAAATAATAATGATAAATAACACAGATCTGTCAGAACTCTGTGACAAACTGATTTTCTGTGGATTCAATCAATACGTTTACGCTGATTGAACTGTGAGTAAGTCGATCGGTCAATTGTGTCAAAACTCAAAGAAAGACATGAGATTGAAGTCATTACGATTATACCATTAAAAGTGTCCATTTTCTCAAGTGTGTAAATGTTCTGTCAGTCTCCTGTGGGTTTCCTCTTGTTAGCCAGTTAATCAAGCGAATGACGGCATCCTAACAGGGTTTCTGCACTTATTTCTACAAGTTTTCTGTAGCGTCATGAATAAATCTCCCTTTACAACTACAGTGCGATTGCAGACGTGTAACATGTGAGTGTAGAATGTAGCATAATTTTTAGATGATACTGAAAGAACATTAGCTTGACATTTCTGTAATGAATCATTGTGGTTGGTCTCTCTCAGCAAGTCGGCCTCTAGTAAACTCAAAGTCAGTATTTGTGCTAGAATCACAACACAAAATCTGCATTATTTCTTCCCTGTACACAGATTAGTCCATGTTTGGAGTCAAATTCTATGTATAGTGTGCTTGTAATTGTACTATTGGGAGCTGACACAGACCATTGTGCGTTCTAAACCTGATCCTCAGTGGCGTTCCCTTATAAGTGCAGTGTGTGTTGAGGGACGAGGTTATTGGGATTCATACAAATATAAAGCTCATAGATTTTGCACACGGCCAAATTGCTGTTCGTGTTCCCTCAGACGGTTTCATCTGGAAACAAGCAGAACGGGGAGGTGACGTCTTTGCGAATTTGTCTTTCCCAGATAACTAACAAACTGAGGTAGAGAGGAATTTAGGCAATACATAATCCTTAGGTTTTCATTAATGATAAAGCTGCAGCGGGATGGAACAGCTCGGGGCGGTTGTCTGTTTCAACCCTGAGATGTTTGTCTGCACCTTGAGAAATTTCTCTCATCTCTGCTGAGCGATCCGGTCTACACGCAGGGAAACTGAAGGGGGAAGATCAGTGAGTTTGATGAAAATAGTTTTCCCCTTTGCAGTCGACAGCAAATAACCTATGTTACAAATATAAACGGCCATGAGGCTACAATTCCACAATTCAACCAAAAAGCCTCTATTCTTTTCAGGGGGAAATCTCTCATCCTTACACATGTTTTCATTTCAAATCTAAAAAGAAAAAAGGAAACAATAAAGGGGAATTACACTTGTAAAAAAAACTTATCTTTTCACTTTAAGCCTTTTGAGGTACTGTAGTCTTCAAATACTTGATAATGCTCTGATAGTGTGTAGAGCTTCCATTTAAGTGTGTGAGGAGCCGTTACCATACAGCTCCTTCCTGAGTTTTCAAAGAGAGAACATCGAAAACAAAACTCTATAGGTTTACGCGAAATACTCAGATTACTATTGTAACAATATTCTAACAGCAATCACATCGTAATTTAATTTAATTTGAAGTTGCGTCCTTACAATATTTGTTTAATTTGTGACTCCACCGACTGAAACGATGCCAAAACACACACCTGTCCACAGAACAAACACACACACTGTTCTGATGTGAATTGATGTGATTTTTTTTTTTCATGTTTTAAAGCTTTTTTGATATTAGCACATGTCATCGATGTAGATTGTAAGGCAAAAGAAAAATCTAACTTAAAACAGCACCACCTCAGGCACTCCATAGCAACTAAATCTAAAGATCTCAACAGGGGGTCCATCTACAGGCTACAGCCAATAAAGCATCAATTCATTCCTCCTAGCGTGTGATATCCTCCCTGCCTAAAGCCTTCTTGGATCTTTCCCTTTACTGTGTTTTGGGTGTTAGTGTCGCCACTGTTTGTGTATTATTTTTGTAAATACCCAAATACCTGTTACTTGAAGGTCAAACACACATATTTGAATCCCATAACTGGATTTTAAGAAATGGCATTAAATGTTCATCTTTCATTGACAACAACCAAACATTTTATTCCATTCAGTGTACATGTCAAGTTCTTTCTGTGATATGCTGGGTTGGAATTTACAAAACACACTGTCAAAGTCTTGGTAGGAGACAGGTCTCATCTGACTGGGGTGGATGGTGGACAGGTCAGGACCAGGAATGCCATGAAGAGGACCAACCACCGCCTCTTGACACAGATGAGCCACATCCAGTCCTGAAAAGCCCTCTGTCCTCTGGACCAGTAGTGACATCTCTTTGTCACTGATACAGTAGTTGTGCTGTGAGAGCAGTTGGCTGATTATCTGGTGTCGTGCGGTCCCATCAGGCAAGGGGATGAGCAGGCGCTTGGTAAAGTACCTCCGTAGGGACTCTGGGATCTCTTCAGGCTTATTGGTGGAGCAGACCACGAGGACGTGGTCCTCAGCAGAGGTCAGGATGCTGTCAAGCTGCATGAGGAGCTCAGCCTTGAGGCGGTTCACGGGGCTCTCCTCACTGAGCTGGGCGGAGAGCAGCAGGTCCACCTCGCTGATGAACACCACCGCCGGCTGACGGCACTGGGCCACCAGGAACGAAGCCTTGATGATTTTGTCCCCTTCGCCGAGCCACTTGGTCACCAAAGCCGAGCTGTTAAGCCGTAAGAAGGCCGCCCCCAGCTGACTGGCCATGCAGCGGGCCAGCAGAGTTCTACCGGTTCCCTGAGGTCCGAATAAAAGGAGGCTCCGAGGTAATGTGGCAAGTCCGCTGAACATGTCTGGCCTTAAAATGGGCCATAATATCTCCTCCTTTATGGCTGCTTTGGCCATGTCCAGCCCCGCAATGTCACTCCAGTCCACCGGAGGGCCCTGCTGAATGATTTCTGTGGTCACCATCTCCACCAGGCTGGAATCACTGTTCTTCAGTTGTTCCTCTGCAGCGTGGATGGACGAGGCAGCCGAACCGATGTCGGGCCCTGTTATTGAGTGATTGAGCTGCTGTCTGTGCTCTTCGCTTTGATCGCTCATGATGGGGGATCCAAACTTACCGTACGGCTCACCTGTTCTGAGATCACCCACAGAGTTTTTGGTTGATCCGTACGATGGAGGAGTCAACGCTCTGCCAGGGTGGATATTGAACTTTCTTTGCTGGTCAGAAGTCATTGGCTGCTTCGTCGGCTTAAACGATGCTTCGGGATTTCTGTCAAAGCCATTGCCCCGGTTTGATTCGGACACACTGCTGTCTGCTAATCTGTACATTGGGCTATGTGAGGAGCGCTGTTGGTTGTAGGTAAAATTACCGTAACTAGAGTCCATATCTCCATGGCCAGTCATGTAGAAAGCTTTCCGTTTCAAAGAGTTGGATGTGCTGCCGTTCAAAGGCGTCGGTGTGATCGGTGTATGGTTATGGGACTGGTAGGTGTAGCCAGGCAGCGTGGAGGGGGGGAGGGGCGTAGGAGCTGCAATACCAGAGGGCAGATAGGCAGAAGGAGGAGGCGCTCCCCCAGGGCTGTAGCCGGGGCCGACGGCAGTCTGAGGAGGGTACCCTGCCGGAGCGTAATTGTAGTTGGAAAGGTTTGGCGATCCGGCATTGTAGCTGGGCACTAAGGTGGGGGGAGGGGGCGGGGGCGGCTGCAGGAGCCCGGCACTGTGCAGAGGGGAGGGGTGAGGGGAGGGGAGGGCCGGGGTGCTCTGTCCACTGTAGCTAGAATGCAGGTAGGAGCCGTTGTAGCTGGCGGTATATTCCTGAGAGGGGAGACCCGAGTGGAGACTGGTGGCGCTGTGGCTGCCACAGTTACTAGTGGAATAGCAGGGCTCAGACAGGCTGCTGGCCACCCCCGGGGAACTGCCTATACTCGCCGCCACATCTGTAGGGGGTAGGGCAGCTGTCATTCCAGCTTTGCTCACAGATATAACATCTGGAGCACAGTTCATTGGGTAAATCCCCTCCTGCCAGGACTCATTCTCTGACTTTCGTCCATTCATGAGTCCAGCGGTGCTATCAGAGTAGGAACACAGCAGGGCCCTTTCATTCGGGCCCTCCAGGATCCCAGAGTACTTCTCCGCATACTTCTTGAGCAGATTGGAGGCAGTCAGAGCGGAGATGTCATCGTTTGCCCAGGCGTACTGGTACGTTCGCTGTAAGTGTCCCCGGTAGGCTTCCACTTTGTGCGCTGGCGAACGGGTGGTGGATGAAATGTCAAAGTGCTGTTCTGCCCATTGTGTGTGCTCTGGGGTCCACTGCATCTTTAAACCTGGATATCGCACAAAAGGGAGAAATGAGTCCAAGTAAACATCAAATAGAAAAGACAAAATCGCTAATGCATGGCTAGTTTAACCTTACACAAAATGTTCAAAAAGCACAACGCACCATGACATTGAAATGCTTCCCATATGACAAAATAAAACGAATCATGGTCAGTATCAGAATGTGGGACCAAGCGCCATGGTTAGCGCGGTATAATCGACCCCACACGGAGCCGAATGACACAGACATTGTGGGTCAGTCTATAATCCAACTCTCATCTGAGGCGTTGGGAGACAGTTTCAAATCTGCTTGGAGGAGTGCTGCAAAGCAATCTTCCTTGGCAGCGCTCTGTTGCTTTCATCACACAAACCCCTCAGCCCAGCATGAATTACATCCACATCGTGTCTGCCTACTGCTTCCCAGTCCACAGAGTGAGAGAGGAGAGGAGGAGGAGGAGGAGGAGGAGGGGAGAAAAAGAAAGAGCGTGCTTCACTTGTTTTTCTCCACTGCCTCTCTCAGCCTGTGTATGGCCTAAAGGATTCCAATCAAGTTAAACCGTTAAGTCAATCTGCAAATAAAAGTTTCAACACATGCTGTCGTCTTTCACTCTGTTTAGGATTACCAGAAGATATACTATACCCCCAAAGAATGTAGACTATTAGAGAGATTATAGCGCAAAACAATCAGAGATAGCGTGGGTCTTACATCAACACTAATCTGACCAACAGCTACATGAAGATATGAGAGGAGGAGCATACAAAACTTTCCCTGCTTTTTTACAATGGTAGGTTAAATCCCAATCCCAGGATTTAGGCAATAAACAGCTACTGGCCAGAGGCAGATTGCGAGAACGCGGCGTTCGTCTGAGAATAGTAAGTCGTCTGGATTCCTTTCTGACTCCTTCCCAGCCGCTTGCCCACCTGCCACACTGAGACACCACGAGCCAATTAGCAGGATGATGCCGCGCTAATTGTGTTAATTTACTAGGTTTTAGTCAAAGAGATCCATGCTACGGCTCACGCGGTTGTCAACAATCCAAGCTAATGATGAAGAGAAAAAAAAAAGCCCAAGGCAAAAAGCCCAGGCAGGAGGAAACACGGTCGCCACACAGCGCTGGAAGAGCGAGGCTGAACATAAAACATAAAGTGAACGAAACGGGAAAACAAATAGCATCATCACAGATGGATCTTTAAAAAATCGTATTTAATTGAAACGTGTCTGAACTGAATAAAACATGGGGCATGACACTGCTGAGGAGACGGAGCATTAGTCATGTTCTAGGTCAGGCGTTGTACTATGTGAGTAGGTGGGTGCAATACAAGAGCAAGACATTTTAAGTTGAATATTATTTTTCCAACACAGCCTGAACACACATGCTATTTCAACCTCTCCTCCTGCTATTAAAACATCTTTTACTCAACAGTCCGGCTGAGAACGGAAACCACAGAACCGTGTTTGACACATGTAAGGTCGAATCATGACGCCTACCCAAAAAAATCCAGCCGATCCGTTTGCGGAGCGGCAGCGTTTGGAGGCAGGATAGACGATTAGAAGATGAATGCCGTCTGCACAATCTACCGGGAGCAAAGTGCACACTCGCCTGAGTGCGTGAGATTATTTGAATATTACGGAGAGACCTCTCAGAACAATAGTGACACTTTGGACAATGAAAGAAGTGCTGCCGGAGAAACTGTCAGCACAATAATAAAAATTGGAAAATCGCTCTCCATGCAGACAAGAAATGAAATTCTCTAGAAATCATTTTCTAATTTATATGAAATGAAAATCTAAAATATTAAACCAGCATATACAGACGGATATGAGATGCTTCAGTAAAGAGAATATTTGAAGCATGTTAGACAAACAGGGTTACAAAGACAACAAGTATGGCAACAAGCAACAAGCCTTGTACTCAAAACCACACACACACACACACCACACACACACAATCCCCATGAGCTTGGTTAACGTACTGATCTAGTCCTTTGCTATCACAGTAAAACATCACCATTCTTTCACCTTAATTCAAATGCAACATCCACAGGTTCCTTTGTCCGTCATTGAAACGGTGTAATTATAGAGCGCTCCATTAGTGGAATGTTTTCAGATAGCCTGAGGGGCTCCAGCTCAAATTCCACTCTGCAGCCACTCACAAATAAGGCCTTTGTTACGCCACAGCGTCCGTCCACGCACAAACCTGAACACAAACTCTGTGGTGAATTTTGTAATTTAAAATTCTGAGAGAAAATATGTGTTTGTTACCCTGCAACTGAGTTTTCTGTGCTTAATTCCAAAGCAGTGCACAGCCTATTATGCAGTTTGGTAAATGTAATATTGGTAACATTCTGGGACAAATGCTCTCCAGATATGAAGTCAGAACGATAACACTTAACAAGGACGGACGCAATGGAGATGAAAAATGTCAGAACACACAATTTATTTCCTCCTGGAGATCAGATCTACAGTCCAACATGTCTGAACCCATTTGGAATCTTTTGTTCATCATCTGGCTCTCTAACATGAGAGGGAGGCGAGATGTATTTGACCGCCGTGCTACACGGCCGTGCTATGATGTGCTGTTTAATTTTGGGTTCAGCGATCAGCGATGTAACAGAGATGCTGACCTTTTTGGGAACTATTAATCTTGGTAGCCTAGGCCGTTTTAAGCAAACAAGAGTGGGCCTCCGCTCTGTCCATCCAATTTCCCAGTGCGTAAATTGGACCGCCGCTTGCACAATTCTCTATTCATTACTGTGCCGCTGAAAGGAAGCACAGAGGTGGCAGAATGGGTTTCTTTTCCCTTTTTCTGTGTGTGTGCGTGTGTGTACATGAGCGATCGTATGTGTGTGTATGTGTGAGAAAGAGAGAGAGAGAGAGAGAGAGAGAGAGAGACAGAGAGAGAGAAATGCCTTCCAGGAGGATTCCCAAGCATAAAGAGCTAGACTTTCCTTCCTCTTTTTTTTGGTATGGTTTGGGGGAGGGGAGAGCAGGTCTGAGTGGGGGTGGGGGGTTTGGGGGGGTGCAGAATGGGGGGAGGGAGGGAGCTGTCGTAATTGAAACGTGGCCTAATCAGACTCATTACCATTTTCACCAATTTGCACCACCAAAGATGCTTATTAGGTAAGTGTGTTTAATAAGACACTCTTTAGAAAACTCACTGTAATGAGCTCTTTAAAGTCAGACTCCGGCTTGATTACGCCACTGGAAGTGTTTTGCAGAGCTGAAACCCGACTGCTACATTTAGCCGCGTACAATATCATAATTAAGCCGCACAAACTCCACACTTCACACCACACAATAGTCCCGACTGATGCAGTGGACATGCTGAAAAGTATTTATAATTACTGATCATTACAACCCTGGGATTTTCATGGGGGGGGAGATGTAAACATAATTATAAGAGCTTTTGCTTGTGTTCGGCGCACGCAGACCACTCGACTTGACAAGCGTGCAAATATTGCAGACAGATGGTGATTGTGTGTATAAATAAAAACAAGCTCATATTCATATTCAAATGTACTGGAGATATTCTAAGTAGGGGAGGGGCAAAGCATTCCAGTACAACGTTGAGAGGCAATCAGTACGGCTACAGACTCTTATTCATCTCACATATCAAGTTAAGACTGTTAAAACTCAATTTGGAGCTGCATGTGGCAGTAATTTCAGTCTTTATACGGCAGTGTGCCATTTAACCCCTCATTTAGAAAAGATATAAACGTCTCAGTCGCTGCGTTTGCCAGGGCGACTGTCCACACACTTCACAGATCACTCAGAGTGGCAGAATTAAAACACGGATCCGTGTTATCAAAACCAACTGATCCCTGATGCCTCCAGTGTCCAAATGGAACGGTTCAAAAAATGTATTTGTTCACTGGAGCTCAGCTGCCACTCAAGCCAGACGTGCCACTGTAATCACAATAATATTAATGCTGACTAGATTCACATACACACTTTATTCCAGTAAGCAGTGTCAAATAAACACAACTCAATTTGCATGCTTGAATAACGACTTACGGCCACATAATGTACCGCCGGTCTGTTACTTTAGTCTGATTGCGGCGTTTACACGGTTGAAAAAGAATAATTTGTTGCCTTAATCTGAGTAGAATTAGAACGGAGGCTCTAACCTAAACGCAGTGAGTTTGACAGCTACAGACACACACATACATACATTCTGTCAAACACATCATCGCTCACAATATTTCAGCTCACGCCAACAGAAAAAGCCAACGGGTCTATGATTACCATGACAGCAATAAATCTAGAGAGAGAGATTAATGATCAAATCACCTGTCAGATTATATGAATATCATCTACTATAGAATAATGAAAATGACAATGGTAATGAAAAAACCTCAGCAAATATTATCAACTATATACTATAGATATTATGTGAATTATTGCATTTAGAGGGAAAATTAATCCAACAATTTCATTTGTTTGTACCGAGTCAAATAATATTAGTGCCTCTTGATGACTCTTCATTATAATAAGTGTACCAGCTGAACACAGGCAGCCTTTTATCAAATATAATACATATATTTTCTATGATATATAGAAAATGTCCTGTGCATCAGACACCAACACTTACATATCGTGGTATTTACTGATATAACATAGAGTGAGGTTGAATTTTAAAGATGATAACAATCCTGGACAAAACTGTGGCCTTTTGTTCAATTCATCCACAATTTTCCCCAAATGAGCTCCTTTTAACTGTTTCCTTTGCTTGATTGATGACAGCATGATCATCAGTGCTTTTCTCATGTTGTTAAACCCATCATATTTGATTTCTTCACAGTATTCTCATGAACGCCTCACAAAGTACTTGCAATACTTTTGTTTTAGTCCACTTATTTTCCCCGGTCACACCCTCAGTCAGGTTGAGTCAGCGCCGGGCAGCGAGATGGAGAGAGAGAGAGACAGAGAGACAGAGAGAGAGAGAGAGATAGAGAGAGAGACGGACAAAGAGGGCAGACAGCGAGAGTGCACTGATGACACAAATAACACAAAGAAAAGGAAACACTACATTCTAAACAGCAGATCTATTATCTATTAATAATACCAGCAAAGAGGAGAATGTCCCCGGGCCGTCCCCTAAATGTCCCCTGAATGTCCCATTGACTTGGACCCGACTAAAAACACATACACACACTCGTGCTTGGACTTAGTGTTGATAATTCTAAGTCATATCTGAAGTATCATAAGCAGACTTGAGACGTTGTTTGAGTTTAAATAAACTACAGCGTTATCTTTGCAATTTCAGAAGCTGTGTGTGTCGCAGCGCCACCGTGGCCGCAGTATTTAATACACTTTTATCCCCCCGGGCCACTGTCAGTTAGCGATGAAACAGCCACCCAGAAGGGAAGGCGGGGGGGAACTGAGAGATGGTTACTGCAGCCGCTCACAGGGCTGCAACTTCAAATGAAATGAAGTCACTTTGCAAGGTAACATGTATTTTGTATGAAAACGTTCCAGAAAAAAAGGAGGTAAATACAACATAGAGAGATTTTGACTCAAGTCCACAGTCAGACAGGATAATACTGCAACAGGAATTTAAAAAAGCTCTACAGTGTTTTTACCGTTGTTTTTACTGTAAGAGAGAGAGAGTGGAGAGCTATGCTGCCACACACACACACACACACACACACACACACTTGCTAAAGTGCGATGGCAGCAATCCTGCTTCACAGAAACATTTGGCAATATTTTTCTTTCTCTGTTATATAAGGAGCCAGAATGTGTGTAGCATCAACAAAAATATGACAGTTTGCAAACTGTGTAACACACACACACACACAGAATCACACTCAAGTATTTGAACACGCTGTAAACCACCATTCATTCTGAACACATTTGCAGATGAGCACCTGCTATTCTTCAACCACTTTAGATGACAAACCACTCAGTTAATTATATTAGAAAGTTGCATTAGATTACAACAACTACTTTATCTATTGCATTAAATAATGAAGTCATTCTTGGTTAGGATTGGTTTGACACTGGAGAAAAAAATCCAAGCAAACAAAACCCAGATGTGACCACTCGCTTTACCTGAAACAATGACATCATTTGCTTCATAAACCAACCCAAAGTGTCCGCAGCATCTCTTTGATTTGCTGCATCCACGCTCACCTAGCGCTCTCTCCATCCAGATCAATCAATACAACACCGATCGATCGCCCTCTAGTTAGGTTAGAATTAGTTTGGATCATGTTCACGCACCGCAAACAAACCTAGACTCCGTTTGAAATCATTCCACCGCCTCCAGGTGAAGGTTTTGGTCTCGACCCGTCAGTGAGTGCTGTGATCAGATGTGCTCAAATGAAACATATTCAGAGGGGAACAAACCTCTGAGCCGGACTGTACCATGCCCTGAAAACGCCCTTAGTGCTGTGAAACTGAAACCTATCCATAAACGAGCTCTGCTGAGTGGCACAAACAGGAACTAGAGCACCTATTTGTAACATTCCCTGAATATGTTTAAGTCCCGTGTCTTTTGCGCTCTATGGCTCGAGGCGAACATGCATTTCTCATTTTCTGCTGTGATACAGTAAATGATGAGGTTGGGAATTTCTCTCAGCTGTCATTTCTCTCTGTCTCAGTGATGCTCATTAAACCATGACTCTTCAAGCCAAGAGGCTCCTGAGGCTTCATCTTCCATTACAACCCTAAGTAGAGTTAAATCCACACACACACACACACACAGCCATACACACACACACGCGCGCAAAGCTAACAACCCTCCATGCATTAAGGAGAAGTTGTACAGTGGGTAAAACTAAGACAATTATAGGAGACGGGCTTCACAGTGTTCTGTAGTGCATAATACTGATGAATACTCAAATGGCTTGTTAGTTAAAAGAACACAATCACTGAGCTCGAACACTTCAGGAAACTTGGCCAAACTGAGCGTGGAGCGCGTGTACAGCACAGGCAGAGGATTCAGGTAGAGTGACTCTCCAGGGATCGGTTACACACTTCAGAAGAGAGGCGAGGCAGATTGGGACTTTGCTATACGAGGGCTCATTGACCAAAGGCAATGCTTTCACCAACATCTTCATCACCCAAACTACGGCTATTAGGCAGGGGACTGCTGGGACACAAATGCAAACAGCCTCTGGTGGGGATTTGTATTACATTTACAACATCTGACTGTATGAAAGGAGTTTGATTGCACTGAATCATCTGATATACAAACCAACATGCCAAGCCCCATTGGAAATTAACAGATTATCTTGTTCACTGGTCCGATTCACAACCGTGATTGCTTCACACTTCCCAACCATTAGACGTTACAGCCACGTTAACCTGGCTGAGACAAGGGGAATCACAACGCGGAAAACATGGAATTTTCAATATGAATCAGAGGCTTGGAGCTGTAATGTGGCGCCGGTGTGGCACAACATGCAACAATTACTGTGCGCTTTTGTAAAACGAAAGCACAGGACTCTTTGCCACAAAACCGCAGGAATCGGTGTGGAATTTAAGAACACCTTGTCACTTTGCCAAAGAGCAAGGTGTAATTTCTACGCTAAGTCATCTGCAAACAGAGGGAGTCAAAGCTTGAGCACGTCTAACCTTATAAAGCTCCTGCTGTGGAGGCTCCAAAGATAGAAAACTAAAGACAAGCTGATGTACTTTACCGTGTTTACATGAGACACTGATGTGGACAAATCTGTTTTTTTTTTTTTTTAAATAGTTTATAGGATTAGTGTAGAGACAAGGAGACTGCTGATGTGTTTGATGCAGTAAAGTGTATAAGGAGATGCGTCTGTCCAAGATAAGATGGGAGGAACACGCAACTTAGTGATTTACCAAGAAAATGCATTCCAATTTCTTCATTTGACTGAAATTAGATTTTCTGTTGATGCGCATGTGGATTGAGTCATGTTATTTATTTGAGCCCACACATGGACAATTAGGGCGAGGCTGTGTTTAACAAAATCATTGGGTCTTGACCAAAACAATCTGATTTGAGCATGAATGTCTGGAACATTAACGTGACTTTACTTATTTATCAAAACGCTCAAATGATCAAATTTCAACTTTTCATCTAAGTCTCATACTAAAGATTGGATTTTTGCTCGACTTTTCAATCTTAATCGAGTATATAGCCAGCAGCTGTATCTCTATTTTTGCTCAGACATCACAGAAATAAGAGCTAATTGTTACACAGAAATGAGGATAATTGTGTTTTTCAATAGTTAAACTGTTCAGTCACTCAGGAACTTGGAGGCAGAAACTCTTGGTGAAGCGATCACACGTGGGTTAAGCAGAGAGACACAGGGAACACGCTGAGAGCCACCGGCTTGTGCGACAAAAGCCACAAACATTTACTGTTTCTTTTATATCTCAGTGATTAAAAGTTACAGTTGAACACTAATTGAAAACCCGAGTGAACAGAGAAAGGAAGTTTGCCTGTAAACAGCGGCAGCCAGGATTCTGAAGCCTTCTGCGGTATCGACTGCTGGTCTCCAAGAAGGTCACTTCTCCAACACAGGCCAGACAAAAGGTGAAATGAGACAACTGAAGCAATCTTAGGTCAATATGAAATAGAAATCTCTCAGCTATACTGTAATAAAGTTACTGAAGTGAAGTAGTGAAGCCATAAAGGGGAACTTTTACAAGGAAAGAGCTGTCGAGGAGATTGGTTCGCCCACTGGCAAACAATGGCTTCTAAGAGCTGCAGTGGTTCAGTGCTGTGCCGTGTAACTGAATTACAGTGTGTGCTTTGTTTGGTTTTTCCTGAGAATTTAATATTACAATATTACTATTATTTGCCTTCTGTGTGACACAATAATGCTGACATTAGAATGTGATCTGTTTTGCATTACAATTCCCCCTAAAATGTCACCTATGCTTTAAAATTGAGAAACATTTTGCATCTATGTACATATTCAGTATCTGCTTGTTTGTGAAACTCAATAACAGATCAACTATGATAACAATGACTGACTCCTATTGCTGCACCATTAAATCAAAATAGGAAAAAGTCCAATGTTGCAGATTTTCCCACAATTCAGCCTGACAAACTTGGTATCTTTGGAAACTTGTGGATGATGAATTTAAATTGAGGGTGCGTAGCTTTGAATGTAGTCGCTGACAAACACAAGTTGAGCAATGATTGGATCAATCACTGCTCAAGATACAGGAAATATTAAAGAATTGATATAGGAACACGCATAACTAGAATGAAAGTGTTGCTAATGTAGTTAAAGCAGCTCGTCTGCGGAGGCTGAAGCTGCTGCCTGACACGCAGAGATAATCAGGCTAACCTGCTGTGTTGAGTGCAGTGCAGCAATCTTTTCAAACCAGCAATTTTATAATTTATAATAGCATTTAAAGCTTGTGATTATTGATTTAGGCTTTGCCAGAAATCCTTCCGCAAAATGCCAAAACTGTCCATTTGTGTTTGCAATATGTAAATCTGTCATAGTTAAAAAGGACTGAAATGACTTTCTTTTTAAATGACAGAGATTGTCTTTGTTTTGACACCGTGTGCCGTCAGCAGTATGACTTATTAAACAGATTGATGGACGATGTCAGAGTTCCTCTCTTCCCAATGCCGATATTGATTATTGGAAAATGACAAAACATCATTGGGAATTCTCCTCACACACACATAAATACATACATAGATACATAACAATGAGACATGTGCTGTTACATCTAAAGTGGATCGATGGAAAATGGCATTTAAGTTTTGAAGTAACTATAAAAAGGATACTTTTTTTCAGAGATTCGAGGATTTTGATAATATCCTTTGTGTAATTTAATATTTTTTTCTTCTTCTTCTTCTTTTAAAAAGGGCTCAATCTAGACTCCATCTCCATGGCAGCAACGTGCTGATTGAGATCTATCAGTGTCAATTGAAAGTAAGAAATGAGGCGACAGGCCAATGAATATTAATATGCAATGAAACAAAGGAAAGAAAAGTAAAAAGATTAGTTGGCTGCACAAAGCAATTGTAAAAATGAATAGAATTTAAAACACTTTCACATTATCAATTTCTTTTAAATCCCTTTACACTGATTTTATAAATATTTCCCTCATTGTCGGAATTGAACTTTGGACCAAAGAAGAGAAATTATTAGTTAAAGAACAAACAACCCCCCCCCCAAAAAAATCTCCTGACCCCAATAAGCTGCAGTTCTTCATGCGTCTTAAAGTAATAGCTGCTCTACAATGTGCTGCATTTGCGTGTTCAGAGTTCAGCCAATTAAAAGCTAATTAATTAGGGACAATTCTATTAACAAACAAATCTCACTCATCAATATACACAACCTAGGGTCAGACATTGCTCAAATGTGAATTGCACCTTGTGGACTTGAGAACGGCACAATAGCACTATTGGAGCTTACAGAAACAGTTTGGCACTGATCTATTCAATGGAGCACGAACTCATCAGCGCTGATAGATTTTACTCCCCTACATAGAGAGCACAACCAGGAGGCTTCGCTTAGTCATACAGCTCTCTTCAGAAGCCTATATATATATATATATATATATATATATACACACACACACACACACACACACACACATATATACTGTATATATATATAGCATGCAAACAAATCCATATTCCTGCACCATATAATTAAAGCTTTGCTGCTATCCAGCCGTCCCTTTTAAGGTTGCTTATGTTACTATACATGTCTGCATTAAAATCATATGATCAAGAATATAGAGACATACTGGCTCAGCAATGTGTATCTAATTGTCAGGGTAAACATTGTTATTACAGTAAAAAGAGATATTCATGTCTGCATCTTTAAGATCTCAGCTGAACCCACTGACCAATCAGAACACTTGATTACAATGTGTTGCAATGATTAAGATAGATAGATAGATAGATAGATAGATAGATAGATAGATAGATAGATAGATAGATAGATAGATAGATAGATAGATAGATAGATAGATAGATAGATAGATAGATATAGATACATAGATACTTCTCTTCCTCTATACAGTCTGTTCCTTGACCTGAGAGTAGCTGTTCTCATGTGTGACTGCCTTACTTAGATCCAATCCTTAAAGAAATCCCGCTCCATCCCTAACTGTGCTCATTACCACTGGCTGAACTCTACCTTCCGCCGCATTTTGTCTGCTTTCCCTCTATTACACAGAATGAGATCAGCGCTGGAAAGGGTAAAGATGGCTGAGATATGCGATGCCACACCAACCGTTCCCTCTGCTTATTGCTTCTCTTTAGACTCGCTAACAGGTTATGTGCATATCGTTAAACAAATCTGCTTCTGGCGAGTGTGAATTCCCTCGATGAATTTTGAACAGCCGGCAGCAAAGAGTCTAAGTAAACTCCTCCACTTTGTACAAGGTGATTCATGTAGCCTTGTTCATTTGGGTATGTATGAAATAACATTGTCCTACTGGGAGCGTTCTGAGTTTCAAACACTTGGGGTCAACTACACGAGCAGATTCCACATGTGCATCCCGTGGCCACTGAGGTCTGGAATCCACCTCCCTTCAGGCTGGGTGACGTTGCAAGTTCTATTTCCAGACCGAGGGTTGAAGTGAGGCTACAGGGAGTGTAACACTGACCTACATGACCTGTGCCCTGGAAAAGCTGCCTGAAGCTCGGCAAAGTAAAAACTCTTCACTCCTTTGCTGCGGCCTTTCAAAGGCAAACAGAACCTTTGCACATTGCATGTGTCTTTTCATGCCAAATGATTTGCATCCTTTTTTTATTCACATCTTTGACTTGTTTGTCAATGTATTCTGCACTGTTGTGCGGGCCGATACTCGGCCTGTGAAGTCTCAAGTGGGGAGAGGGAGGGAGAGAGAGAGAGACAGAGAGAGAGAGAGAGAGAGAGAGCCGAGGAGGCAAAACTGCTTTACTTTCAGGCCCAGTGTCTACAGGCCGTGTGTCTCCAGTCATCTGTCACTAGTTTACATACATACAATGACACATCCTCTCTCTGTGGGAGCCCGTTGTCACCACTTGGCCGCCTGCAGAGGCTGACTGGGTGCTAGATGGGTCTCCCCCAGGTACCTCTAGGGAGCCACATTAGACCTAACTGACAGACTGACAGGCACACACTCACACACTGGCAGGCACGCACACACACACATGCGCCCCTCCGACAGTACACCAGCTCACATGCTCCCAAGGCATGGCACATTTTGCATAAAGCAGTGACTTTGCTCTACATAAATTTTTTCAGACACAAAATTATTTTTCACCCCTCTAGCCTCTCCATGCTACATGGGAGTTTTCAAATGAATAATGGAAACAACAGAGCTGAGGACTCATGGGATCCATTTAAAGATGTGGGAGAGGCGATGCAGTCACGGTTTGGACTGCAGAAACATCATGCTCCAAGTAAATGACTACTATTGTTCTGTATAGGATAGAAATGCTGCAATAAACAGTGTGCAGGCATATACATATGCTAATAATAGCAAGAGCTTAATAGACTTTCTTTAAAATTGGGGTTGCATATGAAGTATAGCAGTAAAAATACACTTCTAATTTGCATTTCAGCTAAGAGTTGGGAAATAAAACTTTTTGTGTGTACACTGCTACTTTCCTTTATTATTTACTTTACTTTCTACAATATGACTGTGATAATAAATTGTCCTCAGCATTCATATATTCTTTAAACATATATAGGGTAAAGCAGAGAACCTTTATTTCCTGCAAACGACCTTCTTGACGGCACAAACAGACAAATGACTTTATTTCCTTTGCTAAAGTGAGACTATTAAGTGTTCAGCTGTCCTCAGCAAAATGTTGATTTGGTATTTCCACTTTGCCTCCCCAGATACCGAGAGTGGAAGTGAGTGGGAGATCATGTGGCCGTACCACTGTAACAGCTATTTTAGACCACGCAAAGTCAACACGACTCCCCGAGGTGATTTCCTGATAATGAACACAAAAGAAGTGTCAGCCCTCATAAAGCACCGAGATCACGCTGAACTCTTCAGCGCTCGTTTTTTTCCCCTGCTCTTATTTTTCTGATTTAAATTAATCTAATTCCACGTGGAGTCTGAGAGAGACTCTGTCAAATAGGCCACACGTAAAACAAGACTCTCACAGACGATTCACTTACACTGCGCAAGTGAGACGCTAACAGCTTTCTGAAATCAAATAAGAGTAGAAGATAAGATCTGATAAGCAAATGACAAAGTTTGTTCTTTGTTCAAATTTAGTGAGCAAATTATTACTTTTTCTAAATTTACCCCCTTGGTCCGGTTTAGTTACACACAGAAAAAACCCCAAAGCTACAAGAAACATTTGATTAAGAGCCACATGCAAACACTCTTCTCATTGGTCAAAAATGATTCTGGGGGCGGGCTCTAGAAAATCCCAACAGGAAGTCAGTTTGCTACGCCAGAGTAACTGAATAACAAGGACCAACTACAGAACGAGCGCGCGTTCTTCGTCGTAGTCATTGTTTGGACCGTATGTACGGCAGAAAACCATCTCTGCAGAACGCTCTCTGGTTCTAGATCAATCAATAGATCAACCAATAATCTTGTTGTGGGGTTTAGACGTGGTTCAGGTCACGTTCACAACAGAAATGAAGATCTCCAGTGATCATCTGGGACCTTCTTCAAACTATGTGCCATTGTCTTTGGTCCACATGAAGATTGCGTGTTGTGTTCAGACCTGCTCAAATGAACCACAGTAACAGGGACACAAACTCTGCTCCAACGGAACAGGACTCAACCACACAAGTGTGAAAATACCCTGATTTCTGTTTACAGCAGTTGTTGAGGGAAGCCGAAGTCAAAGGCCGACTGGAATCTGGATTCCTTGCGTCTGTGTCCAATCAAACAAAGCTCATGTGTGGTTTTTGTGCAGTGGCAGGTAACGGCGGCGGCTACACACCAATGTCCACTCGTCCTGTCTCACCTCTGCACAGCGTCACTGCAGACTGCCGCAGCCTGACACCTAAAACCTCCACGGCAGCGTCCCCACCCCCCTTCCTCCCTCCCTCTCTCTCTCTCTCCTTCCTCCCCTCCTCTACACACCACCAGGCAGACCTCACAGCCTTTCCCCTTCCGTCCCTCACACTCAAGGTTTTTCTGCCGCTCGGCACCTGGCACGGCGCCAAACCCCCTGTCAGGCCACCCCAACTCCACGGAGGGCGAATGGATCTCTGCGAGCAGCACCGATCGCTCTCATCTCCTCTGATCATCTTTCCAATTAACGATCCCACTTCCTTTACGCGGGAACATCAAAATATTAATTTGAGACTGTCGGCGGTCGGTGTGATGTCTCTATTTATCCTCCCAGAAGGATTTAGAAGAGCGGAAACCAGACACAGCATTGATGTCCAGATTGAAGCAGCACACATGGATGCTCTTGAATATAAACTCTGTCTAGACATTTATTTCATTATGAATTACAACATCAGAACGTTACCAAGACAAAATTAAATGCTGGGGACAGATTTTATTTGTATGATAATTGCATATTTATTCTTTGGGTAAGTATGAACTGCATACTTAAGCTGCTAGATGTAAAAGGTAATAGCATTAAAAAGGACCTTGAGTGAACACTTTTTAAATGCAGTCTAGCTTGAACGGTGTCCTTAATTGCCTGGTTAGACACTGTTTTCTGAGAACATAAGAGGAATTTCAATACAGCAAAATATTGAGTTTTCTCTTATCCTCTTGTGAAAGGCTGGCTGCTCGCACAATACAAAACTCCCCAGCAGCACGCAATAAAACACCTTGGAGGAAGGACAGGGAAAAACACTCCTCTCCAAGGTTATTCAATGATAAGCAACTGTACTCAGGCGCACAATGATGCACTCAAACAATTTACAAGTGCCAGCTGTCTTCACAAGTCATACAATTGCAGATTTTGTTAATCAGAGTCCTTGAGAGTTAAATATTACCTGCTTGAAAATAACAGATTCTCAATAGAGCCCAGGATTTAGAGGGAATTCTTCGGAATGAATCACATCTCATTTTAACACTCCATGGCTGTTTGACGACAACCTGTCACCACACCATTCAGCCTATGCTCATAAAGCCAGCTACAAGCTACAGCTCAGCCACACAGTAACCGCTTATAACAGGGCAGGAGAGGGGGAAGGCTACACTAACAAACATTAACCAAAGCTGGTCAATTATTTTAAAGTAAGAAAACGTTTTTGCCGACTGAAAATTAAGATTTTAGCACGTCTAATTAAAATGTAAACATTGTAATGAGGACATCAGTGATTTAGGCAAATGTCTCTCTGGCTGCCACTGGGGGTATGATAATTACAGAGGCAAATCTATGAATGCACATGAATCTCCTACAAGTCCAGATTAAAAGCCTTAGTGCTAAACCTAGTTTAGTACACCTGGGGATTGTCTATTCTAGCCAATCCCCAACAGGCTGCGAGCTGCCTCGTCTCCTTATGAGTGCAGAGACACCTCATGTGAGGAAGATGAAACAAAGCCTCTGTTTCACTCTGTTGGAAATGAGAGGAACGAGGAGTTTAAGGCCACAAAAGGCAGTGCTATATGTAAATGATGTGTGTGGCATGTATGGCCTGAATAAACCACCCCTGCAACATAACTTATTAGAGCGTTTCTGTCTTAATCAGTCATTAAGTGAAGCCTAAGCTCTATATGCACACTGTGCATTATGCTGTGATGTATAATAACATTATAGGATACACGTGTAAAGGATTAGATTCTATATTTTAAAACAAAACAAGCAGATCTAGGAATTGTGCCCCCCACCCCACACAGGAAAAAATACACAAAGAGAAAGAGGCAAACAGGCCAACACAAGCACACACACACGCATGCAAAGACACACATGCATGCAACACTTTGTGATTCTAAATGAGAAGATGAGATCTATGGAGCAGTTAAAAGATGAATTTACAGGCTGAGCTGATATAATTTGTTTTCTAATGCTAACTACTGTTTCATCTAATAGAATCACAGTGTCACACTAAATTAAACAGAGTAATTTGTTGGCATTGTAGGGAAAAATACACAAGATGCACCAGCAGCTAGAGGAGGCATAGGGTACAAGCACCTAATGGTAGGCACATGCATTTTAGAAAATGTCTATGCCATATGCTGTCACTCAGAGGAAAAAAAACAAGTCTGAGCAGACAGTCGCTGTGTCTAAATGAGATGGTAGGAGGAGGAGGAGGAGGAGGAGGAGGAGGGGAGAGAAAGGGAGGATGTCAAGGATTCATGGTCCTTCATCTTTGCAGTAGAGCAAACACGTCCCTCAGTATAGCAACAGACAGCTGCCTCCACTTTCTAATGCAGTCCAACTTAGATCACTGCGAGAATTGTCAGCGCGGAGACAAACACACAAAGATAACATAGCAAGCTGCCACAAGGGACGCAGCAGACATGTGGATGCAAGGGGGAAGACAAAAAGAGAGAGAGAGACGAGGGAGAGAGAGGGGGAGAGGGATAGGGAGGGGGAGGAAATACAAAGATGAGAGGTGGGAGTTTTTGTCCCTTTCGCTTGAGTCTCACTCCCTCGCTTTCCCCTCTGAATAACAGCAGAAGCATCACTTAACGCATTTGCTTGTGTATGACAATCCTGCAGTGATCTGGCTGAGCACAGACAAGGGGCCGTTCTGGTAGATACAGACAAATAGATCCGTCTGTAAAGCGATGAGCATTTCATCAATTCACAACAGCCCTGCAGACATCCCAGAGGAGGGGGGGAGCGGGGGGGCATGTGTGTGTGTGTGTGTGTGTGTGTGAGGGGAGGAGGGGGTCACACAGAGGTAAGTCTAGGTAGTCGGTAGCTGACTTTAATTGTCGTCATTAGTGCACAGATAAAAACTGCCAGTCTTGTTCCTATACGTTCTGCCGACGGTCCCGGCTTAATTCACGTCCTTCAGATGCTTGGATTCCAGCCGTCACTTGCAGCGTTGAACACACGTCCAGAGTGAGGAGCAGCTCAGTTTGCTTCCACGCAGACACACAACACCGGCGTCAAATTAAAGATTAAGCTGAGCCGCGCGCCCCGATGATTATTTTATGTCAGTTTGTGTTCTTGGGGCAGCTCTGTGATAAAGAGAACTCGCTGATCAAACAGGAATAAATGTTATAAATAGTGATAACATACAGCCAGGAGAGATAATAACCCAGTGTGCACGGTGATGTTTGTACACACTGAATAAATAAATATCAAACTGTAAAATAGGATTGCACTGTGAAAATGTAATATTAACATCATTTGCAGCCAAAAAACATATTTAAACACAATCTGCCACATGAAGGGAAATAGTTTGTTTTTGCCACCATTTGCAAGCAATTCCTTAGTGAATATAAGAGAATAAAAAAATATGAGAGGGATTTTTCTGTCAGCTCGTGTTGAACAGTCGGCTGCAATTCTTCAGTGATCAACTATAACTTGAATGCACCGCGTGGCGTTATTTAACAGCGGTTATTCTTCAAAGTGTCAACACGCACGCTCAGCACAGAGGGCGATGAAAGGAGGGAGGGTCAACGTGTGGCTCCCAATCCTGCTCGGAGATTTATGTCAGGCGAGCCGCTCCGATTGCTATTGTGAGTGCGTTCCTATCGGACACAAACAGAGCTGTCAGGCTTCTTTCCATGCACGCCGACGGTATCTGGGGTTAAGTAAGGACCCCGAACGCATCACCTAAAACACTGCACGAGCTCACACACACACACACACACATACACACCGCAGCCGTGCAGGACTTCACGTCTCATAAATGTCCTGCCTGGAAATCAGGGACACTCACAGATGAAATGAACCAATCAAATGAAATGCAACGCTGATGTTTTTAGCTGATTGTACTGTAATTTAAAAAGATATTCCTACTATTTTACTGCTTCATCGCACATCAATAATATCTATACAGGCCTTCTATGGACACTATAGAATGTTTCCTTGAATATACTAGTATCTTTACCGTACACATTAATATTTATACAAAGCTTTTAAATCATTCCCTATTGATTGTCCATTCTGTACATACACATATACAGCATGTTGTCTATACGCATATTCAGATACATGTTATACTTATCTCACATACATTTAGACTTGTATAAGCAGTCTGTGATCCGTAGCACTTTGCTGAGATGCAAACAGCATTTTGTTGTCATTGTACTTCTACTCTGTGCAATTACCAGGTTGAATCTAATCTCATGTAATGTAAATCTCCATTATAAATAAGAGAGCGAGAACACTGTGCATGGCTGTAACTGTCACAGTGTTGAGATATTAAATTAGCTATTTACAAGTACATGTAGCTGATGTCAAATTTAAGCATTTTCAGATTAAAGTAGAGAAAGCTGTGGATGTGTAAGCGCTGTAATGTAAGCATGCAAGTCTCCATATCACAGCAGCTCCACATTAAAGTTCTTTTGTAATAATAATACCTCACACACACACACATGCATGAGGGGGGCTTAATATGAATGACGTGGAATCTAACAAACAAATATAATAACCACTTTACAGAAACACATTTCAGCAAAACACTCAAAACGAAATGAATGTGTGTCGTGTAATTTTTTGTTTTTTTTCTCCCCACTGAGTGACAATTGCCCAAAGCTGTTATTTCTGAAGAGGAATGAAAACACACTTCAACACACTGCTGATGATGTTAATTTCCTCTCGAAGCAAAACATGCAAATGAAATGTGTGAACACAATTAAGTAAATTGTTCTACGGAGGAGTGCAAAGGTTCAGCGAGGACAAAAAAACAAGAGATATCACACAACTTGTTACTTCGTCTGACTTTTGTCACCAAAACTCTGCTCCATTCCCATCCTAACGCACACAGCAGCTGTTTTTGACACCGTCTCTGAAGTCGTTTGCGAGTAAATCTAATTTGGCTTCAGCCGTGCAAAGTGTTCCACCGCCTGACAGCTAAATAACAAAGCACATGACAACTTCCTAAATGGAACTGAAAAGTTGTCTAATAAATGTGTTTTCCTTCAAGTTTATTTTGCTCGTATGGATTGTTTGACACACACACACACACCTTCATGCACACGCTTAACAATATCACTCAAGCACTTCTTTGCCATGTTCCTGACTTTATAGCAACATATACAAGTGTGTGTGTGTGTGTGTGTGTGTGTGTGTGTAGTATAAGGCTGCAATTGTGGTGAAGTTTTCTGTTTGTCTTTCATATGAACCACTGATATCTTAGTTTAATCACAGATTTACAACTCAACTCATAAACTTATTTAAATAACATTAAAGCTGCAATCAGAAAATGAGCTTCTGCAACAACACAACTGCCATGTTTGTGCCATTTCCCATCAGAAACTCTTATTTAATGAGGGAAAATTTTTTAATGAGCTTTCTTGATAGATAAACAGTCATATATCTCTTTTTTAGACAAAACACTCAAGCATGCAAACATATGAATGCAGCATGTGTGACGAGCAAAAGTTCAAACTACACACAGACATGATGTCAGCAACAGAAAGCTAGAAGCCAATAAAAAAGGGCATCATTTCACCTGCACTTGTAATTGTCACTGAGATGTATCATCACATCCCAGTGTCCACATGACGACGCATTTCAGGGAAGCATTGGTGAATATGAAACACACACACACACATGCACACAACGCTGCTGCTGCTGCTGCTGCTGCAAAACACACACAATGACAGCAAATGGTGATAATAAAGATAGAACGTACCATAGATACTGGTGCTAGTGATCATGTCTTCAAGCCTAAAAACAAGAGGAGAGGGAGGAAAAAACAGCAGAAACGGAATTTTCACGAGGAGGAATTCCAAAGGTTGCTTCTCATTACAGCCACTTCTCTCTCTCTTCTCTCTCTCTTCTCTCTCTCTGCTATCGGATTTCACAACTTTAAAACGGGCCGGAATCTGTCTCTTTTTCTCTTCGTCCTGTCGTCTCTCTTTTCACTCAGGTATTCATTGTGAAACCCGTATGCACGTCATTAAAAACAAGAAGAAGGAGAAGAGGAAGGAGGCGAGGAAGGAGAAGAAGCGAGCGGCAGCAAAGTGCGGCCGGAGCATGTGGACGCGGGCGGCGGGCGGCTGTGCTGCTGGCGGAGCCTCTGTCACTTCATGCTCCGGTGCGAAACGGGGAGAATAGGAAGCATGTGAGCGACTGTAGATGACATAAAACACACATTCTTCTTTCCGCCCATTAGGGGAAGGGGCTAACGCAGCGTGATGCCCCCTCCCTTTACTTTTAAAATAGATTACACGCCAGCAGTTGTCCCGCTAAGAGCGCAATGACAACCGATCTATTAACCTCCCGCCTGCGCAACTTTCTATCCGGGCTCAATATGCGTCAACTTCCCTTAGCAGGAAAGTTAGCGAAGCGCATCCGTGAAACTACACTCAAATATCCACGCCAAACTTCCACCACCGCCACCCCCCCACGGTCTTTCCTTCTCTGTCCCCGCTGCGTGGGAATGCGTGGCCGCCGTGTGCGCCGCGCAGCTCGGCGATGCGCACGATGCGTCCTCGGTACGTGCGCCGCAGCTCGCAGCTTCTCCTTTTTAATTGTTCAATCTTGACTGACGCTTACCTGTGAAGGTGACGGGGCAGCGTTAAGCTTCACGGCGACATGGATCCGGCGTGTGTGTGTGAGAGAGAGTGTGTGCGTGCGTGTGTAAGAGAGAGAGAGAGAGGGAGAGAGAGAGTGGACGGAGCTGGCCGGGGTTAAGCGCTGCTGCTGCTGCTGCTGCTGCTCGCCTTTTGAAACCATTCCAAGTTAGTGAGGAGAAGACTGACCACAGCCTCTGCCATGTTGGAATTCCAAACCCTGGACAGCTGCTCTGCTGACTGAAGGCAGCACGTCGCGCACTGCGCATGTTCTCTGCTGCGGGAGCCAAATTTAAAGAGAATCCGCTTTTAATGAGCAGCACCTCAGCAGCACACTCACACACGCGTTATGGTTCCGGGGGGAAATATGTCTGTGCACGCAGCTTAGGAAATGAAAGTATACGTGCACAGTGTGATACACGTAATATACGTCAAGAGCTGTATGCAAAGACAACAGCGTGAACACACACACACACACCAAACATGGCAAGGAACAACACAGCAACAAACCAGTCAGTGTGTGTGTACATGTACATCAGGAGCTAACTAACTGACTGTGTGTGTGTGTGTGTGTGTGTGAATGACAGGCAATTGCACTGCAGTGCTTCAGCCACATGTGACATATGTGTCTGTATTTCTGTGATACACACGCCTGCACCTCAAAGACAAATGTCTCACAAACACACTCATTACACTGAAAAGAGACCGACCGTTTCTGCAACCGCATACAAGATGATATCAGCAACTCTCTGACGGTTGTCGTTCAACCTATAGATCCTTCAGCAAAACTGACCCACATGATCTGAATCAATGGCTCTCAGTTTGTTGCACATTGAACCACTTTGCCATGTTGGTGCACCACATGGACTCACTGCAGGGAATCACAATGGAAATCTGTCGTATTGCTGCAATTATTAACAAATTAAAAAGGGTTTGTTTGAGTAAAACTTTGAAATAGTTGTTTTTACTTTCATTAAGAGTGACATATTGAAGACAGACCCATACACACACCATGTATATGTGATGCATGTGTGTGTGTCAGTTAGTTTACACGTCAACTTGCTGGTGAGGCATTTTGTTTTTTGTTTTATTTGGCAAGTTCCAGAACCATTTATCTAAATTACCCAAATGTTACTATTACTTACTATTATCATAAAATCATAATTAATGTGACAGCATCATGTGGGCCTGCTTGCTCTAAGTCTCTCTGGACCCGAATCTTCACAGGGGATTCATTTGACTTATTGCCAGTTGCAACAAAACCTAATTAAAATATGGAATGAAATATAGAGTTTATGTACATTTGTCCACAATGACACAGATAACTTTTGATTCCTTTTATCTTCAGCTGATTGACACATAGGACTGCAGCTTATACATCAGCACGTCTCTGTTCATCTGCTCGCAGCCTTGAATGAGGCAGGAGGAGGGTGGGGGGGGGGGAGTGGGTTGATGTCTCCTCCTCTGGGGGGGAAGCGTTGCAAGTGGACCCTGGTCACACACATGATATGAGGATTGGCACCAAAGTCCCATCATGCCCCTCTCATATCCATATAGCCAAGACCCTGGGAATGATGCACTGATTCAGCCTTCAGTGCTCCCCTGGCTGTTCCATGTTAATTCCAACTGCTGGAGCTCTTTGGAGAAATCCTACCCAGAAGGCAGGATACACTGCTGCTTTGGACAATGACAGGTAAAGCTCACGTATGCTGCAGTGTGATTCTGTGATACGGCTGTGCAGGCAACACTATGCAATCCTCCTGCTGCTCAGCTCTCTAATCTAACACTGATTCGTCTTTATATCATTTGCAAATATAAAATAAAGTCTTGGAAAACTCCTCATTCACCAAAATTCCCAGATAGAAAATACATTGAGCTATATAGGAAATATATAGGAAAATGCACGTGTGTTGAGTTGATGGGCTGCCGGCTACGTGTGTGTTAGTGCTCATCAGAGTCAGAGCTGAGAGTCTGTGGTGAGATAATGGCCTGTTAAACCTCAGCTGGCTGGACCAGTAGTGTGTGTCCATGCTTATAGGGACAGCCTGTGAAAATCTCTGTGTGCTGTGGAGGTCAGGGAGAAAACAACAGCGGTGCATTTCCAGGTGTAGCCGCCGTCCATTGTCTCCTTCCTCATATGGGCATGTTCAGTCTGTGCCTTTGTCCTTGTGTCAGCAGGCAGGACATTCTAAATTATTTTGCTCAGCTGCCTCCCTGAACTCTTGCTACAGCACGTCAATACACACATCATGCAGACGCCCGCACATACAGCTACGGGGATCACGGTTCATGTCCATCACACACTGGAATCCTCCTTGACACGGATCAAACCTGATGAAAGACGTTAGACACCCGCTGCAATTTCAGCCAAGGATTTTGATAATTTTAGAAAATGTGCTTCGATTTTAGTTGAGACAAATCATATATTTTCCTATGTTCTTTGGATGATTGATAATTTAACAGTGCATTACAATACAATTTACACGATAAGGTTTATTGTATGTAAATCAACTACTGCACTAAGATTCTCAGTTTAACATGAATATTAGATTGTAGATTTAAAGCTATTGAACATGTAATGAGCAATCAATCTTTGATACAATGAGATCCCCACACACACACACACACTCACATGCACACACACACGCACACGCACTATGAAATTGTACATTTCCACAGGAATGAGGTTAGGGGTTTGCAGGCACGTGACTTGCTGTTTTTAACCTTCTGCCTACAGACTCTTATGTCATGTGCGATCACTTCAGCGGTGTTGCTGGGGGTGTATTGTTTCTGCCATTAAACACTCGCCACGGAGAAACCAGCTGCATTGTGCGTTCTCTCACAGGAGCATGTATCTTGATGTATCAAACAAATAAGAGGGCTTTTTATTCCCCTGATCAATGCTTTCTGGAGTTATTGGCTTATCCTTTCTGTGATTGTAGTTAAACATTGTGTAATAATAAAAGGACCTAACATCAATCTTTGGACCCAATAAAATATAACATGGAATCCCAGTGGCATTGGAAAAGGATGTGCGTTCACATCTGCAGCCTGCATTTATATTCTGCATCATCACGCAACTTAACCACAATTGCATTGGAAATAAAGAGAACAAAGCTGTAAACAACATAAAAGGAGATCCAGCATGAGCTCCACCAGCTGATTCACATCTGAGAGGAGAATAGAGGAGAAAAGGAGGTCTCTACTCCCCACCATGAACTTTATTACAAGACAAGAGCAGCGGGGTATCGTGGAGAAAAAGATGGAGAAAAACTGAAAAATTAAAGGCTTGATTTCCCACATTATTTGAAGATGTGTAGCCAAGTCCCTTTATGTGCTGGAGCTAAAATCCTAATAGGGACAAGCTTGAAGTGAATAGAGCCCACAGAGGATAAGCTACTAAATCTTGCAATAAAAGCAATGTGATTTACAGTAAATTCCAGCAGGCTGACAGTGCCACAGCTGAGGGCATAAACAGTCTTCTCTGTTCTATCTGCTGCCGACCGCAATCGCACAGGCATGCTGCTCACCACTGCTGACTTTGATAAATCACCAGGAAGTCCCACTGTTGCCTCAAAACTAGAACTTGTTCGGTTGCAATTCTGCATTTGTCCCTCTTTAATGTGTATGGAAGTGGCTTTAGCAGTAATCTGTCAGTGATTGATTAGGTGTGGCCAAAGCCCCCTCTGCGTTCTCCTCTACTGACTCGAGCTGTGTATTTACAGAAAGATGGCTGTATTAGAGGGAGAGTACGCCTTATTTACCTGCCACGTAAACACACTTACTTCTACTCGGGTGACTCTACACTACAGGGTGAGCGCGGGTAAAACAAGAAACGAGAAGTGACACCTTCTGGTTTGGCGCCCAATTCATGCACCAGCGGGCAAACAAACGGGCATACACACCTACGACTGAGTTCTTTGGGAGGACCGAATCACATTGTAAGCTGTCAGTCATGTGTGTGTGTGTCCAAACTGCAGAAACCAGAACCAATAACGTCTCAGTAAAACACGGCTCACCTTATATTTTGTGATATGATACACACGTCTAACAAGAATGCATGTAACCATTAAAACAAATTTATTTAGTAGATGGCACAAGAGGTTGAAAAAGCAATTTAGACAGGGGGCTGGATATTGATTACATTTACTAGCAGATCCATTTTAATTAAATATTAAGAGAGTGTGCTGCATTGATAGCAGAAGTGAACGGCGACTGATTCTTGCTTTTTCCTCTTGCATGTCAGAAATTGAAGGAGCAACAGAAAGCGAGACATGATTTCCGTAACACACACATTGTTAGATTAGACTTAATAAATCACAGCCCGGGGTTACATACGCTACATTTTGTATTCAAAGAATATTTTCGTTATTTTTAAAAGAAGGTCTGCGTGTGAACATCCGTGCATGAATTTTAATGGAGATACTTAAATGGTAATTATTCCACTCAGGCTCAAACGCAGGTAACAAATGGAATTCAATCAGTGTCCGTGCATAATGATGGTCATTAGGAGAAAGAAAATAATAATGACATCCTATCTGCATTAAACCTGCAGACACTTTACACAATGATCCTGCAGCCATTATTGATCTCCATGGAGATAAGCAATTGTCACTTTCCAGCATTGTGCCTGAATGTTAAATACAGCTCATTTTGTTTTTTTCTTCAAACTATATCAAGCAACAGCAAAATTTCATTTAATTTACTTTGCAGCTCGGAATCCTTTGATTGTAATTTTGATCTATTGTCAGCGGCTGCCTCCACTGTTCCCTCGCTCTCCTCCACCTGAATGTAGCTGTGCATTAGCCACTCCTGTGTGTGTGTGTGTGTGCCTGTGTGTGTGTGCATGATGTGTACCTATGCTTTCTGTGTATGCACTGCGATCCAGCCATCCAGAAATCAATGGACACTTAGCACTGGAGTTTCCTCCTCCGCATCCCTGGATTATGTTTTACTGTGTAAACTGAGGGAGATATCACTTAGCCAGACCAAACGCATTACGGTTTAACATTCAGGAGTTTGCGATGGACGCACACAGTTGCTACGAAGCTGTAAGAGTAAAAATAGTTCAAGATTGTAGGAGATATAGAGAGTCAACACACCTTTGCATACTGTTTCAGCAGCCTAGTGTAGTGCCTTTGTGTAACTCATTATGGGTTGAGTTTTGTAACAGTTGCTTACACATATTGTACAATAGGCAGCATTTATTGACTCCTCTCCAAGACAGCCTCTTGGTCGAATAATTAAATAATATCTCCAATCAAATGATCCATAATTTGCATGCATTCTGTTGCCAACTAGCTCCATCTGTTTGGTTTCGAGAGCTCTGACACTGTGGCTCTTGTGAGTGAAACAGCAATAATGTAATTGTGGATGTGACAGATACACCAGATGATGCAAAGACTGTTCAAAAGTCTCTTCCAAGCTATAGCCATACTGTACAGCGCCGTGTCATATGGTTGGGAAGCAAGCGTGACAAAAACACTTTGGTAAAAGTGCTCGACATCTCCTCACCTCCTCACCGCAACTTTAAAGAGCCTCTGCAGTCATTTGAATAGACGCTCCTCTCTTTGTGCTGGTGCTGTGTTTACAGGCTTGTTTCTTGAAGGGGCTGCGTCGCAAAGTTACAGTGTCTTAATTGAATAGCAGGCTTCAGAGCTCGGAGGGTGAAGGACAATGGTATAGCAGGGCCACGTTGGCTGGGCGCCAGCGTACAATGCAGAGCGGCCGTGGGCTCTCAGTGGCAGGCAGAGCCCATACCTGCGTCCACATCAGGAGAGACAGCCACCGCTGCTTTGATGGATCTGTCATAGCAGCTTGTGTCTGCCCTCAGCTGGGGTTCACGTATCCACCAGCAATAACACATTACTGCGGCTGGGCTCGGGCGTGAGTCTATTTTCTCTTCAAACCGCTGATATTTTGTACTCTTTGGTACAATGGATTACGATAGTTAACTTCAAAGGTGCTTATTAGGGCGCATACCTCCACCAAGACTGAACAGCTCCTGCACAAATTGTGCAGGAGCTGTGCGTTTGACCCGTCCTATACTAGGACACAACGCAGGGCTTTGAACAACCATGCTGCAAAGAAGGAGAGAAGGATGGACTGGAACAATAATAGTGATAAAAATAATACAATTTAATTGCTTTGCCAAAAAACTGTATTTTAAATTAAGATGAACAGTTTGCCATTAAAGTTATAGACAAAAATAGGAAAAAATATTATCTCTATAATGTTTAAAAATCCGAGTAAAAACCCCTTGGACGTGCAACACATTTGTCTGCTTTTTTTTTTTTTTTTACATGGAAACAGGTCTGCTTATTAAAACCAGGGATGTCAAGGTCATTCAATTAATGTCTCTGCCTTTCATCAGCAGCATTTGGGAGCCGCGTAGAGACTGAAAGCCACTTTGCCCATCACATTCAAGTGTTTCCGTGTACATAACTGAAGCCTACTGTGATCGCACGACGTGGTTTCTTTGATTCTGGTTGATGAAAACGTGCAGAAATAATGAAGACGGTTCGATGAAAATTAATTTTAGTCGTATCTTTACTAACAGGTTTACTATTATTTGTATAATTTCTTTCAGCTTTGATCTAATTTGACTCTCCGGTGTTATTGTAACGATATGGAGGCACATGGTTGATGGCAAACACTTGCAGACAGATTTGACTTTAAGATCTTAACTGCTTATTTGTGGGTGAAATTAAAGGTTTGTGTCAAAAAATGCTCAACCATAGTTTCATATCACAACACATTTGACAGTTTCTTCACCTTCATCTCACATTAAATAAGCAGCCATCATGATAATATTGTTAAACTGCAGACTTAAATATTCAGCTAATTTCCTTAATGGACTCCGGTGTGAATCTCAGCGGTGAAGGCGATGATGAAGATATTATCACAGCCAATAGGAATTACCTCCAACATGATGACAATAAATGTAATTTTCTTTTTTCTGACGTAATTTCAAATGTTCACATAAAACAAACCAGGATTGATTAATTGAAGCAAGTTAATATGTTGTGAGGGGGGAAGTGAAGCCATCTGTGTCAGGCTTCATACAGCAGCGTGTTGTGTCACGGAGGAAAAAAATGAGAAAAGCAGAGACTTGTGAGACGGCCGGCTCGGACTTCCATTCATTTTGCGAGGCACCGCTTTGCCAAACAGCTCCAAGACTTCCTGATCGTCTGTAATCCCCAGCTTTCACACATAAGTCATTGAGAGCGATGGAGTCCCCTCTGTTTACTCACTCCAAACCAAATGATCTTTCACAAGTAGACCACTTCAGATGTGAAATGGAATTTGCCAGGGTGTTCTATCCCAAGTCTATTTCTCTGTACGCTTTACCAATTCCCAAATAGGGTTCAGTCGCTCGCAGATAATGTCTGTGTGGATTGAGTCGGGCTCCTCCGCTGTTTCAGGGGCCCGTGGGATAAAGTGTTTGACGGAACTGAAGAAGAACTCCTAAAGCGCATATACACTGCTTTGAATTTCATTTAGTTTGACTTCCTGTAATGCATTTGTTCAGTGGACTGCAGTGGAATGTTGATATCACTGATGGAATGATTCAATAGTGGTTCAGTTCATTCACATTAAACATCTGTTAATATTCTGGAAATAGGTAGAAGCCGTTTATTCTTTTTTTAAATGCATAAAAGCGCCCGAAAAATGAAAACTCACACACACGAGGGTTACATGTTTGGGGTTTAAAGAGCAGAAAGCGGCTGATGGCTTCATCTTCTCGGCGGCTGACAGTGTTACTGCTTTGGTACGTATGATAAATGGTTATTTTAGGAGGGCTGCATTTACTTTGTAGAGTCATTATGATATTATTATGTATGAGAAAACAGTCATTAATATTCATTATAATTGCAAATGCCTGTGCTGAATGCTGATGGAGTGTTCTCTGATGCCAGCACAGACTTCCCTTTCCCCCCTCTCTGATATATCACTCATTGCATCTGTGCATCTATAAACCTAAAGTGCTTGGAAAGGTGTTTGCCTGAGTCCCATTTAACAGAATCTACCTTCAGGTCATATTTGCAGTAATTGCTTTGTAAATTTGAGGTAAATATGAGAAATCTTATGGGAAGTGGAAATTGACATCAAGTCTCTACATGAGGAGGAGATAGGAACTCTATGCAGCACAACTGACTACAAGCTCAACTCCTAAAGCTTCCATTGCCTTTGTGTGTTAGCACACTGGTATCCCATTACTGACATGTTGTTGTAAGGCGTGTGCCAGATAAAAGCGTGAGCTGACCACAAATGACGTCGTGCTGGAGGAGCCTGACTCCAACAGGTGAAAAGAGGTGGGTGGTGGCATCGTGTGTCATGGAGGTAGAGCGTAGCTGTCTGCACCTCCCCTCTGCACGCTGACACACTGAGGACAGAAAGTCAGCATGTTGATGAGCTGCAGCACATTAAGATCCGGCTGAACCTGGGAAAATACAGCAAGATCTGTCAATGCAGCATCAGTGTGTATCAGAAGTATCAACAACAATAGAGCGCTGGAGAAAAGGCTCGCGCGTGAGAAGACATCCAGACACGGCCGGGACTCAGAGTTTGAACTGGTTTGGCATCGTAACATCTTCCTCTTGACAAATACGTAAATCCTCTCTCTGCTCACTGTTAATCTGTCACATAAATCAATGTTTTCACCACAGAAATCCCACCACAAGTTTTGGTTTTGGTCAAATAAAAATTCCTCATTCCAGTACAACTACAACTGCTGTGATGCACGAACAGAAAATCTCAAAGCTGAGCAGATATATGGATCAAATATAAAGACAGAAAGAGGCGTAAGTGTGTATTGGTTGACGGTGTGATTTATGCAAAGCGGACATGCAAATGAGGACGGCCTCGCTCAGTGTAAATGATAAAGGAAGCTGCTAATGGACGATTATGGATGAGGTAACATGGCTGCATGTGCCCTTAACAACACATTTAATCTGCCGCTATGTTTCACCAGAGAGAATTACCGTTGTAATGTAAAGATATAAAGTCAGAATTGAGACATTTATTATAAACACATGTACACAGCCATTCAAAGTGCCTCAATCTGTCTCACTTTTGTGCGATTCCGTGCCTGCGTTGCTCGGTGGTCTCCAAAGGATACAGTGTTCCTATTCCAGCTGATAAGGGCTCCATCTTTGTTTGTGTCTGGTAATTGGAGCAATGTAGAAGTGAGGAGCATTGATACACTTCCCAGTCTATGTGTGAATGAGGCTTGCTATGGAAGGGAAAGGTCAGGCCCTGGACTAGCCTTTCTCCCTCAGGGCCCTCAGCAGTAGGGGCCGGAGAACAGCACAAACAATTAAACATGTTGCTTCTCAGGGTAGACCAGCTGACTCTGGTTGGTTAGAGAAGTTTTCTACCTTAGTGGGTTGCTGTTGGTCACTCTTCAGAGCAATAATCTGCAGGTCTGAGCAATCAATACAGCCGCGACAGCCTCAGCTTCCATTACCGCAGACATCTCTGGAGTGCCTGTGCATGAGGAGAAGAGCACAGAAGAGGCATCAACAAACATCCTCACACACATGTACACACACACACATGTTCACACACACACACACACACACACACACACACACACACACACACACACACACACACACAGGACATATATTCATGCCCATGCACAGATTCACACATTGACACATACAAACACAAGCACATACTGTATACACGCATATACAGGTGTGTATATACAACACATTGCACAGTATACACACATATATATACATCTATATATAGAAAGAAAGAAAGAAAGAAAGAAAGAAAGAAAGAAAGAAAGAAAGATAGACATTAACACACACTTTAGTAAGTTCTTTAGTTTCTCTCTCAATTACGACAGACAAGCAAATTATATTATTGTGTTGTAGCTTCTCATGAAATCCTTTTTAGATCTGTAATCTTTTGCTATAAATTACAGTGAATAATCCACCTGTTTGGGATTATGAAAGTGCATACCTCCACCAATGCAGAGTAAGTCCAGGCAAAATTTGTTCTGATAAAATTGTTGTCTAAATGACCATATTTGTGATAAGATATATTTTTAAATTTCTCCTGCTAAAGGCTGAACTGCACTCACTGATAATCTTCTATGACGTCTTACAATGTTAAGAATTCATATAAAACATTCTTGGACCCATCTCCTGCATCTGGATCGGCACCAACATGTAAACGGTTCTTCCTTGGGCCATAAACAGAATAATCTTCTGTATTTTCTCTGTAACTGTTAAAGTTGCCGTACGTCCAAATCCTTTACATGCTCCTGATTCAGCATCGTCGCTGCCTCACGTTTACTGAATGTTTCTGCACTATTTAGTATTGTGCAGCATTTCAATGTGACTTCTTCCTGTATTATATTCCACCAGATTCAGATCAAGGTAGCTTCATTTTTATTTTTAGAAGTTTTTATTTCAATATCAGATTCCTTTGTTCATTATCTGTTTAGTTTCAGTTTTGTTTTACGAGTTTGACCGTTTCTATTTGGTTTTCATTGACATTCATCATTTCTTCTTTCTACTTTGAGCTTTTCGAAAGAAAGATGGAAGCTCCCAAAAGATCAGAAACACAGCACAAAAATGATGAATAGTGGCAAAGCTTGACATTGAGAACCTTAAAACAAAGCCAGAGAAATACATTCAAAATGTGAAAAGCTGCATTGGTAAGAAAATCTTAAATTATTTAAATTTCACTTTAGTTTTTCTCTCCTGTTTGCTTTAATTCCAGTTCTTATTTTAAGATTATTGATGCAGATGCAGAGCAAACTCCACTAATTGTCTATCAAGGGATAAATATGAATGTAAAGATATAAATATTTTATTTTCAGAGATTTGAGTATTACTTTTAAGAAAATGATAACAAATGTATTGTTTTAAAAAATCCTAATATTGAGAGATTGTTTTAAAAAACTCTACAAATCTGGCTTGACCCCATTATTCCAGGCTTCATCCCCGGGGTCGTGTCCCTCACACCCACTACATTTTGTGAAAATCAGGTCAGAACTTTTTTGAATTCACCAACAAACACACCGACCCAACAACAACACAAACATGCTTAACTTGGCAGCAGATCCAGATAGTCTAATTCCACATCACACATTGATTATACGACAAGAATACACTTATCAGCTGCACATGTTCCAAGCTGCAGGGTTCTAATTGTACGCACACAGCAGTCAAAAGCTTTGCAGTGGAACCATATTCTAACAATACGAGAATATTCAGCAGCTCTGTGCTGACAACTCCAGTAGATAATAACAATGCAGCCCTCTGGGCCTCAGAGACAGAGCTGCGCTGTGTGTGCTCCAGCTCCATCTGTGAGCTCTTGCTCGCTTTTTAACCAGCACAGACACACAGCGAGGACTCAACAAGTGAAACACAATTGGCCCATCTCCAGCGATACATGCCCCCAAGGAAGGCAATGCTACAGTAGCTTTACAATTACACAAACAATGAGATATACCACTAAATACTTCACGGAGGAAAATCACAATATACAATAGGAGATTTTTTCAATTATTATTCCTTGACGTAAAAAAATAAATACTAATTGGTTCCCCTGCCTGTTCTTTATCATTATGGATTCAGACAAACTGCATACATCTTACCGGTCCAACTCGTCGGCCAAAATAGAGCTAAAGTCTACGAGTCATCCTATATGAGCTCACTGCTGTATGGAGTTCATTTCATTGTGAACCAGCATCTGTGGAGATTCATCTCAGTCACTCAGGTAAAGGAGTGGGACATGTAACCTCCCCGATTTGGCGTTTTGTGTTGAGTTACTTTATCTTACAGCATGAAATCACATTATATTATGTACTTATCCCAGTTTTGTGCAGTCTGCAGTTTCTCTTTCTTCACTTTTCTTCTCCTTCCCCTTTCACCCAGTTTGTGAGAGACAGATTTGATTTTGTATGCACGGGACAGTTTAATGTTGGTCTTGTTATGAATCTTTTGGGAGCCGCGCGCTTGCTGCCCAAGTCGCCGTCCGCAGCAGGTTCAATTTCTCTTAATTGTTCGGTGACCTTTCTATATACTCTTACCAATTAGCTGATGAGCTCGTCTGTGCTGCGGGTCACTATCATCGGGCTGCAATCAACACGAACACAAGGAGGCTTTTGAGAAGAGGCACGAGCCGGGCACTTAAGCTCCTATTTCAGTTCATTTATAAACAGGAATCACAGCCGTATTTATCAGAACTAATAGAAGACATACGTACATGTACACACCTGTAATTACACTCCATGTAATTATCTGCACATGGCTTTGTGTGTGACTGACATATTCCGATTCTCAGTGGACAGACGTTTTAAAATATTCATCAAATTCATTTTCAGAAATAAGCGCCACAGAATTCTCTCATCCAACAATCCCCAACATTCTATTCTATTCTATTCTATTCTATTCTATTCTATTCTATTCCCAGGCCTGCAGTGGACAGATGCTTTGGACATTTCCAGGATTTGACCATGTGTTTCGAAATGTCCACCACAGGAGCATGAGGCCCTTTTGTTTCCCTCATGAAGAATTAGCTCATTCATTGAACTTCCAGATGCCTTGCCCCTGGGCAGAAAGAGAGAGGGACAGAAAAAAAAGAGAGAGAGAGAGAATGTCCAGAGAACAACAGACAACAGACTCAACTCGTTTTCTCGTATCTCAACCGCTGATTAGATGTTTGTACAGCAATAGAGTTGACCAGCTTTATTCAAATCAAAGGTTTGGCAGTGGAATGTGAGTGATAATGGATTCCAGACTACCTCTTTGTGGTGCTGGACGCTGGCTCATACTGTCACCAGGCAATAGCTTAGTCCCACTTTGAGTGCAGCATCATGGGGGTGGCAGATCCAAAGAACAATCTTGTGGTCTCGGTCAGAAAGTGAGGGAGTCATTATTACGTTACCATGGTAAAGATATGGCGCAAACACAGTTTAACGAGGGTGTATGTTGTCGTGAGCTCCTTTATCGCTCTGCAAAACCACTGAGCGAAGCTAAGATGGCCAGTTTGCAGTTTCAGCCCTGGCAAAAGAATTCCCCGTAAAACAGAACATCACTGCCGATTTATAGCGTACAAAACATAGTTAAAAGTTGCCAGCGTTATGGGTATTTACATGAGCCGCAGATAAATAAATGCAGCGAGTCCAAGCTTGTTTATCACCGTGTCACACTGTGATCACGCACACCCGCAGCTTTTCCACCACCTGAGTTGCGATATTCCTTTAAAACCTGCAATTATCAGAAGATTAACAAGTTCATGCTGCTATGGTGGGATGCTGTGAGAATGAATTTTGGTTCCAAGAGCTCTTGGCTGTTTGCCATCTCTGAAGGTGACAGAAATCTTGCAGATCTTGCACGACAGTGAAGGGGGGATGGACACAGTGGGCTGGGTGGAGCTTATGAATGTGAAAGTCATTGCTGTTAGGGCTTCCACCCTGCCCTCGCTGCCCCAGTCCAGCAGTTCAGCTTGACTCAGCAGATTCCTCTCCTGTGGGAAACAGAGGAGAGGAGGCAGGCAGCTGAAAGCAGTCTAACCTAGCGCGTGGTTAAAGCCCCCACTGTCCTGATGCAAATTATTGATCAGATGATTAAGGCAGATGAAGAGATTTTTTTTGAAAGGGAGAGCTGTGATTGTGCATTTCCAACTTGTCTAGAGAGAGCTGCCAAAAGATCAATACTTTCAATCATGCCAGAGCGCTCCTCTGTCAGTCACGCTGAGTAAGGTGATTACAATTGAGTCTTAAGACAATGAATAACTTCACAGGGCTTCCTCAGGCACATTCAGCCGTCTTTCAGGGAGCCTAATGAACTCGGATCCACTAAACAGGCCCCCTAACCACTGCAGCTCAGATCCAGAGAGAGTGGCCCTGCAGAGCTGCCAAACTCACTACTACTCACACAATTTGCACACACGTGAACACACACACACACACACACACAAACACACACACACACACACACACACACACACACACACACACACACGTGGGCTCACAAGCAGCAGCAGCGCTCTAACTTTTCCCAATACAAAGAGAGAGATTAACAAGCAACAGTTCTGAATCCCGTTAGAAAGTTCTATGGAAGTCCTTCTTTCTTGTGCCTGACGTTTGGAATGCGAAGCCGTGTGCGGGCAGGAATTACATGGTCAGAAACAGCAGGGAAGCACAACAAAAAGATGGCAGCGCTTTTTTTTCCTCTTCCCCTTCTTGAAGAATGGCTTATGGCCACAGTGGTTGTATTGTTGTAGGGGGGAAACTGGCTGCACTGAACTTTGAGAGAAAGGACTACAATGATGAAACATGATTGACAGGCAGATTAAAAACATTAAACTTTCTGTTCCACTTGTGCCGGTTCACTGGTATCCACCTGTCAAAGAGAAGAGTGTAGGAATATATATGAAAACATCCACTCTATTTAAAGCACAAGATACAACATAAGCTTCTCATTTCAGTTGCAAGTAAATAAAGGACTTCTACATTTCTTTCTCAATTTAATTCCACAATTTTTCCATGACTTTTCCTTATGTGAGTTTGTTGTTTTGGCATCCTATTGTTGGAAACTGTAACTATGAAACAGCTGCTGCTCCTCATTACAGCACACATTCCAAAAATAATGCCAATCAATAGCGTTAATTTGTAAGAAATAGAAACTCTACACAGGATCACGCCAAATACCAGCCTCAGTGAAATGATTCATAAAGCTTCTCTGACATTAATTACTGCACCAGTGTCCAATAATCGATACATTGTTTCAAGGGGCGTAAAAGGCAATGAAAAGCAACACGATAATGAGCGGCTGGAGGTTTTCTGACCTGGCGTGATTCTGCTGTAGGAAGGAAACTTGAGTTCTCTGCTTTAGAGCTCAGCGCTGTAAGAGAGAGATGGGGTGTGTGTGTGTGTCTGTCTCTGTCAGTCCTGTCACACAGGGGACAGGACAAGACAACGAGACAACACTAGAGATCAGATCAAAAGATTTCATTTAAACAAACTGTATTATCATGTGAAAGGGCTTAGGTATCAGATGTATTGATTACTAACTCACATTAACCTAATAAAATAAAAAAATATGAAACCAGCAAAATATCTAAATCAAACCTCTTAAAACCAGTAATTGCGCAATAATTGGGAATCACATCTCCAACCTCTGACTGACTCTATCCCATGATGACACAAAGATTTAGTGGAAATGAAAAGCAACTTATTCCAAACTTTTTCCAAACCAAACCCTGTAAGTATGACAAGAATAAAGAACAAGCTAAAATCCTCATTAAAGATTCTATCACCTGTGCACCTGATTCTTGATTGCTCCATCATGCTGAGCAAAAGCGTCCTCTGAGTGTTCAGAGTGTTGTGTTGGAATTCCTCCTCTGTCTTTAACAGGCAGTGTGTAGCAGCCTCCATTCCTCTGTGGCTGACACCAGCCTTTCAGGGAGCAGGTGACTTGTTAGTACTCTAAGCAACAACGGGAACAGATGTGTCCCTGACAGTGGATGGATGGTCAGGGTCCATCTGGTCAGTGCAGCCCTGGACAGGAATGATGAATACAGCTTCATCAGTGAATAGCTGTCATCAATCGCATGGCGTGGCGATGGCCAGTGACAGCCACACGCCAGCGCTGGGCCCCAGGTGTGGCGAGCAGAGATGGGGCTGGCTCTGGAATGCGGGTCAATCAGGCAAGTCCAAGCAAATGTTATACATCCCAATGTAAACAAAGTGTATGCATTACACGGCAGATGAATGCATTACTTAGTGGTGCTGCAAAGAATCTGTTGGGCTTTAAATCTCTGACACAATGGGTCATAGATTTATGCCAGCAGGGCGCTGTTACTGAGCCATCCTGCTAAGGACGACTATCAGGCGTCTAGACAAGTCATGGCTCTACATTGTCTTAGCTGGCAGTCCCAAATGAAATGTGCTGCATCCTTGTCTGCTTCAGTGCATAGACATGAGGCGGTACTAAAACACTGACCTTGCTCTGGACCATTTTGAATATGTTATAGCTCCAGGTTCCCTTGAACTGTCACAACTTTAAAACGACCACTTGTAATGGTTTCATACGCTGTCACTCATCATTACAGAGGGTGAACTGCTCGGCTTTTCATCCAGCGTCAGACCAGGGGTGTCTCTATGAAGGAAGCTATATCTATACCTATATCTATATCTATATACACACATAAACTGTATATATATACACGTATACTGTATATGGTCTACAGTTTTACCTAGTGGACCTTTGAATAGCAGCAGAATGTAAATGATTGAAACAGTCTGAGCTGCCATTCAGTAACACTGCAGGTGAACCACATCAATAAATCCGTATTGCTCTTTAGGTTGCTGCTCACTAATAAGACATATGTGCATGTGTTAACGCGCCACACAGGGCCAAGCTATTTATATGCTGAGGCCTGCTGACATACGTCACAGCTCTATATTATCAATGTTATTGATGTAACATTTGTACTACTGTAAGGAAGGCTTTGTTTAGCTTCACTTCCTGTTTATCTTGAGGAGATCATCTCAGCATGTAACACTACTGCCACATACAGACACTGAGTATAATGTATGTTTCCTTTATATTCACATACTGGATATTCAAAAAAAAAAGAAGAGAAGAAAATGAATTGTTTTAATGTATCTGAGCTGATCATCAAACATAAATGTTTAATCTTACTTCATTTAAATGTGTGTATAAGTAACTTGGTCAGAAGGTTTCAACCATTGTTGTCGACTTAGTGAGGTGACAGTTTTGTTTACATTTGGACTCTAAATGATGACCTAAGCATTTCAATCCTACATTAAAGTGTGTATTTTAATGATATTATGATGATACCAACACATCATTTATGTGTAATACATATCCATCACCATATTTCAAAAATGGAAGAAATCTACGTTTTCATGATTTTGTTTCATTCCCCTCTGAATATAACACACACACACTGTACACATGTGATGAATTAATATCAACAAAATAATAGTAGAGTTGATAATACTTGCTGTATAGCTCGTCAGCTGTTTCTTCTTCTGGCTTGGTGCAGACATTTCCTCTGTGTGAGGAGAAAGCTGGAGCGAGCCAGCAGAGAGCTGGTTTTGTACATTTTTGCTGCCCTGTCGTTTTCTCAGCAGGATGTCTCTTGGGAAAATCAAGGGGAGGGGAAGGCCGTGGGGGGAGGGTCTGGCAGAAAACACACACAGGCATCACGTCTACAAAACACCCCGAGATGTCGAGTGTCTGACGCTGCTTACATGTGATTAAGTCTTGGCTTCTTAACAGGATAATTCTGATGACCCTGCTGGTGTGTGTGTGTGTCCCGATCTCTCTCCCCTTCTCTCCCACAGATGCTGCAGATGACCATCTCAAGAAGAAATCACTCCCATGTTTGAAGCCACACTTTGCTTTGTGAGGCTTTCTGAAACTGACATTAATCCACTTTTTCCCCTGTAGACTGACAAGAACATGGAATGGAGGTGTCACACTGCAGACAGTGGAGGGGGGCAGTGCGGCTTTGACGGCCCTGCTAAAGCACCGCTGCTGTCTGTAACAGTCAAAGCACTGCAAATTGGAAATCCAGAGGAGATCATCTGTAAAGAACACGTCCTCTGGTAGTATAGGATACAACTGGGCTGGAGAGGGGAGGCGAGAGAGAAAGAAAGCAAACAGACCGGCAAAAAATGAACCCAAGCATTCCTGCGATTCTAGCCACAGTTCAATAAAAGAAATGAGCAATTTCCAGAGTAAAAACCCCACAAATTCCAATCAGTGAGGAATTCTGCAAACAATCTTCCCATGAGGTATTCCCCAAAGAATGCAACAGGGAACAGGTCGTAGATTGTGTCGTGCAGTGTGGATCCATTGACCGTTGAGCTGTTTGTCAGGAGTGTGTGGTTCACATCTCAGCAATCTTCAAACAGAACCTCTCCCACTCTCTGACATGTACTTAGATGTTGAGTTTTACCAGGATCCCCCCAGTATTTATTAGAACATGTGGGGCTAATTGCATTACCTAAAGGAATGTGACCAGGTCATACAGAAAGATTAACTACACGTATTAAAGTGGTATTTGTGGTTGTAGTATTTGTTAGAATATATTGGCCTCTTAGAAGGAATACACCGATATATGAGATCATTCCATCAGCAAGCCATATCCTGGGATTTCTAAGTAGAGTCTCTTACATGCTGTAGAGGTTGCTGGACGTAATGATGGTGAGAGCAAATGTGCTGCTTGTTCACCGCTCAATAACACACACAACATGTGCCTGTCTGCCGGTGTTTCTGTCTGTGTGTCTGCCTGTCTGTCTGCCTGTTTGTTAGCAGGATTACTCTTAATGTTACGCAGCGATTATCAGGATACCAATTAAGCATTTCTCAATATTTTCCGCCTTGTTGGAGGTGTGCATTCTGATAAATGTCCTTCTGATTGAAATAGCGATTGAGAGAATAAAGGCAGGTATAAAAGTGTTTGGTGGCAGACTGATCAGATGTGTCAGTTTCCTGTGACTTGTGGAGCAGCGATCACAGAGACAGCTTTCCCTCCTGATCTGAGATGAGATCTTTAGGATTCCTGGCTTATCTAACAGTAATGGTGATGGCAGAAGCCTTCAGCCTGTATTAAAATACACACCCGCCTAAGAGAGAGAGTGGCCTGGGAGAGAGAACTACAAACTAACAATGGCAGCTCCAGTTTTTTATATTTATAGCGCCCAGCAGGTGTCAGCCACAGCAGTCTCTCTGCCCCCTTTGACACCCCATGGCTGCTCTGCTCCACCATATGAAAGAAATGTGAGGGGGAGGGGGGCAGCTGCCGCCTGGGATTAGGTACCTGAATCCAATCTTGAGGAGCAGTGGGCTCCAGTGGTGTTAAAGTGTTTTCTGGAGAATTTCTCGTGTTCCCCACTTGCTGATTATTTCCACATTTTAGTTCTGCCTCACTGGAGATGAGCTCCACACAGTTTTGTCAGTTGTGTTTAAGATGTAGCCGACACTCACTGGCCACAATCACTTGTATAATCCCGTTTAGAGAGGCACATCCCACAAATCAGAATTCCTCAAATGTTAACGACATGCAGCACGGGTGAATTTGTGACTCTGTATTTTTGTTTGAGCACAGCACATCAGTTAAACCTTATCTCATCTCCAATCACCAAACAAAGGCATCCCCTCTTCACCTCTGTTTTTTCACCAGTGTCAGCACTGCTTGCAATACTCCTGCTCATTAACCTTGCTTGTTCTTCCACTTCATAGCCCTGCTAATATGACCCCTCCTACTCTGAGAAGACTCTGAATCCCCTTGAATAACCAAGGGGAATGAGGCCATAATTGCAAAATGAACAGGCCAACCTCAGCCAAAACACAAAAACTGTGAGATTTATGGAAATTATTTAGTAACCTGTCATACCTGTCATTGTTGTTGCCATCGTCATCATCATCACCGAGGCCATGTTACTCTACGTGACTGACAATATCCTCTCTAGCACTGATTTAAAGTGTTATTCAATCATCAATCAATCAATTAAATTACATAATTCATCTACAATATTTGTATTTAAATAAAGTCTGTCACTGATTTCACCATGATGCAACATTTCAACACAAGGAAATGCCAAAGTCCAACTTGATCAACTGATCAATTCAGTTGGCTTCAGGCCAAACCAGTAACTTGCAAAGTAACCCCCACGCAAAACAACATGTCTTATCTGTTAGTAACTATAGCAACTACGAGTGAGATGTGAGTGCTCTGATGAGAATGAATCACTTCTGTCTTGCCATTAAATCTATATGTGGCTGTATAACCAGATCACCTCTTTTCCTCTAATATTCAATCAATGTGTTTGATTTGATACATGCTGTTGATGGGGGATGAGAGATCCAAAACTGCAGATTTCAAGCAACTGTTGAGACAAGTAACACTAAACTTTTTGAGATTGTTGCCTAAAAAGGTTTGCGCTCGTCATGTCTGAATCATAAAAGTGAGAGGAACGATTTTCTTAATGTGAGTGGGGGTGAAACTGCTGATGACACCCAGAACTCTTTCCTTAACCAACTCCAATATCTGCCCGTCTTTGGCTTGCTTCGACTTTCCTCACCAGTCACTTGTTTACTTCGGCTCTCTGCTGTTTCACGCTGGGCAAGTAATGGACAATTGGCTTGTGCGAGTGTGTGTGCCAGTATCAGGTGGCCCCCTGTTTTATACGACCCTGCATTGTTTCAGTTTTGGCAGCCTGGGTAACTGAAAAAAAAGTGGTTGAAAACCACACAGAGATGCTGAATTAGGAGTGAATTCTCAGAGGAATTGTCTCCACTCACATGTCGTTCACATTACAGGGGGTCCTTTGATTCTCTTTCAATATCAAAAATGCAGCTTGGCAAAATTTCGGCATCAAACTTTTAGAAGAACCAACAGATTTAATGTGGTGGAATTTATCATATGGTGTCAAACTTGTAAATACTCCCTTTTTTCTGGCAATAATGCTGTATAAAAAGATGTTTATACGTTAAAGAATCACACACACATGATTGGATTCAGTGCAGTCTGTCTGTCCGCCTTAAACTACAACACAATAACAAATTTCAGTCCATCTCACGTACAGGCAGAGTTTCTATCCAACATGTTCTGCTGTATTTTTCTCAACCTGACAGGTTCACTGCATTAGCTTTATCTATATCTATAAATAAACTAGAGGAAGAGCTGATTTAAGAACAGGTAGTACGGAAAAAGGGAAAATCACAATGATACACATTACCAGGTCAGAAAATGGATTCTGGAGGATCAAGATTTCCATCTGAAGCTTGAACTCTCCCCAAGTATGAAAGCTCTTTATTGTCACTAAACATTGTGAGATGATTGCACAGTGGGCAGTAAAAAGCTCATTGTACTTACTAATGATGACAGAGGGGGCCAATATGGCAGCGGGGGTCTCAGGGAATTCAACAAACCACACGTTAACAGGTCTAATAATTAAAATATTGATTAATTAGTCTTACATTGATTTACAGTCACACTATATCAAGCCACACAGCTCTAATTACAGTGTCATTATGCCACAGGCTGACCTACTCTTTTTTTTTGTCACATCTAATGAAAAAGAACATTTCTTTAACTGCCTTTTAAATTTTTGACCTGTAAAATTTTAATAGGGAGTACGGTGAGTGTTGAATCTGGATTGGCAGTAAAGTCATGGGTGGCTAATGTCTGTGAGTCTGGTTAAGTGGCTGTACACACCGGGAGCTGAAACGGCTCTCCAGAGGGATTGGTCAGGGCTGCACTGTTTGAACTAAATTTAATTCACCAGGCTGCACAAAAGCACAACGAAACAGTTCTACAAAACTCCTCTTCTCTAGTGTTTCAGTGCACGTTTTACAAAGCATTAAAACATCTGTGAAATGACTCAAAATGTTTTAAGAAGCATGCAAATGTAGTTATCAAAGTTCTTTGATAGCAGCACTTTTTGTGGTCGCCATTTGGTGGTTAGTTAATGAAGAAGTGTTGAACAGGAATTGAATCCTATTTTCCACTCCATAGAGTTAGAAAATGGTACTTCAGACACTCAGAAATCCCAATTTGCCTCCTGAAATTGGAAATGTGTAGACATGAGAGTGTGATGAAAATCGTCAACAAGCTTTTGGCTGACCAGAGACTGCACGCATATTCCTGTCCAGCCCAGAACCTCCCTACATGTTAAACACAGCGTGCAGCTCAATTTTCTATGAGATGGATCCCTCAGTTAAAGCCTCTCTAATTTGCCGCTGCTGTCATCAGGACATGTTTGGGTTTATTTTGCCATGTGACAGGGTTCAGGGGCGGTATTATATTTCAATTAACCTTTAGGCTGCAGGTCCTTTAAGGTTCTAAGCCTTTTTCTTTTCCAATTAATTATTTTTTCAATTAAGAAACATGTTTTGTTGTGCCAAAAAATCACTCTGGCCCTCCTTGCTGCACCATGGGTGTGCTCACTGAGTGAAAACATGGGATTTTTTTTTTTTGGCCCTGGCACTTTAATGTCCCTTGCAAAGACCATAAACAGTGCATAAGGCCTGGCTGACTGAACAGAAGCCTCGTTAGCCTCATACGTGTGTGAGGTGTTTCTGAACAGGTGTGTGTGCGAGTTCAAATGTGTCGCTGTTCAGATTAACACGTTTTTAAAGGCATCAACCCAGAGCTTCACATCCGGATCCTGGAGTTTAAACAAATTGACTTCTTAACATGTGTAATGTCATGTTTTTTAATATTTTCAATTTCTTTAAAGGTAATAAACCAATCTCAATGAAATGAACCAAGCTACGGCTGTAATAGGTGGAGTTTGGATCTTGTGGACTGAAATAAATGCAAAAAACACACAACAATATAAGAAATGTGTTACCTTAATGCTCAATAACTAATCAATCAATGATCAAAACTCTCCTGGCATCCACTGCAGCTCTTCTCATACGTCACATTATTACAGCATCTAACATCTAACAGAGTGCAGGACATTCTTCCCCACACATGCAGTTCAATTATATACTGACAGACAGATGGACACACACACAGATTGGAGTGTCTTGTACCTGTGTTTTAGTGTAGGAAACACACACCAAAAATGCCAAATTTCACATCGAACCAAAAAATGAATAAATGAAAAGTCTAACTAATAAAAGGTTGAGAGAACATCGCTGACGTCCTTCATATTTTAATGGAGCGGTATTACACCTCCGTGATTTTGCTGCATCAGAACCTACGTATATCCACTCCACCTTTGTTTGCACTCCATATTTGCATTTCAAAGGGAGCCCACGGGAAGGTGCTTTGCATATTTACATCTGATTAAACTGCTTTAAATGAACATGTCAAAATCGGAAAATTGTCCATCATTGCCACAGACGGAGCCGTGCAGATTCTGTTTCATAAACTGCAATGTAACTAAACGCTTAACACAATCTGTGATTAGACTCGTGCTAAGGGGGGAACGGATGGAAACATGGTAGTAGTTGTGCGTTTGCTGTTGTGCACACTGAAGACAGAGGAGTGTTGTTAAGAGTTGAAGGTTTTGTGTCTTGCTCAAGGACAAATGAGCAGCATCGTGAATACAGGAAGGATGTAATGGATAATACATGCTTTGTCTAGACACGTTTTTTGAACCCGGATTTTAAAATGATAACCTATCGGCGTAAACCCCTTCATCTCCCACCTCCTCCAGCTGCACTGAATAATACCCGTATATGTGCGACCCAGTATATGTGCAGTGATCCGGGCAGAGGAACCATTTGGATAAAGCAATTCTTTACCCATTTTTTTTCCAAGTGTATTCCTCCAAGACAGACTCATTTAAAATTTCATGACCAACCCTTAGTGGTCCCATTATTATGTATTTTTTACACATCTGCCCATAATAGTGAATTAAAAGGAGGGTGAAAGAATGGTCAAGCCAGTGCATCATTAAAATATCTACAATTCAACTATTCAGGAAAATAAAACACAAAGTTAGCAGTGTTGAGGTAAAGCTTGGTCATGTTCGGGAAAAAAAACTCCCTCGATTTCTGAAGCTAACTTTGTTCCGCTGAGCTCCCTATAAGATATAAAATATGAACTAACTATGTGATTATTAATTGGGCCCATTGTAATTTGAGGATTCTGGGCTGCATATTGTTGGCAGCTCTCCACGGGGTCTGTCTGTGCAGGAACGTGTCGAGGGGCTACCAGCCAGGATGCCTCAGCCATTTAGAGAGCAGCTTGCCACTCGCGCATCGGCATACCAATGAGTGGGGTTAAAAAGGCACGGCTCCTCTCAGAGACAGCTCTCCTTCTCCGGCTCAGCTCCAAAGGGTCTCCACGGACTAATTTCCAAAACCACCTCTTAATGTGGGCTTGTGTCAATCACCTGAACAGACAGCTTCATCCCCTGATATAGAGTAGTCACACAGTAGAGCCGGGGCAGACCAAAGGAAATACAATAGTACTTTACTGTAACAATCACATGGAAAATAATTCAAAATTATGCTTTTAATACTGCAATACTTCCAATACATTCAAGTAGTTAAACATGATGTCACAGGGAAAAATAGACGAATCGTTATTTTGCCTCAGAGACTTTTGGAAATCAAAGTCTAGATTTATTCACAAATGCTTTATCTGTCAAATCTAAGCAGCTCCGTCTGAATAACAAACACTTCAGACAGTTATTGTTTTTTTACAGACATAGTTATGTGAATACAAATGAAGTAATATTAAGTCTAAGCGTATAACTAACTGATGACTTCATTCATTCATACCGGTGACAAAGGATTGTGCTGCATCACTGATAGAAGCTGACAGGAGCAGAAGTGTGTGTAGCTCAGCTGTGGTAATGAATCAATGTTTAAAAATGTGACTAAATAAATGTTTTAACACTGTTTTTACACCTATTTTATGTCAAACACAATGAAATACACAAGCACATTCACCTATATGGAGCAAATACCTTGGTACAAATATTTTCACAATAAAATATGGCACAATAGTCAAGAAAGACAATTTAACAAATCATATAATAATTTCTCCTTCATTAGATCGACCCATTCAACAAATTACATACATCAGGTGAGTCCAACATGTATTCTATATGACTACCGCAGGTCTATACACCTATAGCACAAATGCAGCACATGTGTTGTGTGTGCTTGAAAAATCAATAACACATATTGTTATTTCCCAAACATGCCCTCCAGAATAAACACCAACACACACACAGTTTAGTAAATATGCTAATCTCCTCCAGCTGTGGACTCTAGATAGATACATAGGAGTCCTAAACAAACACATTCCACTTTACTCCTAAACACACAACTTACTATATGTCACACTTGTGCCGAATCAAAAATCGCTCGCTTCTTCGCTTCCCTGAACACTGAAGAGCTGAGAAACCATCCCTCTTACTGAGTTTAGCTTTTTGTGTTACAATCCAAGATGACATACGACACAAGAAATGATGAGAAAACTGTGGGGAGGCTTCCAGTAGATTGATTCTCCCATCGCTTCATTCTTTTCTAGTTAGTCTTTTATTGGCTACAAAGGTAGAGTAGAGTGAGCGAGGAGTGAACCAGCATGCCCTGTTTAATCCACAGGGCATTGAAGGAAGGTGATCGCTTCTTAAGAGCACAAAGGCCTACAAGGAAATCAGTGGAGTCTATGAGATCCCAAAGCTGATTTAAAGAAGAGATGTCCCAGCTTGGGCTCTGGGCCTTTAACAGGAATAAGGCCATTCTGTACAATAACACTGTAAGGCTCCAGAGGAAAGGACTATTCATGCTCAAATAAGAGGGTCTCACATTTGGACGGTAACCATGTCCACTATGGAAGGAAAGTTAGAATTATATTTTTTACGGAGAGGAAAGCAATGTCATGTCAATGCATCTCTGACATCATAGCTAGAAGGACACTAATTAGAGTGTTGATACTAATGATAAACTGATCCAAAGAGAGAGGAAATGCCACAAAACAATAGAGATCATATTGTTCTGGATCTATCGCTTTAGTTATTCATGTGCTACCAAATTTGCCTCATCTCAGCCTCATATTCACAGGTGTTAGATGTTTGGGCAGCATTGATTACTGAACAGCATTTCCACAAACGTGCACCCTGTCATAAGCACTTATTGAGTCCAGCAGATCAGGATCCTAATCCAGATTCAAACCAAATTGCATCTATAAAAAAAAGGCATAATGTTGAGGAGTTATTGATAAAGCTATGGAACATTGAATGTGTTTCTCCCTGGGCCGTACCTCCCTACTCCACCAAGCTGTGTCAAAATGAAGTCATAACTTGTGGGATCACTCTGCTAACAAACAGACAGAAGTGAAGACATAACGACCTCAGCAGAGTGAATGCCTCCATCCATTACAGTGAGTTTCTGTAGGGCCAATGTATTTCTATTGACGTGTATATCAGACATTTCCAATTACATCTACCAATGCTGATAGGCAAATAGGAAATCCAGTCAGTGTGTGGCTGCACTGTCTGTTTCCTTTCTGTCTTACGGGCAGATCAAATCCGCCTTTATCCCAAAACTCCTGATCAAAATAGAGCAGCACAGCCCTGAGTAGAAAAATGAAAGCTCATATCTTCCATTTAGGCACAAAGAGGGAATAGCAGATAAGGTTATGTTTTTTTAAACGGAATATTTTACTGAATACCAAATACAGAGCTGTCGATTACAGCGGCCGGCTGTACTGCCAAAGGCATTTTTGTGAGATAATCAATGTTCTGTGTTTTCCTGTGGGTTTGTCACCTTTATTTCAAAAGCACTGATTGCACTTATGGGCTCTTATCTAACTGATGATGTGCATTCACTCACACAATGTTAACATTATCCCAGGGAAGTAGTTTCAGTTTATGTCATTTATTGAAAATACCCCAATGTAGACACAATCAGCTTTGTTGCCACACAGGCTGAGAACCGCTGATACTGTGTTGCGTTTTGCTAAGTTTTAAAGGCAGAGTGCAGAAGTTTCATTAATGGTCTTGCTCATTCACCTCTATAGTCCTGAATTTATATCACAGGGACGATGTGCGTTGAATCCTGACTGTATGTATACGTACTTCCTCAGTCTAGGAGCCCCTGAGTGCGACACCTGGGATCGTCCATACGAGGAGTGGACTGCATGACCAAGTCCTGGGTATCATTATCCCGTGGACCTACATCCATATGGACTATTCATTCACCTCATGCATGCCACACTTCTATATAAAGTTGCCAATTTGGAATGTAATCAGGAATAACTCAAATATTTGCAATGACAATCCTTGCTGGATTTCACGTATTAAACTTTTCAAATCTGACATGAGTGAAGTCCAAAGCGCTCAGCTCTGCATGGATTCAAATGCAGTTTAAAATAGACATAACATGTATTTAAAAATTAATATTCTGGGAGTCAGGATCACTTGTTTATTCTCTTTGTCACACATCAAATTAAAGATTAAAATGTGTTAAAAATGTAAATCAGGAGAATGATTTTTGGACAGGTTTACGTGTGAAAGTGGACAAGTAACTGTTCAGGGTCAGACTGCTTCACTAACATCTCTGTTTCTAACATAATCAATGGTATCTGGTTGCATTTTGTCCTAATTTCAACTACAAGCATCGAGACTTGTGATGTATTTTACTGGATAAAGAAATATCATGACTTGAATGTATTTAGGTGTATAGTATTATTATTTATATAACAGTAAATCTATACTTTACTATAAGCTTGAAGCTGGTGACATGAAGCTACAGTGCCGCTGTATTCAGTCTGTTTTCAGTGTTCAGTGTTTGTGTCAGAGCAGTAGTGTTCTCCTGGCAAAATTGTCATTGATCTTCATCAAATGTGATCAAGAACAAATAGCAGGTCCAGGCAGCACACTGAGAATAACACTGACAGTGTTATTCTCTGAAGACAGACACTTCTGTGTCAATATTATAGAGCTGACAAGTGCAGCACACCTCATACTATAAAATTAACCCAAAAGGCCAACTGCCCCCCCCCTCTCATCCCCCCTTCAAAATAAAAGTTTTCACTTTACAGAGAGATTAGACTGTGTTGTCAATGTGGAGGTCCTGATGTATGATGATGTATGTTAATCTGCAACAACACATGAGTCATGTTTCAGGTTGAATATAAAAGTATAATCGTAATTTAATCAAAATAAAATATACACTATTACTCCACTTCTTTTGTCAAAACCTTGATGGAGTATTAAGGCCGAAGCAAATGACAACAATTTTGAGAATAAAGTGGTAATAGTTTAAGTTGAGTAAATCCTTTTTCTTGTGAGATGGAAGGTTAGAACTGAATCTTGACAATGTAATCCTTCACTGTTCCTTCTTACTTTTCCATTCCATTGCATCATATTCTTGCAGTGTGTGTTGAGAGCAGGAGATTTTGCGAGCTCAAATAAAAGTACAAGAGGTTTTAACTGAAGTGATCTGTCACTGTTTCTCCTCATCTAAACACGCTCTGCATTTAGGCTGACAGACGTGGAGAGAATGCAGACTCTCAGAAGACGTCAGCATAGTACAGTACAGCATTAACGTACAGGACTGATAAGTATTAATAATCGGGTTCTTAATACACAGAACATAGAGAACATGTAGCACACACTGTCTTATTTACTTAAGAAAATAATTCTGCACTTACAATCCACCCATCCTTGATTATAAGTACTTTGCATAGGAATGACTGCGTGCACTGCTGATGAATATTCATGCTTGTACACAGCAGCGACAAATGATGGCCAAGCCTGGAGCCTGGATTCACCTGGCCGCTATCTTTGTTAGTTCCTGTAGCCAGAAAAATCCAAATTTTGACAAAGTGATTGGGTGAGCAGGTGGCAACCACCACAGCTCAGTGTGACAGCCAGAGAGACCTGTTAATTAAGGCAAACACACCCGCAATTTTACTTTTCTTTAGCACTTAATATCCTTTTTTCCAAAATTGCCACCAAGACATAAAATGCATTACAGGAACTGGGTTTTTGTTTTGTTATATTCTACAAATCCAGCGCAGCCGTGCAATGATTTTGATATGCAACTGTGGTGATTGCTGCTTGGAAGAGAAACTTGCTGAAGAATGTAGACCGATGAAGATGACAAAGAGCCTCTGAGCAACCAGAAACCTGTGCTCAGCACCATACAGAGTCAGTCTGCCGGTAAGGGAATTGCACGGTTGTAGACTACTTAAGGGGAAACGGTTCTCTGCCAGTCCTGCTGAAATTGTACTATCCTTATCTCAAGTACTGCTTCACAGATACCAGGAATGGCCTGTTTTGTAAAAATGATGTCAATACATTGTAATTTCACTTCCTGTGACACATGACAGGCCTCTTCAATGCTCGGACAAAATTGGCTGTTTTTGAAGTGACAGTCAAGAGGATGATGTAAGTTAATGCACATTTGTTATGCATTAAATGTGGAATAACTGGGAGAGTAATCTATAAAAAAAGCCACAGAAATGCAACATTTAAACATTAGGTGTAAGAGTGTAAATTGTAAATATGTACCGCATCATCAGCATAGGGTCAAATGTGAGCCAATAGGGAGAGAGGATCTTGAAGTCTGTGATTCTAATATCAACACAGCCAAATTTATGATCTGGTGTCAAGGCCACCAAGGCAACGTTTTTGTGATTATTTATGATAGTGATACTCGTCTTACTTTGTTTTCACACCAAAGCAATGAGAGCTGTGTGTTTGTAACATGTGGTTGTGGGTTTCGACCACACAATCCTGCTCAGATTACAGCTGCGCCTCACACCACCCAGCCCCACAGAGGCAAAGTCCACAGGAGGCTCGCCCAGGCTCCTATAATAATCAACACAACATCAGCTAGAAAAAACGTTGCTGAGGTGTTTAAGAACATAATAGTCAGCATTGTCAATGTGTAAACAGATCTGAGCAGTATGTATGTGCAAACACACAAAGTGTCCACACAGGTACATGCACACACCACAGCCAGTAAATTCTTATTGCCGTGTTTCCGTCGTCGGAGAAATATGACCGCAATTACTCCACCACTGTATGAGTTGACCACCTCTACAAACCATTACACATAAATATGTTGTGATCCCTGTGTTCAACATTCCGTTATGGACAAAGATGGATTTCTTTCCTTTTAGCGTGTTGTGGTTACTGAGGTCATGGTCATTTTGCCCATATCCTATTTGGTGGTGTATCTTTAGTAAGCCAAGCAAACCGTGTTGCAGCTGAGACTGAGGTCTTTTTCTCTGTTGTTGGTATATGTGGGTCAAAGAGGAGTCTTTTGAAAACAGGAAGATAGCAGTACTGCCCGGTACTAAATGAAAGGCATTTACAAAGCTACAACCATTCTCTTAAACGTCTGACCAGAGCAAACGGATATTCAGCAGAAATACTCTAAGTGCAAATATCGCTACACCTGCTCCATTGCTTTTGTACCTTACACACACAGAAGCATCTGGACTCAGATACTGGACTCGGATTCAATTAACTCGCCCAATAATAAGGGGCAAAGACTGGGAGTTAGTGGTGCACAACTAAGGTCCAGAGGCATGACTGACGTTAGCCTCCATTCAACCTCAGCATGAAAGGAAGAGGGAGGTAAATAAATAGCATGTTCTCAAAACGTTCTCCGTGTAACCAATGGCGCTCTGTCATGGAAGCAAAGCTATTTTTTTTGGGTCCAGAAGAAGTTTATACATAATTAAGGCTTTACGGTCTAATCTACAGGCTGGGTGCTGAGCTGTGCATGCGTTGTGTATTCCTGATGAATTGAATACGTGTGTGAGCTGTGCTGTAAATCTCTTAGAAGGACAAACTGTATCTCATATTGCCCTCCATCTGAAGGGAGACAAAAGCCTCCGGGCAATGATAGATAGCAATAGGGGACAGTGGAGGGACAAGTGGTAATTTCAACAATAAAAGACCATATCTTATTTTGAAAATTCTTTGTTTACATTCATAGTATTTGCTTTGTTATCTTAACTTTTTCCTTTTTTTTATCACCAAGGATAATAAAGCAGCATCTGTTTGCTGGTAACAGGATTATTTAAAAATGCTCTGAACCGATTTGGACAAAAGTTAGTGGACGGGCGGAGCATGACCCAAAGAAGAACCTATTCAAATTTGGGACTAATTGGGATTCCTAAACATTGAGAGATGTCTTATTTTTATGATGTATTTTCAATTTCGTCAAACGTAATAGACCAATTCCAATGAAACATCAGGCTGCATCACTGGGCTGTAATACAGTAAGTAACACAGGAAGCACAACACATTTATTCTTGTCTTTTTGTTTACATTCCACATTTTTGTTATGCTGTTTACATTCCACAAGCGCATTCAACAAAAATGCCTGTTTTCTTAAGGGTTTATGTAATATTTGCAAAGAAATACAGAACAACATCAGACCATATGAGGCATTTAATAACAAGAGCAGAGATTACATCCTGCATTGGATGAGCGATCATGTATGTAGACAGTATGTAGTGTGTGTGTGTGTACTATCAGTTTGAATGTCCTCTTGTAGTTGATTTGGTTACTTTTGTTATAATCACAATGTGGACAAACACTGATCAAGGTCTCCATGCTTCACGTAGTTGTCGATGTGTTTTCATAGATCTTTGCAGAAAATAAGTTTGAGTGATAAATGGGCTTTTATCTGTGTTGCTGAATGACACAGTGTCAGAGCCTGACGAGAACCTTTTATGTTTCACTTCACTGCACTTTTCACAATCTGTTTCCCTACAGCGTGGCAGCATATATTAGTCTTGTTGTTCTGTCGCTGGTCATTTGCAGGAGACGTACATCCACTATAAACTCTGCTGCTACCCAAACACACACAGCGATGCAAACACACTGTCATCTGGGAATCACTTTTTAAGCAATTTGATATGAATAATAACTTGTGAAATGTAATAGAACTCTGCTAATTTACAGGGGAAGTGTCAGCGCTTGTGTTCTGGTTGGACAGTGTCTTTAGTATTTCACTAGGAGGACAATAACACTTAACCAATACTGTATTTGTCACACGTGCTGTGTGTTTATATTCTATTCTTCCATTTTGCTGTAGAGCTTGTGGGATGGCATCCAACCCGGCCATCATCCATCACCATCAGAGGGCTGATTATTCAGCAGTGTCTCAGCCTGCCACAGTGCAGACGGGAGCCTGTGTAGTGCCACCGTATGTTTATGCCTCAACTTAAGTAACAGGAGTCATAACTGCTGTCATCACTATTAAAGATGTAGACTTCTGCATAATTCGCTGAAATATTCTTTTCTAATATTATATATATATATTAAAAGATAAATTCACATATTATATTTGAGTTTAATCCCAGTTGTTTGTCATTCATTAGGTTACATGATGAGACACAGCCGACACTAAACTACTACAAGTTTACTCAACTACTACGAGTAAAGAGACGTTCTTTAGAACAGTTATCATTTGTTTACACGTTCTCTTTCCACCTTAACATATTTCTGTTAACCGTGTTAGGTCCGATGCTCCTCCACAGCTGATGTAAAAGCGTGTTAAGTATTTTGCATGTTTGGGAGGAGGTGAAAGTCTGAGGGGGACAAACTAAGTGGAAACTGTGCTGAACAAGCAGCACTCATGCTTAGCAGCCAGGAAGTACATAATCATGTTTGGCTTATTTGGTCCATGTTGTACAACTAAAACAGACCCTTGGAATGTGTGTGTGATAAAAGCACTTGGGTCAAATGGATGCAGCTGATGTCCAAAAAAAAAAAATCATTACACATACACAAAAAAAACTGCCCAGGCTTAGAACTTATCAATCAAACCCTGCACTGTACAACATCTTGAAATCTAATCTGATAAACGGTCACTTATTGTCATCTTTATACTCCAACAGAACGCTTAGATCTTTATCCATGCCTGCATGACAGACTGTAATAACATCACACTTCAGTCTGGCTTCATCATAATGGAGTTTTACTGTTTGGATATTTTCTGCCCTCTTGTGGTGCCACAGTGCAGAATGAGCTAGATGTCACATCTTCATCAGTAATGATGCAGAATTAAAGGCATTTCCAATAAATATAGCATAGAGGTGAACATCAAGCTGTGCAGCCTGCAGCTTTACACATTTTGCCATCAGGCCTTTTATATGATCGAAATCAGTAAAATTTAAATGGAACAAAATCCCATCGAGTGTATTTCCTCATCTATTATAAAGCTAACAATGCGTTTTATGGAATGTATTTTTAATCAGCAGAATGTCAGCAACAATTGTCTTTTCTAAATGTATTGTGTGCCGTATTAAACCCACAATTTAAAAACAATTCAATGAAGACATCAAAGTAAATATAAAAGCAGAATAAATTAACATAATTTAGAATCAACCACATGATACAGTAATACAGATCCTCCATGACTCTGGGCGAGATGAGATGGGGGAAGAATGTGTTCACAAATGCCCAGCAAAAGGTCAGCGTGGTATTGAATTTTTTCGAATATTTTTCAAAATACCCCCTGGCATTGCAAATATTTTAGACTACCGCGTAATACTTTGGGGAAGGATGAATCCCCACTCCTCCATGCCCCCATCTCTGTCTCTCTCACTCTCTCTCTCTCTCTCTCACTCTCTCTCGCCCTCACTTCCACACACACACACACACACAAATATCACCGCACAATTCCTGCCAATCTGTCCAGAAAAACACCGCTCTGGGTTATTCATCGATTGACCATTCAAATCCCAACATATGCTGCTCTGCTTCTCTTCCATCGCGTTCTGAGGAATGGACCGTTTCCTACTTCTTCCACGAGGCTCCCTACCCTGCTCAGAGTCACTCGCACACCATGTAAATGAGAGGAGAAAGTAGGCAGGAATGTAAATTGATCCAATACGTGGGTAAATGTGCCTGTGCACATGCGCACACGTGTATCTGTGTGTGTATCCGTGTGTGCCACTGTGAACATTTCTGACCTATTTTGCAGAAAAATGCAAGGACAATATATCATGTGTAAGTTCTGCTCTGTAACCTTGAAGTAAATTACCCCATGATATATATCATGCTGTTTTGAAGCCTCTCTACTCTGCTTTGCTGGACTACATGTTACCGTATGAATGATAGTGAACACCGAGAAGTGAATGGGAGAGAGTTGGGCCCTACTTCCTCACACAGTGTATGTGCCATAATACAGCGTCTACCCGGAGTACCGCACTGTCAAACATTTCAGGTTTACTTTGCTTTTCATGTCTCTCCGCCTTTAAAGTCCAAAATGTTTTCCTCTCTAAGACCCCCTCCTGTTTTTACCCCTGTCGTTTTCCCTTTCTTATCCATCCTTTTGATCACCTAAAACATCAGTCCATCACCACCAGAAGCTGTGGTTTGTGTCTCCCTGCTGTCCATAGCTCACTGTCTGCCTTCCAGTGAGAGCTCCACCCCTGCTGCGCTGCTGCCCGTTTGCCCAGCTCGAGTGTTTGTGCGAGAAGTGAGCAGGTTTTACATGGAGGACTGCCTTAATGTTCTTCAGTTGGTGGGCAGCCACACAGGGTGCTGCACTTCAGATTCACTGTTTGTTCATCTGTACAGGGTCGAGCTCACTCCTCTCTCGCTCTCTCTCTTTCTCTCTATGTCGTCCGCCCTCTGCCTCACACACACACACACTCACAGAGTACTTGGGGTATATTATTGCACATACTACACTGTCACAATCTATATCTATCACAGAATGAACCTGTAAAGCTGAACTTAAAATCCTTCTAAGTATGTAAAATATGCAGCATGATCACTTTTCCTATGCATTTCCTTTACATCTATACTCTGTACTCACTCTGGTAATATGCAGTTAGATACTGTATGTGATAATATTGGTTGATTTCTTGTAAACAGCTGGCCGGCTCTCCTCTCAGCAGTGGAGGTTTGCCTTTCAGCTGGGATTAGGAGAGGACATGGCCTCTGCAGGACTCCCTCAGAGCAAAGCCAGACTTCCCATGTTAATTTCTCAAGGTCAAGAAGATCCTCCTCAATGTTTTAGCTTTGAAGGTGGACTGAAAACACAATAACAGGAACCCTGCTGTACAGCAAAAGAACCTTCCTCTTCTTCTCCTTTCTGCAGTCAGATCTCTCAGACCCCATCTCTCTCTACCCAACAGAACCTGTAACTCATCACACACACGCTGCTGTGTGTCCTTGTTGGCTCAGTTCCTGCAGAAACAAGCATTTATACCGTCATTCATTACTCAGTGTCTTAAATAGTTATCCTACAAGCTGTACTGCTGAGGTCTAATTGAGCTACTTTGCATTGCAATAAGGCAACAAAATGTATAGGATTAAAGCAGACCTTGTTCCCTTATGTATTTAAAAATAGGGCTTTAGAAAAACCTACATTACGCGTGTCTCGCCTTTTGAGATTTAATGACTCTCCTGTGACTCCACAGAGAATTACTGCCAGTAATTGATTATTAAAACTTGAAATTGCAAACCACATCCATTATTTGATGAGTGCATGTGTTATCCTTGTAATTAACAATGCTTGGCACTTACTGTTTGCCAGCTCCAGGACCCCCAGAAGAATATATCAGAGGTTAGAAAGGTGACTTAAAGAGCAACCACTGTCTGTGCAATTATCTGAGACACAATACATGACAAAAGATGCTCAATGCACCAAGAACGTCTCCTTCACACAGCACGTTCTCTCCCAAACTAGCACAGTCTGGTATGTTAGACTGTAAATTACATTTAGTGCTTATTACAGATGCATGTTATTGTTTCTTAATATATGAAACGTGTCAATAATAAAAGAGGCTGCAGGGTGTTGAATAGCCTATGTTAGCTAGCTACCTTGATTGAATGCAGTGTTGGGGACTGCAGAGGATCACAGAGTCAAACATTGAGGTGCCAAACGTCCCTGTTTTCACATTAGGGAACGTGCTGCTGCTGGTAATTCATTAACAATGTCATTTGCAGCATGTGTGGATGCGGTGCAACACACATGAGGCTCACACTAACGCCTCCTGCAGGAACCCTGAGTGACCAGTAGGAGTCACTGGTGCAGCAACAAAGACTAATAGCTGGGGCAAGAGGTCAGAGTAACAGAGCGAGAACAACAGCTAATATGCAGCCGCGATGACAGAGAAAGATCCAGAAATATGTGTTCATTATACTCATTCTTTCTCTTTAGGCCAGTATAATAAGAGAAGTTAAGGATGTAGTCTTTGCTGGAGTATGAGCTGCCCTCCTAGTTCACACTTTAGATCAGTGTGCATGACCTGCACGCTTAAAAATAAAGCTTTTACAAAGAGAAGCAATGTTCACTGACAATGTGAGAGCGTAAATAATTTGTTCACAGTTGCTTGACATTTATTTAACATTTTTGCATGTATCCACGTATTTGTGTGTGAAGTATTCCGTATGTAATATAGAAAAACAGAGGAATAAATTCCACGCATTTGGTTATTTCTTTGAATCAGCACATAATTATGTTGGCTCTGGTCCACTGTGACCACTGGAGCTGCAGTAAAGAGCTGTTGCTCCCAGCTACAGTTTGTCCTGACGGAGCAGCCCTTTGCTAAGAACAGTTGGATCTTCAAAGCTAAACAACAGTACAACCCCTAAACAAAGTGTTTACTCATAGAGCCTGCCTAGACTCATACCGTAGCCTAGATGGAGCCTTTAGTGGATCAAGGGGAGAGCAAACAGCAAGGTCTTCCCTTCATCGCAGATAATCAGTAATTGGCTGAGGACAGCAGAGGAAGATAATTGAATACAGACTAGGGGAATACAAGAGGGACATTTAAGAACAGAGTGGAGTTGACAACCCTTGAGTGCAAAACCTGGAGAAATAAGAATGAGAGTGCAGGCAGGAGTAAATCCAATGTAGTGTGTGAAGGAACAGTGCTGGGTGTCCATGAGGGCCAAAGACAGAGCAGAGAGAGCCTTTCTTCACTGCTGTATCCACAGGCCGTTTGGGCTGGATAGAGCTGGATGAATTCATTAAAGGAAGCGCAGTCTCTCCCAGCTGCCATCGCTCTCCCTGCAGCCAGACTCCGATCAATGGCAGGAATACATCCAAAACAACATTTAGCACAAGACCTCGGAAGCAGGGGTGCATTTAAGACTGCTCTGTGTGTGCGCGTCTCCCCTGGATGTGAGCACTGTTTCAAAGTGTGCTGTTGAAGTAGAGTAAGGGAGGTATGGGGCGATGTGTTTGTATCACAACACAGACAATTGGTTAACACAGACGCTTCAAGACAAGACATTCTGACATTTGGATAACCACTGTGTTTTCAATTATCAGTCAGTCATAATATTTATGGTAACAAATTCTGCTGAAACATTGGGCAGACTGATGTCAGTCGCAGATAAAAACAAACGTGACGCCATTCAGTTTATTACCTGCACCTATAAAAGCAATTTACAGAGACGCAGAGTATCTATTGCGTGTTCAGTCACATACTTTTTTTGGAGCCTTGTTTCTTTGTGTAATCTCTGAAAATTTGTTGCACTATAATTCCAACTCATAAACTGATTTCTCGGCAGGACAATTTTTAATAATAACGCTGATTTTCTGTTATAGTTGGAACTGAAAAGTATCATGAACCTAAATAGTTTCTATGATACACTTAATATGACTATTATGTAATTTAAATTGCATTGTGTCCGATATGATTTCAAATGGAAAACAAGAGAGAAGCAAAATGCTTCTAGTGCCATCTAGTGGTCAAAAAGTACACTAAGTAAGAGTGAACATATCAAGCACATACTTCAGTATAGATACATGTTAACTTATATATACCCAGTGAGCTGAGTCCATAATAGATGACCATGAGGTTTAAGACGTTAGTTTGGTGCTATTATCTAGAAACCTTATTAGAAAATCAAATATCAAATCATTACACACACTCATATGTATCGTGTGTATGTGTGTATAAAATCTGCATTTAATGTAAATTTCTTTAAGTATATATTAATGTATTTTAAATTAGTCTGATTAAATCATTATTATTTTAGATATGTTAATAATGGCAGAGTTTATTGTCCAAACACACTCACAGTCTCTGTCTATGACATCGCTGGCAGTATTGAAGCTGTACTCATCACTGTACTGCAGGGAGGTTGTGTCTAACAGTGTGTAGACCTTAATGCAAAATTTAACAAAAACTATTAAGAATACAAAAGAAATCATACATTACAAAAAAGTTTCGAAAAAAAAACTACGCAGTCCATGACATTCTGTTTTTTTTAACCTAAACCTCTAAAATGTATAAAAGGTGAATTATGATGGAGAATGATTTCAGATCCGGTCAAAATCAGTTTTACTTCAGCTTTTCAACTTAATGGCTTCAATGTGAAATTAGTCAAATAGTATTTCAACATCATTGCTCACAACTATGTCAATGTAATACATACAGTACATTTCATCAGAATGCACAGTGCAGGGTACAGCAGTCTACAGTTAGAGGGCTTACACAGTGATATTCCTCAGAGGTCTTTTTATCTCTACAATAGAAAACATGAACAATCATTTTCTTTAAAAAAGAAAAAAAAAAAGAAAAAAAAACCCCACTACATTGACAATTAAAAAGATAGCTTAGTTTTACTCGGGATATAAGTGTGTGTACTAAAATTCCCAGCATGGCATGATGGGATTAAAACCACCATCTTTGACAAGCAATACCCATACAGACAGAGGTTTACATAGCACAGTCGGCGTGTTGTAAAGCTCTATGATACATACTGTACTCAAGCCCATGGACATTGCACCACAGGAGCTTGTACATTCTCCCATGTTAACAGAGCTAATGAATAATGATCACTAGAACAGGCTGCAATACACACAAAATGCACATCTCCTGAGGTTGGTCAATTAACAATCTCTCCTCTTTCCCGTTTCTTTTCCAGAAGTGGACACTGGTGGATGATAACAGTGGCTTGAGTTAGTCTGTGTATCCATCTTCAAGGCACGAGAACAACAGGGAGTATTTTTGTCCAGACGGGGGCCCCCGAAACGATGGCGTACGTCTTTTGTTCACAGGGCGATCCGGGCACAGTGGTGTTTGAGCTTGCAGGGCAGGACCCCACGGTTTAGCTGGTAAAACTCCACCAGCTGGATCAAGTCAGTGAATCGTGTGTGACCATCATCCAGGCTGTAGTGCATGTCCCCTGCATCATCCACCTACATTGTCATACACACACACACACACACACATAACATAGATAAAGAGACAGGTGAATGACTGAGGCAGGTGCTTTCTTTGGCATGAATGGCAAACTGGAGCTGAATGTACTCACAGTCAAGATCTGAAAGTGTTTGATTCTCTGCATGTGGCACAGTGACAGTACAAACGTTTTGGGGTTGCTTTGGCTGTCCCTCAGCAGAAAGACACTGAAAACAAAAGGGAAGCTCTTCACTGCAGGCCAAAACCCTCACAGTTTAAGATTTCTTGAAAATATAAAGTGATACAACCAAAACATATTTTTTAAAAGGGCATTTTGAAAGCCAGCAGCTTTAGGTTAGACTTTCACACGTGTCTTGGCTGGCTGTTTGATTTTAGTTTTGTAGGATGATGGTGGAAAAAAACATGAAATGATCTTGCAGATCCAGATTCTGGGACAAATCCAGGAATTTTTTAAGGATTTGAGATAAATGAGTTTCAATATATTTACAATTTCCATAAGAATAACACACTATATTCATTTTTTTAAAAACGTGACATATTTATTTCAGGACATATTAAATATAATTTGGCACAGATCCAGATAAACGTCTCTGATAAACCCAGACAAACCTGTGCAAAATGTGCCTTGTTCTAATAATATACAGGTTTAAAGTCAAATAAATTACAATAATTATAACAAATATCTTAAATGACAGAATGTTAACCCAGATATGTGAGTATAGTGTAGCTGTTCACCTGTCAATCAGACCCTGCTGGGTGATTAGACGTTGAGCTTCATCCCGAGACAGTTTGCTGTGGAACCAGGGCTGAGCCAAGTGGAGCGCTGCAGCAGACACAGAGCATCATGTTAGAGAGTAACACTCATCTTTACACTTACAGTACATCAAACCACCCAGAATATGGAGGTGAATGTTACAAACCTAAGTTTGGAATTGAGCTCTGTGATGTGGACGGGCTCCCATGGGAGCTCAGGCGGTGACAGCTCTTCCTCTGAGGCAGAAAGAAGTTATTATCACAATTTGACTTTTAACGTTAATTCTGCTGTATGACTTGGACAATTCTAAAGGGTTTAGTTTGTCAGTGTTTAATTGTCATCCTTATAGTTAATTTTTTTTATGCATGAATATGATGTAAATTGTTATATTATTATTTGTTCCTTTTAAATAAATAAAGTAAACTAAATGTGGTGTGAACAGAACCACGGCAATCTATCCATCTGTCCATCTATCAATCTATTAAACAGTTCAATTTCAATCACATTACAGTGTTTACATGATGGAAACAACTGATTTCTGATTTAACTGCAGTGTAATGGAAGCGTTCACGTGCATGTAACCTTGGGGTAAAGAGCGTCTCCTGACTCCTGACTCACCCTCCATGACAGCCCTTCCTCTACAGCCACAGACAGCACCTCAGACGGGTTCTCAATCACGCGGCTCTTTTGGCCAGAGAAGTCCATGGCCACCAGTGAGTTCTCTGAGATGCTTCTCTGGAAAGACACGGTCATCACAAAGTGAAATGTTGACGATGACGAAGCGATGTGATGATGATGGAGGTGGAGGAAACTGTACATATAAACACAGCCACTTGCTTCTCTCTTTGGTTGTAAAGGAGTTTGGGGCGTGCTGTGGTATTGTATTGCCATCTAGTGTCTAAGACGATTCCACCATCACCATCATTATTTCTCCATGATTCCCGACAGAATGTATTACATTGAAAAGGGATTAGTGAGGCTTTGAAAGGAATGACACATTTTAGCCCAGGAAGCTGCTGTGCAAGTTAACAGATCTAAACACTTACAATCACAATTCTTATCAGGATTACAGGAAGCTTTGAAATATCCACATTCATTCCTCTACCTAAAGCTACTGTGCTTATGTAGAGAGAGGAGTCTTTCTAACCAAGTGAGTAGTGTTTACTTTGAGGACACAGACATTCCAGTCCCTCTTATCCACTCTACTCCCATTCAAACGATGTCAAGAGATGATTTGCTTAAGAGTTACTCGGCACTGTGTCTGAATTTGGCTTTCATTTACATTCCGCTGTGATTTTTGAGAGCCGTATGCTCGGGGTGGAGCGTGAAAGATTCAGCAGTCTGAACCTGCTGTGGGCGGATTGGTACGCTCTCTATAATCCCCTCGGAAAGGCTGTTGGTCACATGTGTCCCTCTAACAGCAGAGGAGAGGTGATGAGTTGGTAAATCTGAGAGCAGCTGATCATGGTGTATTTTTAGAAAGCAGAGGGTTCGTGTACATGTCTGAAACCCAGAAATAGATTGAGTTCACCAAGCACAGTCAGAGTCTATTCTGAGACGTGAAACCGGCATCAACAAATCATGTGTGCCTCATCTGTCCTTTGCTATTATGTTACTGAGCTAAACTGCTGCTCGGCATCTTGTCAACACAAAAATCTCTCTGTGATTAAGTGATAATGGAACCATTCAACACACTTTCAACAAAGTTACAAGACGGAAAATGAACAGGAGCTTGAGCCTACCATTGGTGAGGATTTCTGTCTCTGGTGTGGATGAATGAAGTTTTGGAACAGTTGCATGCCGTACTGAAACACAGCAACAAACAAAGTGTTGTAGGGATGACGAGGAAATTAAACAAAAGACACAAATCAATTACAGCCCAAAACCATTTTACAGAAGAACGTAGAATAGTTTAGTTAGAAGTGAACTCTCCTCTTAGTAGTGCTGGCCCCTGCTGCTTGTGTGTGCAAAAAGGGCGTCAAAGTATGTAGAGGCAATAAAAACTATGTAACTTAGTCTTGTGGACACTAAAGCCAAGACATCAGCACTGACAGTTGACAGCGTGACACACTGTTCGCTCAGGGCTTGTAGTTTTGAGACGATCGTTATTTGAAGGTGCTGAATATTGTCGCACTGTTACATATCGTCACTGTTCATTGGTTAACATTTTAGTTTTTTCTAAAAGTCGGTTGGGGAAATACTGCCACCTGTTGGCCACACTGGGAACTGCATCAATCATAACGTATTAATTTTGGTGGCGAAATATTCGAATACTCGTTTGGAAACAAAAGGACATATTCCAAATCTTAAATCAGTACTCTGGGCCAGCCCTACCTCTTACACATCAATCCAGATTAGTGATAAACATAAGATCATCAAGCAACCTTTAGCAGGCGGATGGCTGTGATCCAACAGGTCCTGGTCTGCTCATCATCCGCACAAAGCAGCGTCAAGTCCCTCGCTGAATTACACTTTGCAGACTGTAGAAAAATGTCAGAAGGAGTCAGCATGATGTAGTACGTATGGGATGTAGTGTAGTATACTATTGTTACTTTTCAATAAACACAATCCTCATGCATTGGAGTGGTACCTTAATACAGAAGCCATAATCTGTGGGAGCTCCATGCAGCTTTTTTTCTGCCAGTAGCGTGAACACATCACTGTCACTGAAGTCAGCAATAAACTGAAGATGCCTTGGTTCCTGTCAATCACACACATGTTTTATATACTACCAATACGCCTGCATACACATACACATACACATATATCTGCTCATATCTACGAATCGTGTGGTATGGAGATGTAAGGTTGTGTGAGGAGCAGATGGTGTTCTGTCAGCTTTATGAGGAACACAAGAGCGGGCGGTAACTCAGACAGTGTAACATGGAAAAGAGAAATAAAGGAAATAAATAGGAAATGTACAGTAGGTAATAAAACACAAAAACCCTGCTGATAAATGCCACCCGTGTGAGAATCAAACACTCCCTTTTCCAGAAGGAATATGAAAGCACATGTCAGTAAGGATAAAGGTGGAAGTTGGCACACTTTCAGTCAATAAATAAAAATTAATCTTGAAATGTCACTTCTATCAATCATGCTGTGGGTGTGCTTCATTTATAAAGGTAATGAAACAGAGATAAGGACAATAGTGTGTGACAAGCTGATAGGGGCAGCGCTGAAAACATCAACAGCCACTGCCGAAGATAAACTTCCCCCAACGCTACGGCACAAAGACGGCCATTGTTCTGCTTTCATGTGACACAATGTTCCCACTTCCTTATTTAAAGTAATGGCGCAGCAGCCAGTGTCTGACCAGGACCGCAGATGAATGGTAAAGCAAAGAGTAAAACTTGGCCGCACACCAAAACCTCCCTGTGCACTTTAAACAAAAGCTTTTCTGTTACGGGCGGAATGAAAGCGGTTGAGAAGCGGTTGCCTTGGCATGGCTGGTGCCCAGGTATAAGCTTCACCTGTCAGCAGCATACAGAGCGCTCTTTCTGCTTGGCTGGCATGCTGACCTAAGGAAAATCAAGCTCAACCTGTTCCACTCCCCTCTCATAACATGACAGAGATATTTACAGTGGATGAACTGATGACCCTGCTTACTGTTAAAACAGATGACTGGGATTTATCTAGGAAGTATGGAGGTCTATATGTCTCTCTTTTACATAAGGTGACCGTGCATTTTGGATCCACTGTGCACCAAATAAACACAGGGGATCACAGGGTGTGCTTAAATTGGTATTTTGCTGAATTTAATGATGTGGAGGAAATAACATCCAAACTAGGTCACTGATATTATGTGTTTTTTGGAAATTGGAAATATTTTGCAATATTTAGCCTCACTCACAGAGGCAACAATGAAATGTGAATGTATCTTGTGTATTCTCGAATAGAATTGTGAAAAAAAGATTACTTGGGTTCTATTTTCCTGCATGTACATCTCAGCTACTTGATGTTATGGGGCGACATCACACGAGCACCAAACTGATCACCGCTTAGCAACAGGAAGTAATTATATGTGATAGGAATGCAGGAAAAATACTCTCATTTCAGGGTTTATTGTTATTGGAAAGCTCATTCTAAGGCTCCAGCGAACATATCAGTATCTAACTAAAAGTATAACTTTATGTAGATGGGGTTCAGAGGCTTTTCCGCATGTCCCTTAGTCCATGATCTGTGACTCTGTATCCACTGTAAAGGTCGAATCTTGCCAAAAATGCTCCAACTCACAAAAAAAACACAATGTCAGCGATAAAGTCGGGACGTATTTTCCCCAAATACATTTTCTACCACTTCAGTTTCCATGGACTGACCTTGGAAGTTCCCTTGTTGGAGAAATAAAGCCCTGACCTCCGCAAGACAAAGTAGAACCTCTTCCAGTACTTCTTGCCTTGCTCTTTGGCATGGAGGTGTCCATGAATCTCTGGGCAGGTGCTGGAGTTTAGAAAGGTCTGCGTTGGGCAAAGAAATGGGTGTGAACGGCAGATTATTGTAGGAACACAAATGCAAGAACCTCGGAGTGCACTGTAAACACACAGAACCTGATACCTGTATGAGTTCAGAGTGATTCATCAACCCGTTGGTCTCACTGGATACAGACACCATGTGATCCGGGAAAAAGTCCTGCCAACATATGAGGCAACATGAGTTCGAACAACACCCTGAACTTCCTCAATTAACCCTCACCGCCGAAGAGTGAACTCACCAGGGGTTTCTTGAAGAATTCATATTTAGCATAGTTCTTCCTAAAACACAAGCGGCTGTCAGTGTCCAGGCCCCAGGCTGACAGCACCTCCATGACAGACTCGTGGTCTTCGATGGTTCTTTCTAGTGGGAGTGAGAGGGAAGCAGATCGATTGCTTTACCATATGAAAAAAAAAAATACAGATAAATATAGATCCAGGTGCAGTAACCATAGCAACTACACCTTTCAAAGCATGATTGAAATGGCCAGGGACACTTTACTAACTTCATGTTCACAGTTCAGAGCTGTTTACATGATGTTTACCATGATTACCTTTAAAATGGCACAATACTGCAAAAAGCACAATTAAAGAATTACTTTAAATATTTTTAAAAATATGAGAATTTCCTGAGCCTGAGTATTAGTTCAGGGCATGAAGTTTGATAATTAACTTTAATTAGTGTGACCTGAGTGTCAGAGAGTGGGCGGAGTGTTGAAAAATTCCCATTTAAATTCATCTCTAAATTTATTTATTTCATTCATTAATTTATTTTAATTCTGAAATAATTTAGTATCAATTATAACATTTATTGAATTAATCTGAATAAGTGGGGATCAGTATCGCCACATTTCTGCAGCCGCATCTACTGAGTCGCCCGAATGTCTGCTGATCAAGAAATTGTGTAAGAGTTTTATTTTCAAGACCAATGCCAATTTTTGACATGCTTTGCCATGCTTTTTCTGGACGCCACAACACAGTGAACATGCGGTGGAATGAATAAATGAACGCGCTGGTAGGCCTGAGCAGTCAGCTAACACCCACGACAAACAGTTGGCTGTACTTTCTTTCATGCAACATGAAAAGCAACCAGACCAAAGAGAAGCAAAAGGTGGAACCCTGATATGACTCTAAGGTTTGAAAAAGGGATCAATAATATAAACTGGCTGCTCATGACTTATTCATCAAACGCACATGGAATTCAACAGATTGTGAGGTTTCATTATGATGGCTGAATCTTACCTATGCCAAGATGGGACAGATGTTCAAAAAGTGTCCAGCTGTGATCGTCCACACAGTGGTTCTTCAAGACAAACAGTTGGCAAATGTCCCGGGCAGTGATGTCACTGGGAACCTCTACTGCTCTGCTGGTGTTATCTTCATTATACACTTTAATTACCTGCAACGACAAAGAACGCAGAATTTGAATTTCAATAGCATGAAAAGTGTGGCAAAGTTTGATCGCCATCCTGAGGCAGCCTGAGCGACGGGAGACTGCAATCAAATAACCAGAGTGAAGGAAAGGCCCAGGAAGTAACACAAAATCTAACTTGAGCCGGTGAGGGAAAACAAAGGAGCTACAGTTATATTGCAAGAACACGCTGAGACATCACACACACCTGAAAGTAGAACTTACCCCCCTGTTTGTTGCCAAGCAGAGTTCTGAGTTTGGGTAAGCTCGGCAGCCAATGTAGGGCTGAGCACACAGCATTGTAAAACATAGAAACATGCATCAGACAGCACAGAGTGTGTGAGCCAGGAAGCAAGGAGCTCTCTCTCTACCTCTTTTTCTCTCTCTCCCTCTCTCTCTCTCTCCGTCTCTCTCTCTCTCTCGCCCTCTCGCTCTCCTGTGCTGTGCTGCACTGGAGCTGAAACGAAGTAATAAGGTGACGGCGCCTCTCTGCACACAGTTTTTCCTGACTCCACAGATCTGCTTCACTGGGGCTCCAGACCAAATCACCTGCTACCTTTCTCCACACAAGCAAGAGTCAAGAAGCCAGTGATCACCCTGCTCCATTCAGAGAGAGAGAGAGAGAGAGAGAGAGAGAGAGAGAGAGAGAGAGAGAGAGAGAGAGAGAGAGAGAGAGAGAGAGAGCGAGAGAGGCTCCAACCCCCCTCTCTATTCACATTCACACACCCATGGCAAGCACAGCTCCCAGCATAATGCCCCGCAAGAGCCAAGAGTGCAATTACAAAGGTGCTGGTTAAATGTAATGCTGGTTGGGTCAACTCTGTCTAAAGCTGACAGAGGTGGGTGGGGACTGTGGGGTGGGGTGGCAGGGAGGGAGGGAGGGAGACACAGTAAAGACCAAATAGCTGTCTCTTTTCTCTGGGTGAGCTCTGTTGGTAGTTAAAGCCAGGCTGGACAAGGCTGACTTCTTTTGTGGAATAAAGGAGGTCAGAGCACTCCGACAGGGCTGAGGTTTGAGCCCTCCAGGAGCCATCAGCCAATGGGAGCCTACGGCCATGACATCACCTCATAGTGGAGTAAACCGTTTAGCGGCCACTCACACAAGATCACGCACACAAGGAGATTCACGAGGCAAAGATACCTAAACAAAGAGGCCTAACAAAGACAAATACCTTTATTATGCAGATGATAGCAACAGCAGGTGTCCTGATGTGCCGTGTTCCCACATACTCATCATCTGAAGTACTTTTCTGTATATATTTTGTTAAATTTGCATGCATTATAAATAAAAATCTTGCTTTAAAAATGCAGATATTTCATGCAAACTCTTATTCATTTCAAATAAGCAAAGCTGGATGCAGAGAAGCTTGTCTGTGCTGAATCTGTCTTGCTCTGCTGTAACAAACCATCTTCCTGAGGTTTATTGGTTAAATCAAATCATTCCGGCATCATGTTTCACCAGACACAGGCTCAGGTTTGTCAGAGCCTTTTTGGTGCATTAGTGTTGCAGATATGTTTACATTACTCAGCATAAAAGGAGTGAGAATACATTTCCCGCGCCAGGTTTAATTTGCGTGTGTAAGAGATGCACATGAACAATAAACGCCCAGTGACCAGTGAAGGAGAAATGACGGAAATAATCCATTAAACACACAGACCAAAGCCTGTAAACTGCATGCAGACACCATTTATAATAACTACTTCACTAAAGCCAAAGATACAAAACAAAATCAGAAAATCTGCACCAATGACGACGCCTAAAAATCCCCAATATCTCCAGAACTGCTGACATCCCTGCTGATATTCTCATCAAATTAAACTGTACAGTATGATAATTACAATCATAATTAAAGCATGTAACACAACACACACATACACTGTGCACGCACACTCAGGTGTTGCAGGCATGACTCCAGGTTAATTGACAGCGCTGTTAATCATTTGTGAAGTGTTTCTAATGAATGGCCAGGCAAGGCAACGCGTCTTTATCAGCCTACACAAAGAGCTGCATTCATCAGCAAGTAGACCCGATCCAAACACCACACCATTTCCCTTCAAAACCTCCATGAACCCCTGACGCTGTGCCAATCGAACACACTTAGCTTGCAACATAACTTGCATGGTGTAACTTGCATGGTGTAACGTTTGATGGAAGGCTTGGAGGCATTAAACACAAGAGCATGGATGAAGAACGTTTTCACACATAAACTGAGTATTCTAAAGTATCCAGGCTGGTGTGTGTCGCCTCACACACTCTTCTCCATTTGCCGCCGTCGTCCATAATGGAAGCCAGTACTACCAGTATATGGAATATCTGCAAAGCGCGCTGATCCTAACTATCATGATCCTAACTGGACATGTTATCACACTCCAAGGTGATGGCAGGAAGTAAGGGATCAGGAGACAGAACACGCTGTTCTGTGTTACTAAGACCCTTCAATGAACTGCAAAAACAGCCAGAACAAGGCAGAGGAAACAGAAATTGAGTATGTAGCACTAAATATAGCCCGGTAGACCGTAAACTCCTCTATAAGTCCTTCTTATCTCAAGGACAGGACTGTGTGAGCCATTTTGCCAATTAGACATCTTTGCTTTTATCTTGAACTACACTCCCACAGCTGCAGCTCTATCAGTGAGGCAGAGAGGTAGTGTGGTGGCCTCTGGCTTTGTCTGCCTGAGAAACTTCCTCCAAGATTCTCACTGCAGCAAAACTCCATGAATTGAGAGTTTGTAGTGGAGTAGTGAGTTGTTCTTAAGACCAGGCTCCATACTGGACCTGCACACACTCCACTAACAAGCCCAACACACTGATATGTGGGCTCTTCAGCATAAATGCAAGTCAAACATGTACCCACTATAATAATATAATCACCATATACTAATCCACAGATGCACTGAGACTCAACCCGACAGTTTAGTAATCATTCTACTACTTGAAGTCAGTTTGAAATTAGATTTAAGTGAATTATGGAATATTCCTTCTCATTTGTTTAATATTACTTGCAATATAATGTCTTAAAATAAGGCCAAAGAGTAATGTTTGTCTTATACTTCTATTGTGCTTCATGAACATTAACATTTACACTCCGTCACACACACATATTCCAGATCACTGAATTTTCAATGCGAGTGTGGAATAAAATTCAACAGCCCTTGCAAGTCAAAGGAGGACAGAAAGACTGACGGAAAAGGTAGAAAAAGATGAAACAGAGAAAGTTCTAAGGTTTTTACACCGTTAGTCAGTCAGTCAGTCAGTCAGTCAGTGTATTTCCATTGTTACATGAGTTCAGTGAGGACGTGCTGAATTATAGGACAACATTTTCAGACTCGATCCAGCTTTATCTGAAATGGTTTGGAATTGCCAGCAAACAAGAGCCGTCTGTACATCAGTCAGTACTTCAGCAATACAGACGGAAAAAACAGCCATTACATGTAAAAGAAAGTCATTTCTTACCCGCTTCTGCAGACAAAGAGGTGTGATGGCCGGCAAGGTGACTCGTCTGGCATGGAAATTCATGCTTTTGCCTTCTGTGCACAATGAATAAAGTAAAAACTATCCATGAACTTTACCTAGAAATGATAATCTAGAAATCCTTCTACTTATGCGGAATAAATTATGATATTTTACTATTTCCGCAGAGAATGTTGTTCTGAGTTGCAGCTATCCTGTTAAAGAAAGATGGAACACAATCAAAGTGTGGGAAACTGAAGCATGCTGGTCCCCCACAACACAAACTCCTCCTTTATCCTCGGAAAAGTAAAAGCTGTTTCCTATTCTGTCCTTCTTAGAAAAACACTCCCAATAAATAAAAGTAGAAAAAAGATTTTCTCATGGTGAACAGATTTAAAATAGACAAGGCCACAGAGAGCAGAAACACTTGGAATCAAGGTCGATGGTTCCTGCCTGGTGATAATCTACAAAGATTCGCTAGTTCTGTCCCACTAATAGATTATTTTGGTAGTATTATCTCTCCCTCTCTCTCTCTCCTATGTTAATTTTTTTCTACTAACATTAGTAACGTCACAACAGCTAATACGCCAGATGTTGTTATTGTAGATGGAAATAGCAGACAGGTGTCAGTCCATTTAAAATGCTATTTGCATCACTCAGTACTTGTGTTCTTGTATTTGAATGCAAATAAAGGTGTTGGAAATGTGTGCCTGCATGTTGGGGTGCAAGAGAGAGAGAGAGAGAGAGAGAAAGAGAAAGAGAGAGAGAGAGAGAGAGAGAGAGAGAGAGAGAGAGAGAGCTAGTTAAAGAGCAAAAAAGGGACAGAAACAGTGCGAGCATGACAAAGAGAGAGAGAAAGACAGAGACAGACAGAGCGAGACAGAGACACAGACATACAGATAGAGAGAGAGAGAGACAGAGGGAGAATGGAGTCCGGGCTCTCACAGCCTCAACTGCCACAATTCACAGCTCACACGTGTTTTACTGTACGAGCAGACAAAGAGCCCTTTTGAATGTGTGCCATCTTTATGGGACTCGCCTATTTTAAAGCTCCACTCGTTATGGACATCATGAGTGTTCAAGGCAAGAAACCAAAGTCAAATGAAACTACTTTAAGAGTTTGCAAATATAACACAAGTCAAATATGCTTTTAAACTGCACGTGTGTGAGTGTGTGTATCAGTATGTATCTAACGTTCCACTGTGACAATGCACAGCTGCATGGAACAATACAGTTTGGATCCACTTACAGTCACAGTTTCACAAATGACTGTGAGTTTATGAGCGGCGCAGGAACGGACAACATGGCTCATGCTATGTGAGGGACAGAAGCCCTTTCATAAAAGCCATTCATGCATTTAGAAGGAAGAAAAAGCCACAGACCACAGGAAGCATAAAATGTGCCGTCTGATGAGGGACACAAATGTATACATTTACTCCACTATATGCCTGATACATCTGATTCAGATGACAAAAAGCCTTCTTAATGTACAGTAGTTCAAACTATATATTAGTTTGGAAGTTGTCTGATCTTACTCTTACATTATGTATAATATAGTATGATATATTATAGTATGCTTTATTGATATTGCATACAGAATACTGTTTGTGTGTGAGTGTGTGTGTGTGTGTGTGTGTGTGTGTGTGTGTGTGTGTGTGTGGAGGCATGTGTGTATAAATATATGAATAAAGCTATGTAGTACACAGTTATTGCAAAAGTTCCTCTTATAATCGCTGAAGTTGAATATACCACAGTTTGAACATCTAAGCTATGAATTGCCTCCTTTCCTGTGCTGAATGCTGAGGTTTAGCATCCGACGCTGCCCTCTGTTTCAACTCCTGAGAACAAACAAGCACCTCCCATAACATGCCTGGTGTTTATCTGGCAGCACACTGACTTGTGAGAGCACAGTTAGTTATCACACGCCAAAAATGAATTGGAATTAATGGAGCCAGAACGATAACACCGGCTCCACAACTCCCATAACAAAGCCAGCTCCAGACACGCCGTCCTTGACTGGATTGATTTGATCAACGCACCTTTGCAGGCGCCTGCTTTAAGACACTGTGGGGGAGGAATTATAAAACTCCATAATTCATTATTAGTCCATTTATAGGCCACCTAATTCGTAGGCTACTCAGGCGTATCCATGCACCTCAGCTCACCCTCCCTCCCTGTGCTCCCCTGTGCTGTAGATTGTGGATTCTTCAGAAAGGTGAACATGATGGTCAAATCAAACAAACAAATCTGGGAGATCTAGTTCAGGCTCTGGCTTTTCAAATCATTCTGTATTTCCAATCAGTGCTCAGGGCCTTTGAGCTCGGGGAGTAATGGAACACATTAGTGGCGGCTGGTGGTCTGAAATTTCAGCAGTGCAGAATGACGTCACGTTCAGGTGTCTGTGTCGTATTATTACCATAACAACCTGAGAACAGGAGGCACCAGAGTAATACTTCTTCAGCACAAAGATAGAATGAATGAAAATGAAGACTGGAAGAATATGCGATTAAAGCACACACACACACACGTATAAATGCACAAACTGCCAGGCCTCTATTCAGCAGGTTTGACACATTGGACGCGTTGTGAGCGAGAATTCTTACCACAATGCACTCTGGGATTAAAGTTTATAGGTGCACAGATATTTCACCTTTGACTTTTTTCATCTAGTACAGTGTGTCATGATTTATAAGGATGATGCAACAGGGACAGTCTGTCTGAAGGCTGGAAAAGCTCCAACAAGCAGTAACTGGGACTTCTATGTCCAGAACCCCCCTGGGCTGCCTGATATAACCTTGTCCACTCTGCTGCTGCTACATTAAACAAAGCATCGTCTGGACAACGGCGACCTGGCAGCACCAAAGGTTTCTGTATCTTACAAACGCTCATCAGAGCTGCAGAGGCTTGGATTTGCACACAGGATCTTTTTCTGAGGTCACACTTGCTCGCAGAGGGATTCTATTCCACAACGTCATCTCAAATGTCTGAAACAGCTGATGTAGTATAAAGTATCTGTCTGAACAATTACAAATGAAACAAACTGGAGATACAGTAGTACTGCAGCTGGATGTAAAGTTGACCTATAAACAGTAAATGTAGAACCCTCCTCTCCTTCCTTTGCTCAGCTGGAGCTGCAGCACACACACGTCTGTCTGAGTCCCATTCACACGCAAGGACAGAAAATCTCATCAAGCTACAGTTTGTCAGTCAAGTCATGTCAAATTTATTCAATTATGCCATTCAAAGAGAGATTCCCTCTCCTTGAACTGCCAGGTGAGCAAGAATCATTTCCCACCCATTCCAACCACTTCATCACCAGAGAGAACCATCTGTAGCCATGGTTACAGACAATTCATCAGTTACTTTCCTTAAGCTGATCTAACAGTTGATGAGACCGTGATAGTTGAGTATAAAAGTGTTTCTTAAGATGGGAGAGAGTGAAGCTGCTGTTGCTGACACCAAATCTGGGTTCACTTTGCTCTCTGACATAATGAGGCAGTCGTGACTCAGCAGTTTTGTTATGGAAATGGGCCACGAGACTGCAAACGTGCGGCTGACAGGAGACTCAAACAAACTGGCTTCTCGCCGGTGGCTTTAAAACCAGTTTGAAACAAAGTCGTGTCAGGCAACCGGGCCTCTCGGGCATTCAAATCAACCCTGAAGAACTCAAACCTGGTCAGATATTGACTTGTGTGATTAAAGGAGACGCCACTGATATTTGTCTTAGTTGACATTATTTATGGAGAGTAAATTCAGCTATTTTCAGATAATTACACATTTTAGCTGAGCCCTTAAGGTGAAACTGATGGGAAAAGTACCGTGGAGAAACACAGCAGGAGAGTCAATAGACAAGTTGTATCTCCAGAGAGGACTGAAGGGCTGAGGGGTGGGTGAGGGGAGGGATGGGTGCTGCGAGGCTGGAACAATGATGTCATTGCTTTCTTGAGTACCACTGAAAGGAGGTCGTAACCCTGTGACATGAGGATTGTGACACAAAAACAGCTGTTCAGTCTGACATATTCCCTTTGTCTGCTGGATAGCGCTGGTGAAAAGGCTGAGTGAGAGGCTGTCAGGGCTGAAACGTGCGTGCACAGGCCTCATCAGTGAGATACGCAGGGATCTGGTTAAGATCTGCTAACGAGGACGCCGCATTGTTCGAGCCTGAGGTCACCTAGGTGTCATTTTGCCTCTCCGCTGAGAAACTTGAGGAGTCTTCTCACACCTTTGAAAGAAAAGGCCACATCTGTGCAAAATCTCTGACCCGTCACCACAATAGAACAGAATTGGTAATCAGTCGGTAATTTTCCGTTGTAAATGCTGAATTACGCTGGAGGACATGGAGAAGAAGAAGGAGGGTTCATTTGTCATACAGAAGAACTAATACCAGCTTGAATATCCTCCAATGTGAATCACACCCTATAGGTAATAAATGTAAACTTAAACTTTGAGGGTGTTTTTCTCTCTCTCAGTCTGAAAGCACGAGAGGTCGAATTCTGCTGTTAGTCCTTGGTGACTGCTGAGCTCTTTCATTTCCAGCTTTCATATGAGTCATAGCTTTGCGCTGCCCCCTGATGCTACCCCACACACACACACACACACACACACACACACACACACACACACACACACACACACACACACACACACACACACACACACCAGGCCATACTAGAAAAGTGACATCATCAGCAGCATAAAGGGATGGCACAAGAGAACAACACCCAAGCTTCATTTTTCTTTCATTCTGTTCCTCCTGCAAGAGGAAACATGAATTATATGAAAGAAGAATGATGAGAACTGGTTAAATATTGTTTTGCTATTTCCATAGACACCTTTACTCCCATGTGTGTCTGTGCAGAGGTTACGTGACGGGGAGAAGCCATGAAGGGAAGAGGATTCATTGATTGAATACAGGTCTTGTTGCTTAATCAACTTAAAACTCGTGATTGACATTTGTACTCAATTTCAATGGGATTTCAATTTCAATTACGGTGCTTACATAATATTTGGAAGTGCATGTAAATGTTGTGGTAAAGCAAAGATACAAGAACGACAAAATACTTCACACTGTCTGTAAGAGAGAAAGTCAGAATAGTAAGAGGTTTGGATTGTAACATCAGGTGGTTGCAGACCTGTTTGTTATTGTTTTTAGTTTGCAGTTAGTATTAGTGTGCAGGTACACACAGTACTCAGGACTGTATGAGTTTGCTGACGCAGCATTTTCACCAAGTCGTCTCACTTCATTTCCATACTCACTAAACCGGTTTCCCCCTGCACATGCCCTGAAGTTTCAGACAAATCATAAGGCAAACATAATGTGGCTCTGCGTGCCTTTAGATTTCCTCGTGTCCTGCAGTTGTTTTTCAAGCTCTTGTTCCAATTAAAGCTTGCGTGAGTATTTCTGCGGTTGCATATGGAAAACAGATACAACAGATGCTTTGTTTCATGAACACTATGCCTCTTTATGTCCAAAACAGCCTCACATAAATACACTAAACACTCACCTGATGTGCACTACTTTTGGTCCAGGGTAATAAACACTCAGAGACGAGGGGGGAGACGGTCGAGGAAATAAGTTCGGGGAAAGGGTTTGGAACGGGGGAAGCCAGTGAGTCCTCTTCCTCTTTATTGCTCCTATGGGACAAAAACAGACAGAGAGAGAGAGAGAGAGAGAGAGAGAGAGAGAGAGAGAGAGACTCATCTTATTTCAGCCAAAGACAATGTGTTTCCTTCTGCCTCATGTTTGTTTGTAAGCAGGATCGCATAAAAAATGTGGCCTATTTTTGTCAATTTCTTTAAGACTATTACACCAAACAAGAAAATTCAATAGATACAAGTCTGGTCTGTGTCTGATAAGGATCAGGTGGGAGGACAGAGAGTATCTGCTTGGACCGTATCTTTGGTAGTTACAGGGAAAGATAAAAAAACATGAGCTTTTTTATTGTCATTTCTTTCGAACTAAGGCGAGCGACCTTGATAGAAACTAAAGTTACTCAAACCCACAAAAGTATATTTTTAAATTGTAGCCCAAAGTTTTCCACAGTATCAGGATAGATTTATGGAAAAACTGTCGGTTATTTGAGACTCTAAGCATCATTTAGTATGAAGCAGATATGAGCAGACAGCATGAAATAAGAGTTGTTTTTCGAGGTTTGAAGAAAAGAAAGAGATATCAGAGGAAATCAAGCCTTGAAGGGGTTAATAGAGACAATAAAAGCTCTGTTTTCTGATCTTGCTTTACGCATTATTGTTAGAATGAACAGAATTAGATTTATGACTGGACTATGTGCAGCTGAGGGCCTGCAGCAAGTCATGGGATCTGAAGTCAAGCAAGAGTCTTCAGATTTCAGAGGGAGCAGGAGAGCGGCGGCAGGAGAGCGGCTGCAGCACATCGCCCGTGCTTTTGTTGCAGAGAAACTATGCACAGGGGGATGGAGGGAGTCCTATAAACGCAGCAGGTGATAAACAAAGACCTGACAGCGACACAGAGACGTCTCAGCTCGGCCCCTCCTGCTCAGCTACCAGACACACCCCGCTCACCACACACACACACGCACACACGCACGCACGTTTGATGAGATGATACCGTACATAATGCACGAGAGCTGCACTCACTCCTGTAGCTGAGCGACCAGCAGGCTGTGGGCTGAGGGCCGGCAGAGAGTTAAGCAGCATCCCATCATAAAGTAGGACGTGTCTGCCCTGCACGACCACAAAGGGATGGAGTGTTTACTCTTTGTTGAGTCGTTAGGATCGACCATGATGGATGTTCTGTTCTCTTCAGGGTTCATGCCTCCACCAAGGCTGAAGGAGCCTCAACTAACTATACTAGCCTGAATAGAAAGAAATAACTAAAAAGATTATAACATTTGTATGGATCTTTTTCTTTAATGGTCAACCGTTTAAATGCGACTGAATCAGGATCCTCACACACTCGTGGTTGTTAAATGTTTCTGCCCCCTTTTTTACTCTTATGTGTTCCATGTTGAAGCAGATTTTGTTTGCCCACCAGGTCCGGATCAGATCCAGACCTAATCACACCTTCTGATAGTCTAAGTAACCCTCATATTACTGTAATAAGGTAAGAAATTGTTGGCGTAAGGTTTTAACTCAAACACACTTGCAGACTAGAGGATCTCTGCTATTCACATTTTTCTCCTACTAATAATTTAAGACAAACTAACAGGTGCTCCCTTTGATCCCAGGTCTCTAACTCTGCTGTTAAACTAATGCATTACACTTCACTGACATACAGTACACTCTGTCCGCACACACCCTTGTTTAAGGTCTACTTAATCAGATCAGATAAACACACTGCTGTCATCCAAGCCCCCCTCCAAAAGTCCTACCTGTTCCCCTTGCAGAGTGCAGTCCCGGTCTTCTGGGCATTTGGCGGTAGTGAAGGAGCACGCAGAGGGATGAGGGCTGGGCTGGAATAGCCACTCACATTACCCCTGCCACTCTGAAAAATCTCCGCTTTCTCTCCGAGGCTTCCTGAAGTGTGTATTTCGTCCAGCGTGTTATTCATATCACTCATGTGGGCCGGCTAAATCCAAGGCATCATCTGGAGTAGTCAGAGAGAGAGGAGACGAGCTGTTGGACTGGAGTGTGTGCAGACTGGAGTTAGAGCAAGCTGGCTGGCTGGCTGGCTGCTCCTCTGCTCACACACACACATACACACACACACACATGCATATGCACACACATATACACACACACACACACACACACACACACATGCCTCTCCAGCTCATCTGCTGCCTACAAGCCTGGCCCAGTGGGGCAAAATGATCCCTCCTACCCAAACATGATCCACCACAATAAAGATATTTTTAATGCAATGACTCGCAAAACAGCTCTGCTCGCTCTGAAACGCTGCTGTGTTAATAATCTACAGTTTGTTCGACCGCGTTAGGTTTTTATACATCTGCAAAGCTGCTTTTTTTTTTATTGTTGCTGCTTTATTTTGACATTATGCTTTTAGATATTGTTCCCCTTGCAACCTAGAAGGCAGGAAATGTGCACACAAAGAACACTTACACAAAAGCTGTGTCTTTGTTGGCACTGTTTGCAACTTAGTGAAATAATAAGCCTGTGGAGGACGGCCAGCTCGCACTATAAAACCAACTGTTCCTTTGTCATGGACTTTGCACTTTGATCCAAATTGCACTTTAAACTTAGTCCTCTGTGGAAGGCATGGGGCTGTGCAGAGGAGCCAGGCCAGGCAGATTGGTTGCGTTGTGGGCTGTGTCATTCAGTGACAGGCTCCATGTGGGGGATGGGGGAGCCTGATAACATCTATCTGAGAGGTAATGTGTAACAGAGTCTGACCAGGGGCTGACAGGTTACTGGAGATATGGTGTGGCAAGCAGCATGGGGTTGAGGCAATATCTGTCTACATTAACAGATGACAGCATCAGCTTATCTCCATGACTAACTTTCCTGCTTGGTAAATATGACAAATATTGGTCAAACCAGCCACACTGGTCAAACCTCAGCTGTGTTTACTTTCAAAAGACAGATTTGCTTTTAACCAATGCATTTATGATGCAACAAACAGTTCAACTCAGACAAATCTGTGTATGGCCCAGCTGAGGAAAAGAACGGCTCAAACAATTGCCAAAATATTTCACTACATTGTTTTGTCTGTAGTACTTTGATTGGAGCTCTATGGATCCATGTTGCTATTTCTTAAACACAATAGAAGCTAAATGTATCATGTATTAATCTTCCCTACATCGCCCTGCATGTAAACCTCTGCAATATGCTCTCCGCTACCTCACGTCATGGAGCCTTCTGTGGATCCATAAATTTCCAATCAAAGGTCAACAGACCTGGTAAGCATGTGGCAAATATCTCCAGATGACTTCTTACAAAATATGTCAAACATCCGAAATAAAGACAAAATTGTTAGCAACCTGGTTTGGACATAAATGACCTGAAAATCCTGACAGTGTGTGAAACTCACTGTATGGCTTTAAGAAGTAAAACCAGGACTGTAAGTGTTGTATTCTTAAAGGGACGGCAGCATGCAGAACAGGGCAGACAAATGGTCCAACACATAGACTGATACAAGGACAAGAAAAGTGGGCAGCATTAGAGCTCCAGAAATAGCACCCAGCCTGGAACACATTCTTATGGTATCAGTCAATGAAAATGCTAATTACATTAGTGTAGGATGAAAGCCAAATGTATTTTAGGAACTTAATGCTACAGAGTCTCAAATGACGATACCACAATGACGGCCCTAAAACTGTACAACCCACCGGGGACGTCCTATTCCTGTGTCCAAATGGATGGGAAGTGTTGCACAGCAGGTTCATATTAAGGCAAAGATCATGGCTGTCATCTCATTTGCATAGTCGATCTTATTTTGTCTTATATTAACGTGTTTTGGAAACCAAGGAAGGCAAATCTGTCTTAATTGTGTTGGGAAATTCTTCCTCTGCATTTGACTGATCATAACTACTTTGCAAACTTTACACAGAAGGATTAGGATCGGCTGTGAGTTTGAATCCAGGACCTTTGGGCTCTCAGGCAACACTTCTAATTAATGCACCAACACAAAATAATATAATATAATATAATGACAAACGTTATTGATATATAAAAACAAATCTAATGTATAAAGTGATTAATTATGCATTCAGGGATGACTTATAGGCATACACACCATGTTCCAGTGTACATACTGTGCACCGTCTGAGTCTAGAATATTTTAATACAAATAAAGTTTAAAAAAAAATTCAAAGAATGCCAAATACATTTCATTATTGACCTAGAATCACAAACCTTGCTGCATGTATGTAGGATAAAACAGCAGCATACACACTTAAATGACAACTTCAGTATACCAACATTATGCATCATATCAGCATGAACCTTTTACACATTATTCCAGCTCATTAGTTGTTGCTACTGGGAAATAAAATCAGCTCTAATGGCGTTTAACGCAATCAGCGGTCATGATTGTGTATTTTGGTGCAGAGAATGAATTACAAACAGAAACTAATTATCACTGAGTTTACAATTTAGTCACTGGTGCTAGAATAATGTGAATATATTTGTCAGTTTAAGTAAACTCACTATATTATCTATTATTATTGAATCAATTCCGCAAGTAGTGTGCTGAATTTCTCATTTGCTCCTCTGGAACCATCTTCTCCATCTTCAGCTGCTTGTCATGGCATTTAAAAAACATTTCTCCAAACATAAACATGACGGAAAACTATTTTGACCATAACATTATTATACTCAAGTAGACTGCAGAAGAGAGCTGACATTGTCAATTTAAGATATGTTTGAATTGCTCATTTCTAATCGGGTAGAATCCTTCCAGAGGCTGCAGCTCATCCATGTCCTCACTATACAAGCTGTACACATTACTGATACTCTTCATTTATCTCTAATTTGATCTTAGAAATGAAACATCCTTACCTTAACGTTACCGGTGGAATTTAAGAAAGGTGTTTGAGAGCATCCAATGCGTCTCAACCTGTTCCCGTCTAAACTATTTGCATTACACACGCCTTTTGCGCAAACAGTGGAGAAATACGGTGCCAAAGTTATGCAAAACACTTTCTGCCTCGATGTGCCAGCCATTCGTTAAGTTTGACGCGTGATAAGTGCGTGCTTCTCAGCTTCAGCCTCTTCAGATGGAAACGCGTCTTAGCGCCTCGCACCCTGGTCTTCATCTCTGTTCCAGAGGGGCTGAACTCTCCTGATCCACGCATGCAGCGCAGGTGTTATTATAGTCAACTGTAGCTCCGCGCCTGACGTCACTCAGTACACGTTTTACCGGTACCGCGCTGAGACTACTAAACTATTCAGCAGGTTACAACACCGAGGGCTCCGGTTTCCGCAGCTAATGCAGAAACAGAGTGTATGAACACAATGCACCCTCTGAAATCAATGAGTGTGACTTTAATGAAGACAAGTTCAAAGATAAAGGCTTTATTCAGAACAACACTGCTTTACAGGGCAGCTGAACGTACAGTATGTGTGTATGTCTACACACTCCTGTGGCATTTGAAAATAGATTTTATAATCTAAAGAACATGAAGTACCATGGGTCAGACCAGGTCCGCCTCACTTATCTACTGTTAGGTTCTCTGAATAAACTCAGCAATATTAGAACTCTGGTAACCAGACTAATAATTTATAGAAGGGTTCTTATTTAACATGGCTTATTCATTAACATCAGTAATGCATTAAATGCAACATCACTCCAAATGAAATAAAATAGAAGCATTAAAATATGCAGGTCAGAAACAGAGAGTATTCAATGACATCATATTAAGTACATCAATTAATAATTATAAACCCAGATCTTTATGTACTGTTGGATGCTACCAAAGGAGGTAAAACAAGGGTGTGTGTGCATGTCTGTCACCACCTAATGGGCTCTGGACAGAATAGGCTCCTCCTGGAAAGACAAAAGATACAATCATGGCTCATACTGTGTGTTGTGTGTTTGTATATTAACATATCACATTAGTGCTGTCACATCGCAGCGTTCAACAAGGTGTGAGGGTTTGCTTACAGTAGATGATTTATTGTCAGAAGGATTAAGGCACTGCTATGGACTGCTGGCTTCTTTAGGAGCAATGTCAATAAAGGATGGTTCACCAGCTGCTCCCTGTGGAGCCGAGCCTCCGCCACCATCCAGCTTTGTGGTGTCACTTTCCTATGATGTTAGAGAAGAGACAACATCAGCAATTATGAGGACATAATGTCCCAGTGGCCATGAAGAGGCAGAGAAAAGAAAAGCCAGGACGCACAAACAGAGATCAATACATCACAGCCACTATAAAAGACATCAATAGACGGAATTTCCTACCACTAAGGCAAGGAGATTAAACATTTAAAGCAAGCAGCCTCAGATGAATTGCACAGTTTTTCAAAACAGCTGTTGCATGCAAGCATCCATAAACCCTTTATAAAGTCCTGTGCTCATATGAGACAGAAGGCTTTAAGAACTCACCTCGGATTTAGACAATTCCTTTAAGTGTGGGATTGAAGAGTGGCCTCGGACTGGAGAGAGGACCGGTGACACTGGTGACTGAGGTGACTGAGGGGACTTTGGACCGTGGGATAAGGAGTGGGACCTTTTCACAGCAGAGGACACAGCCTGGGCAAAGCGGGATGGGGTGAAGGGAGAATATGGTCGAGGAGCTGCAAAGCTCCTCAATTTTTCCAAGCTTAACCCAGCGCTCCGTTCCTTAGTTGGCAAACTACATTGCCTTGTCAATCGCAGAATGGGTGTATTCTTGTCGTCATCCTCTTTGGAGCTGAGCTCAACTTTAGTGGCCCCTGTTGAATCCTCTTCACACTGCTCGGTAGGTGGAGGAGGTGGGGGTGGCAAATTCTCTCTCTCTAAACTTAGGTGAGCCTCCCTCTGGCCAGATCCAGGAGTTACAGGAGGAGGACTCTTCCCTGCTGCTGAGGTTACATAATACCCAGATGTTCTTTTGTGCTGTGCCAAGCGGAAAGAGCCAGGCTTGGGTTTAGTTGCGGGTGGAATTTTCATCTCCTTGACTTCTGCTGGTAAATCATCTTGGGATGCCCTATTAGCAAAGGATGAGAAATGGTTCTCAGCTCCCGGTGAAGTCGTTGGTATTGACGGGGACTGAATGGGTTCCGGTAGAGTTCCATTCACGGTGGTTTGCGTAGTAGTAGTCTGTTTGGACGTTTGAAAGTCTTCCCTGGGTAAAGTGGAGAGCATCTCCTGTCGTTCCACTGCGCCCTCTGTCTGTCCCCTCTGAGCCGTGCACTCCTCTGGCTGAACAGAACCAGAACCAGCATTGTTTCCCTTTTCTGAAGCCACAGATGGGGACTCCAATGTCAGCTCAACTTCGTAATATCTCAGTTTCTCCGTATACTTCTGAGGCACGATGGTATACGTGGTCATCCCCACCTTGGGAATGTAGTCCCTTGTCAGCTCGTTGGAAGGCTTGGGCGGTGGCATGGAGTCTATGGCAGCCTTTGTTGCGACAGCGGGAGACGGCGTTGGATCTGAGGTTTCCGACGTGAGGGCTAAGGCAGGTTTGAGGTCAGGAGGGTTCATCTCCTCCATTGAAGTAGTCATAGCTTTCTTCTCTGCCGAATCAAAGCCAGGTGCATTAGCTGAGGAGGGGAGTCCGTCCCTGTGTTGTTGCGGAGGCACAGGCTCTGCTGTGAAATCTGTTTGCACCTGAGCATCCTCTCTAATGGGGCGTGACATGCTGGTGTCCACCGAGCTCTCCAACCTGCCCGTCTCCTCCCGGAGGGTATTAATGTATGCCTGAACGGAGGCCTGTGCTTCTGCGTTCTGCACTGCAGGCTGGGGCAGTGAGGGAGGGCTACTGCATTCAGTTTGGCTTTCATCTTTGACACTCTCAGCCGTAAACTCTTCACAAACGGTCTGTTGGCACACATTGTCATCTTGGCATGGACCGCTTTCTGCAGAGAACAAAGCATTAGACGTTTCAGACAGATGTGCTTTGTCTCTCCTGGAGGCATATTAAGGCTAAGTCCAAGCCTTTGCTAAATGTACTGTGTGTGCAATGCAGATAAACAAAACTGTGTTCCCATTGTGTGTGAATTAACACCTCTGTGATGCAATGTCAACAAAACCTAATACAGCACAACCTTCACAAAGGGAGGATTAACTCTGAACTCTGTTATACTAACTTGTTGTACTTGAGTTTGCCGAACAAACAGGTAACTTGCTGTACCGTTAAAGTGCTCAACCCACCAGTATCTGCCACTCCTGGTGTGTGGGTGTCAGTAGTTGTCTTCAGATCTTTGTGCGTTGCAGAATCATTTACTGTGCTCTGCATGTGACTACAGAAATGAAACAAACAGAATTAAAAGGGCACTGCTGCCAATAGTAGTATGATAATAATGTATACGTATAGTAGAATAATTGCTGAACCTTGAGAAGTTTATTACTAGAGTTCGTACTTGCCATCTGAGGACAGATCAGGGGACTGATCTTCCCCACTCTCATCAACCGGCTGCACGCTCAGCATCTCAGCCTCTGCAGGTGGGGGATTAGATTCCTCACATTCTGCATTCTGGGTTACATCCCCATCAGCTGGGATTTCAAGTTTGCCGTCATCTCCCTGGGTTTCACTCGCAGTTGCGGAGATTACAGAGGCAGCCGTCTCCTCTTTCTCCATAATCTCCTCCAGTGTGTTAGTAGCTGCACCCCCTGCGAAACAACATCATGACGACGGTCACACGAGGGCAGGCTCCATTCATTTAAGGTTAACTGTTGCTGGGTTATCGCTCAAGAATCTAGCATTGTATTCAATCCTATACAGACATCTTTTATATCTCACTTCCCTGTTCAATCTTTAATCCATAACTTTACACGGTGCAGCACAGAGGAGCAGAAAGCAGAGGAAGGAAAACACAACAAAGCTCTTCAGTACTCTCAGCCTGTGATATCTAAACCAACTGGGCTGCTTTGTATTGTTGAAGGAGCGCCACAGGCAGCAATCCTTCTCTCTGAACCTGCTAGCTGAAAGGAGCGGAAGGAAATTAGAGTGTATACATGCAGACAGCAGGCTCGCAATTTCTATGATGACATTTTATTCAAGAGATCATGAGTGACATGTTGAGCGTGAAGGGTCTTTGAAGGTAAGAGAGGAACTGTGAGATTCTCTGTATGATGCAACGCCGCTGTAACAGAACTGAAAATGTCAAGAACCTGTTAAGGATGGGTGGGGTTAGCACATAGGAAGTGTGTAGAGAGAGAGTTCACTACACTGAGCTTCAAAGAATACATATGGAAGAATTGGAATGAACTCCACCCACGCAAAATGAGTCACATGATCTGGAGAAATAATGAATCACGGAAAGGCAAGGATATCACTCACAAACAGGTCAGGTACTATACAAATAAGACTTAAAGGAGAGCTTTTGATCATTACACACTAATGAGCATCAATATAAGGATAACTTGATTTCCACTTAGATGTCTGTGTCTGAAAGGTGATGAGACGCTGCAAAGTCAATGTGTGTTGATAGAGTTGAGAAAACTATTTTATATTAACAGTACTACATACACATTCGCATTTCTCTCATTATGGCCACCAGTTCCCATTAGTTTCCATTCATGTCACTGTTAACTGATGACCACTAGGAGGTGCAAGAGTCAAATAAACTGAAAGCTTCCCTCCTCTGAAGGGACCTGGGTTTAGCTGTGGAGTGGAGCTGTTGACACTGGGGCCAAAGTACACATGTCAAAACATCACACAGTGGAAATGTCAGGAGGCCGTGTATCACCATCAAAACTACTCAGCTGTTATATCAGGAAAAAGACTGTAAAACACTGGGGAAGACAAATATAAATCAAGACAAACCTTGTGAATTTTCATCAAGAAAAACGTTGTCCTGGACAGCGAGACTCAGGGATGAAGGAGGGGGCGGAGCCTTGCGTTTGGTTCTCTTCAGTGAAGAATCTGTCGAGGAGCCACGACTTAGACGAGGCGCCTAAAAAACATTGAATAAAGCGATATCATTCATCATTGAAGGTCAGGGCGTCCGGGTCTTGCCAGGAATAGTTTCACCCACCTGGTCACCGTCCAGAAGGGCGTCGGGTTCAGAATGGAGTCTCCTGCGAGTGCTAAGGTCCAACGGGGTGCCAAGGCCCTGGGACACGAGGCCGGGTGGCAGGGGCGCGCGTCTCTTCTTTGGCCCGTCGAAGGGGGATGAGGGTGAGTGGAGCGGAGAAGAATTGGTGCTGGGCAAAGCCATGCTGAGCGGTCGAGGCTTGCTCACGAGCACTGGGGAAGCTGGGGCGCTGGCTGTTACTGCCTTTAAAGGACAAACATCCAATCAGAACATGATAACAGCTCTGTTCCCAGAAAACAAAGTGAACGTCAACCAATGGCAAACCTAAGTCAACAAGCCTCCCTCTGCACAAAGGAGCTGCATCTCCCACATCGACATTCATTTACAAGGAATAAAACGACATTTGCAACTATTAAACATGAATGCATGACAGGAAAACAAACATTTACCTGCTCAGATTTCTTCTTGCTTTTCTTAAACTTGGTAAAGCGGCCTTTGTTTTCCTGCTCCCTCTGATATTCACCTTTGTCTGGCGTAACCGTTCCTGCAAAAAGCATTTGAGTCAGGGGACGTCCCAGCTATGACATGCTATGTTGTGATGTAGATGGTACGGTGCACAGTGAAGTGAAGTACCTGCATGTGTCGGTGAGGCTGGGAACACAAAAGCAGCCGGCTGGCCTGCAGAGTCAACATGTGTGAGATTAAGATCAGAGCGAGAGGCAGATACAGCAAACAGAAGCAGGATTCTTTTAAATCCACGAGTGAATCGCTTACCTCTTGTGTCTCTTGCATAAACCTCCCTTATGGCGTAATCATTAAGGGAACAGGATAAGTCCAACGGGGCCAATGATTGAACATCTCTCAGCAGAACTGTTGTCTCCACATCAAATTCACATTTTTCACAGATGGCTGGTAAGAGTTCAGCCAGAGGAACTCGTGGGTTGACTCGCAGTATTGTTTTCTGAGTGTTTTTGTAGTTTATCATCATCCGAACTGTTGCCTGGAGAATACATAATGGAAAAACATCAACATTCGTAGCAAACAATGGCGTGTGTGTGCCAGCATGGTGTCTCGTGAGCGGAATGTACCTCAGGCATCCGAGGCGCTTTCTTGCCTTCATCCTCTCCTCCTTTAGCTTTCAGTATGATCTTCTCTGCTTCCAAAGTTCCTATCAGAGTATTGGGCTTGAACTTGATGTGGTTTCTGTTGGCGGTGACGGGTTCGAGGGTATAGCTGGATGGGTTCAGGTGATACTTGGCGCAGAGCATCACCAAGAGATCCATCAGGGGTTTACTGGAAGAGACAGAGGGGAACATTGGAAAAGTCATCCGGCAACTGAGAGACAGTGACAAACGGATGTGAAGCATCCCTGATTTACTTATCCATTCTATTCTTTGCATTTAAGTTAATTTGTCCTGCCATCTTATTTGCATGATTTGTACATTTCAAATTGATTTGTAGCACATGTGCTTGCTCATATAAAGCATGTTCAGTAGGCTGCAGCAGCTGTGTGACTCTGCCCTGCTGTCTAAACACTGACACGCCATTCAAATATAACGCCATATAATTAATCTCTGTGATAATGTGCTCACTGTGTGTGTGTGTGTGTGGGAGGAAGGGGTGGCACTTAGTAAAAGTTTAGACGGAGAAAAGAAGGTGAAGAATTCAATGCTTAAGCCTTTCATTGGTGGCAGCCATCAGATACTGTTAAATGTGTGCATTGTGAGAAAGATTATGATATCTTAAGTAAACCTGGCTGATGGAAAGTCTGAGCTGTGTGAGAGAGGAGAATCAGCAGAGGGCACAGAGACCTGCAGAGGTCGCACATATTGACAAACGTAGAAGTGATCGCGTGGTTTTAGGCTCAGTATCAAAGATTCCAACAACCCCACCCTGGAGCCGGAGGATGAGGAAATCATAAGATAATCTGTGAAATCTGACAATAACTGATGCATTCATGCTTATTTGTGTTACTGCGTGTGCACATGAAGAAAGCACACCATCTTTTGTTTGGCAGCGAGGACGCATCGTTAACCAAAACCAAAAGTTTAGCTGCTCCACCTCTCTGACTCAATCTGAATTTAGCCTGATGAGCTAATATGACATCAGTTCACTGCCTCTCTCAGAATCTTCACTTTTTAAACATGAATTCCCTCTGAAGCTAAACATTTAACACAGATTTTGTCTTAAAGATCACATATGGGTTTTCATCACATGATTCAACAATGGAATAGTTCTGTGTGTGAGACGCAGGAGGAGATCTTGATCTCTGCTCAGAGCTCTAACGTTACCTGCCATGGACTGTGGTAATCTTTTCCACTCCGCCCGGCAGAACCACAGCCAGGGAGAATTCTTTATCAATAAGGTTCTCCTTCTGCTCCATGCTTAAATGAAAATGTCCCGGGCACCACTGGGAGAAGCCGGGGGGATCCACGTCCTTTAATCCCGGGGGAGACGGGGCTTTGCTCTTGGTTGACACCCTGTTGTGAGACAGAAGTGTGAGAGACGACTTATTATGATCGTTATGCAGACAAGTGAAGTGAACAATGTTTAAAAGGGTTTTAAAGAGGGCATTTTCTACACGCATCATCTAAAAGGTTTCAGCTGTAACTATCTGGATGAAACTAAAACCACAGCAGACAGCATGAAAGGAGTCTTTTCTTCCTCAAGTCTTAGCAACAAGACTGTTGCATGAAAGAGCTCAGGTCCACTTTGCAAACAAGTCACAAGACACACAACTGAGCAGATTTACTCATTGGGCCCGAGGAGAGGCTGCGAATGGAAAGACATGTGAGGCTGACGAATAAGGCACAAGGAAGAGACCTCAGGTTCCTTCCTGATATGCATTTTGTTGAATGTTTGTCTTGCCTTAACATTCCTGCTAATCGCGTCATCGCAGTACGGAGACGTCGGTGAAAGTCATGTGATAATCACAGGCGGACTACAAACAGCTCTTATCTCGGAGCAATTATGTAACTTCTGTATATCTCTGATTAGGTTTCTGTCAGTGTGTTAGTCATACTTAAGATATCTGTGAGGGAGTCCACACTTTCAGATAATGATACCTTTACTCTTTACTCTCTGAGAGGTGGGAGAACAATGGGAATCTGTGGTCTGTCAACAAAACCTGTACTTGGATGTGATCAGGGTCGTCATTATAGAGATCAAAGTGTGGCTTTGGTGCATTTTGTTTGTGTTCTATTCGCGTGAAACGGAAAACTGCAGCAGTTAAGAGAGAAGAAGCAGCGGACACACACACTGCACACTCAGCAGAAAGCATCTCAGAGAAAGAACGTCAGGATGATTCAAACACCAAATTCATTTTGTCAACATAAACACAGCTGACGGTGTTTGGCCCTACAGACCAGGATCCCTGAATTACAGCCCATAAATCCCCATGTGGGGCCTCTACTTATTCACACAGGAATCTGAGCAATGTCAAAGGGAGGCAGGTCTAGCCAGGCATTATTGGTCTATCTATGGGGGCTGCTGCTCTTAAACACTACCTCAGACATGGAGACAAACACACTGATGCACATTTATGTTGGGATAGTGCAAAACCACAACACACACACACACACCGGCCTCACAAGGTGTAAACACTTGATTCAGCCAAAGGGATTTCTGTGTCGAAAGTCATTTGAATCCAATGCATTTCCATAAATAATCCATCTAACAGTTCCCGCTCTGAATAATGAGATCAAAATATTTGGTCATGAACTCGCACTGTCACTCCTACTTCAACAGGTTCAAGTACGAGCGTGTCCACGTCTAAACAGACACATAAAAAGGAATGTCAGCGCAGTTAAGGCGGCATAAAATTAATGCGAAGCAAAGCAGAAACAACGAGGAAACACCCAAGCCTGCAGGGGCAAGATCCAAGATCCATGATCCAAGATTCCCCTATGCATCACAGGGACACCAACATGCTAATAGGAAACAAAGCCTTCATCTGTGGGTTTTGTGCCTTATTCTTTTCAATTTGTGGAACCCCTGTTAGAGTCTAAGCAGTGGAATGTCTGAGAGTATACCCCAAGTAACCCGACTTGGCAGTGAAAAGTACAAGCTGGAACAGAGAAGCTTAGACTCCCTGTGAGGGTGTGAAGCTTCAAAGTGCTGATTGTTTCCCAGCCCAGCTGCTCCTGGACCAAGGTAGCTTTTAGCGCAGCGACACCACCGCCGGTAGCTTACACACACCTCTCAGGCTGCACATGAAATTACTCACACCATTCACACCGTCAGACAATACAGTTTGTAAAAGAAATAGCAAACAATGTCTGTGATCGTGCGATGACATGTCCTCTCTCTGCTGAAGTGCAAAGAACTCTCCCAGACACTGCTCCCTTCACACACGTCTGGAAACGTTAGGGAAGCACTTTTCACATGACCACTTCTCCTCTCCAGACACCACAACACATCTCGTGAGCAAATACGAGCTCTCGGTTTGCAGATATACTCTGTGGGAGAGAGAGCAGAGAGAGGAACAGGTTTGATCCTGTCGATCAGCAGCCAGCCGGGCCAAGAGCAGGTGCTGACTGTAGGGGATAGAATTAAAAAGATCCCCTCCAGTCGTGTCAAAACAACAACTGATGATTCAGATTGAGTTGAAAATGGGTTTTATACAGAATGCTCACTAAAGTACTGAGAGGGGTTGAAACACACATCTACTCTGCCTCTATGGGAATGTCAGAATGGATGAATATGCAAGTATAGATCCACCCACAGTACAGCTACTCTACTACTACACAACCTCTGACAGTCACTAACTTCAGAAGTGACACTAGTGGCATCCTCAGCTCCACATCTCCCTCCAGACCCACATTAGACTGAGGACATAATTACAAACTACAAGCTACATTATAGTCTACATGACTGGGACATGGATTGTGATGTCCAAGTCCACAGATGAACAGAAGCCTTGTATGAGCTTTGTATGTAATTCCAGTGGCACTCATTTTTATTCAGTTATAATGGATGTCTGATGGTTTACTGGGGATCAAGTCGAGCTGCACACTTCATCAAATTCAAATTCAAACAGCCATTTGGCCTCATGCAGTTCCTAAGTCTTGGGCATGCTGGGGTAATTAAGGTGATCCAGCAGCTCGCCTGAGGGGTCTGCTGAGGAGGAAGTGAGTCGCTCCACAATGCAGTGCGTCAGGCTGCAGGACAAACGCACTGCACACAAGTTTGTTTTACATTAGACAGTCGGATCCTTTTAATCACTGTTATTACGCTGTTTTCCTCTCATCTCTGCTGATATGGAGCAAGCAATAATTTACACATTCGCACCAATTCCACGTGTGTATTCATGCATACCCAGCACCACCCCCCACACACACACACAGTACGACAAACTAATTGCAGTTCAAATTGCAATCGCAGTCCGTGTTGCAATAATCGCAATTTGGAGTTTGGAAGCTGGAGGTTTTGGCCTGAGAGGGAATGTGAGGTGATCAACAAGGACATGTAAGGCCTGTAAACAAATGTAGCAAAAACAAACACACACTGTGGTCTATGCTGGGGACAAAGTCCTTATTTCTTTCCTTGGGCTGTTTGTCAAATGGATTAAAACCTTAGAATGCTCTCTCTCTTTCTCTAACTTCTCCTGTTCCAGCTGAGTTGAAGGCTTTTTCGTCAGATTTACGGCACTGGCAGAGTTCTCCTGCGTGTTTCCCAGCGTGCACAGCTGTGTCATCAGTGATTTTTACAGAGACACCTCGAGCAGGTGACAGGCGCCGAGACACAGGCCGTTTTGTTTTCGCCATCCCAGCCTTTTGTTGTCTCTGGAGTCCAGGATGTGGCGCTGAAAGACAGGGGAACGTGTTGAAGCTTGACTGGACTGGTGCCTCATTCACCGAGTTGCTCTGCGAAGGCCAACGCTCACAAACAAGCCCATTCAAAACCACCGAACACGCTAGACAGACAGGATCGCGGGCAACCAGGAAGAAACAGGCCTGTTGTCACCGTGCCATGTTGATTCATCATTTGATAATTCCATAAACGGCAGGTAAACAAACACGCCGTGACGAATACAAACTCCCTGCGTCATTTTGTGCGGAGCAGGAACTCTCGATCTGTCTGTCTCACCGCACATCGGCTGATTTTTGAGGTGAACTGTGAGACAGATGTGCGATTGGCAGAGTTGCACCTACAGAAGCCATATGTCTCACACCTGACGACATCATGCAAAACAGCTGCAGACAGGAAAACACAAAAAAGCTATTTACAAGTTAACTCTACGAACGTCAACTGAGACGACTCACAGTGACAATTTAGGGATTATGACGGCTTTGTTTCACGCCGAAGTGTTTTGTCTGATGTCAGGAAAAATATTTGGAATGCTTGCGTGTGTGAGTAAGACAGCAGGCAAGAGACAGCGAGGAGAAAAAACAGTCAATAGTGAATTCTGTTATGAGCAATAGGAAGTAAAAAAATAATCAAAATAACAAAAAGGAGCCAAACAGCTGAAGAAAAGGAATATCCAAATTCCCCACATTCCATTCCCCACTGTTCCAGCTGGCCGCACTTTAACAAGAAACTTTTGAAGCGCTCCTGTCATCTTTCCACCCAATCAATAAAAATGTGGGAATAAATATAACAATGAACAGGTGGGAGCAGAGCCGGAGGAGACGCCAAAGCAAACCACCGGCAGGAATCTGACTTTTCTCTGCTCGCAGTTCCTGAGGAGACTGAGGATTAGCGATAATGGCAACTGTGGTATGTTAGCAGCTGCTGTGTGTAGCAGTACGGCCCCTTGAGGAACGGTGGCTTCGAGTACGAGAGTAGCAGGCGAGGTTTCAAAGAGGTCAACCGGCCTCTCAGACACACACACAGTATTTTCAGAAACAAAAGCAACGATGCACAGGACTAATGATCGCACACACACCACCGCTCCTCTCTCCTAGAGCGCAGTCAGCTGTGCAGGCTCAAACATGCCACAGTGCAATAAGTCAAACCCACACACACACACACACACACACACACACACACACACACACCACTTTAAGTGAAAACACAACTTGGAATCAAAACACAAAAACATTTCTCAAGCTTCTCTAGCTTTTAGAACCCTGACACAGCTTTGCCATGTTGCTCTAAGACAAAACGACATAGAGACATAATAAGAGCAAACATTTGTGAGGCAGGTGTGTCTCCAGCAGACCTGCTCTTCCTCTCTCACTGCCAACACTGCTTCTTGCTTCATGGCCTTACCTCTCTGCCTACGGTACGCTCCTTTTACATAACTTCCATACTGTGGCGTCTGGCCCCATGAGTAGTCAGATAGAGTCAGATCGATCAGTCCAGCTGCAGACGGCCTACCTTAATGCCACGCCCCGGCCATGACATCAGACATCTGCCTCCTGTACCTAAACCCCCCTGTGGCTGAGGCCCCCGCACGGCGCCGTATCAGTAAAGCAGCGCTCCCCCTGCAGTCGGCTCTGAGCAGAAAGGTAAGCGGCTCCCTGTGCAGACATGAACCTGTGGGCAGGGCCAGAGGAAGAGCACACACTCCTCTGACTGCAGCATGTGGACTCAACACTCCCATGTCCCAACACATACACTGACTTTGCATAATCAGTCATACGTGAGGCTGAATGTTAAACAAACCAGTGAAGCAATTGAAGGAGCGAAAGCCAAAAGGCATCCCACCTCCATTATTGTCTTCTCACAGGTTTAAAATGGAATCCTCCCCAGTCTCTAATGCCATCAGGCTGTTTGCCTGGATTTGCTTTTCGTTATCAAAAGGATTGCCAACTTTTTCATAACCACACCTTATTTCTGAGAACTGGCTCTCTCCTAAACCATGTTGAAGGCCTGGTGGTTGAACATAACGACAGATGAAGGCATGGAGCAACACACTGCATATTTCATAAGAATATGTAAGCAGTTTCTCCGTCTCTATTCCAACAAGAGCTGCACAACTGGACTTTGATGGTTCTATTTGTTTTTCTTCACTACAATGATGGCATGAATCACTCAAGTAAGGTTAAACTACAGACTAAAATATGTTTTCATCCGTGACTGCCGGTCTGTTTGTTTGTAGGGTTACTGTAAAGGTCCTAAACTGATTGTGATGTCACATTGTAGGAGGTCAGGGCGGAACTCATTACATTCTGGTGTGACTCAAGATCCTGGGGACTTTTTACAACCTTTAAAAAATGATGTGATAGGATATTTCTCCATATTTTTGTCAAATTATTTAAAGTAATGTAGCAAACTCCATGGAAAACTTGGCCTATTTATCCTATAATCAACAATAAGTCTAATAAAAATTCAGAAGTATATTCAGTATATTAGACACATTTGGTCTTGGGCCTTGGCAGAGGTTTGAGCTCTGGTGAGCGTCTTTCTATTTACACATTATAATTTAAGATAACAGGGTTTAGCTTACATAAACACATATGGAAAGCTGTGACTAACACAATATTCTAAAGTCAACACACATACAGGCAGACAGGCAGATGGGGCGGTGCCGTTATTGATTAGAACTGTCAGAAGAGACTGTCGTCACCTTGCACTCTAACAGAGGAGCCAAGGACAGCGTTTACTTCACTTAGGTCTCTGCTGTCTGCATTATTCATTTAATCACAAAGCACTCCAGTCCCAGGTGGGGAAACGCACGTATCACCTCTTAGTATGTTGACAAATGCCTGATCATGATGGAGTCCCACCCCCGCCCTGACTCTGCTAAGCCCTTTGATCAGTAGGAAACACACAAGCAAGACATCAGAATGTTTGCAACCCAAAGCAGGAAGCTGTGAAGCAGGCTTGTAGAAATAAACGCAGCCTATTAATGTGACTTTCCTTCATTACTTGTTACAATGACAGGAAATTAACCCAACAAAGGGTCTCTTGGTTGTGCTGCTCTACGGTGCAGCATTTCAACCCATTCATGTGAAGTGGTGTGGAAACAACAAATTTGCCTTTTCATCTCCTAATAAGCGGTCAGTGCCAGGCGCCCTTCATCACAGCGGCGTATCAGCAGCCCGGCATTTTCACTGAAAAAATGTGCGCCGTACTCTCCGACACCTCCGCCAAGTACTGAGATGATAAGGGGGGCGGGGGTTAAGGTGGTGGGAGCCGGGCGGAGGGGGCGGAGTTAAGAAGTTCCGCGGAATGAGGTGATCCCTGAGGAAAGACACAACACAGGGCCAGAGCTGCAGCTGGTAATTTGGTGAGAGGTCGCTCACAGTAAACACAAGCTGTTTAAAGAGGAGGTCTGGAAAGGCCATTACTCCATGAGCTGTGTGGGATGGAGGGAGATTAGGGAGAAAGAAAGGACCGGGACCCGATGAGATCTTCCTATGGGCATGGTTTATTATTACAGGCACAACAAAGGCTTTTTCCCACACTTAAGTCCAGTCTTAAGGGACCGCTGTGTTTGTATTCTAACAACTAGAAGATGCTTAATCATAATTCATACTACTTTAAATGTATATCGTAATAAATATCAAATCAACTGAGGGCAGGTCAGTGGGTCTGTTACACAGGGATGACCCGAACCCTTACAGACTAAGATGACCCAGCAGAGGTCATCCTGGTCTGTAAACTATGCTGTACCCTGTTACACAACTTTGTGTTTCAAACGTGTTAAATGGAGGTGTCGGTTTATATCTACAGTCACAATGACAGGCATCATTCTTCCTGTTTTGCTACCAATAGACTGACATGTACAGGAAAGAGAAGGTAACCCCGTCGGCCTTTAAAGTGAAACCAACATTTACATAAGATAACTTGGTAAGAGAGCAAGCGTCCCTCTTTAATTACGACTCATCACACTGTGGCCTTTCTGCTGGAACAATGGCACGTTGTCTGCAGTGGGGCATCTTTCAAAGGCACGGCCACATGCTTCCCTTATTTTGACGGTCACATGAACTGAGGTTTGTTTAGTCACCACAGACACAGCGGTTCACATTCAGTAAACACACAACTACTTGATAATATTAAGCCACGAATAAGCACGACATGCAAAAAGGTTACGATGGTCTCATCCAATCCAAACATGAAGAAAGTAAACAAACACGAGGCAAGGGCATGTTCAACCTCTTTGACCATTCAATGTCATTGTCAAGAAATCAGGTTGTAGTGAGACGTTTAAGGAATTTCTATACTGAGACGTGTCTTAATCTGTCTGTCCGACTCTGAAGCTGTTGTGGCAGGAGAGCTCTGACAGGAATTGCACAGCCTGGAGACATGCAAAGAAGTTTCAAGATGAATCTGATATCCTCTCTACTGTGTTTGAGACACAAATGTGAGTAAGACGTATAAATGTGGAGGACAGTCTGCCCAGTGAGGACGTACATGTGGAGGAGGTTGAATACCCCCAAATGTTGTGACTTTTACATGCATGAGAAAACCTATTTAATTTCATTTTATTCACGGAAAAGCAACAATTTATTGCCTTAGTCAGAGTATGATCAAAGTTTGATCTTGTCTGTAAATGTGCTTACTGTGGTCATTTCCATTGAAGCTACAGACTGCTATTAAACTCACTCACCGCAGTGTGTGTGTACGGAATAGGTGACGAGCTCATTACTAGTTTGACTCAGTATAGACGAGTCATAAAAGGATACAGGGGGGTATGAACACACGCACAGAGAATGGAGCAGAACACCATATCAATGCAGTTTTGTGTCCCGTTTTCCGCCTCAATCTTAGCTTACAGTTTCCATGAAGATTTGTGAGCGATGACATCTGACCGGACTTCTAAAGCTGAATGTAAACGCTAGCAGACGTGCTCAACAGAACCAGTGGGAAACTTAACCAACGCCAAACTCTACAATGATCCCCATCCAACTCAAGGCAAACACTGATAATAAAGGTCAAGCAAATCAAAGCAAATTGTTCCTCGGTTCACATAAAACGTCTGCATGTTATTGCAGATAAGCCCAGTTTCCTACTGAGAGCGTACAAAGAACTACTTCATGTTGGGCCATTCCAAATGTTACAAAGGCTGAGGGGTGGGAGGCGTCCAACTGTTCTGTCCTGGACAAACGCATAGCAGAAACAAAGAGGGGGGCCACCACTTCCACTGTGTCTAACTACAGTAGTGTCCACTCAGGGTTTATCCAGCACATCCATGTACAGTACACGTGTCTAAAAACAGTTCTAAAACATCATTATTGAGAAAGTATACACACTTAACGAGGCTGCTGTGTATACATTGACCGACTGTCTCTCATATGGTTCATAACCACACAGTATTCATTGGTATTTACGGTCATTGCGTTGGCTTGAGTGTGGTAACAAAGACATCCCATTATTCTCCGCTCTCTGGATGTTAGCCACTCGCTCGGTCTGTTTCAGCCCTGTGAGGCAGAAAGCGCAGCATCCATGAGATACAAAGTGCCTGCATTCAAAGACACGCCAGCTCACACTCGCAGCGCAATCTTGCCGGCCCTTGATGCTGATTTTTCCTTTCTTTACTACATCTAGTGGGTGGGTATCTCTCAATGACACCATTTATCAGGCATTTTTGAGTGGAGAAGATGTGAGTGGGTTTTCTGGGAGGCACACAGCAGGTCTGTTCCTGGATGAATACGGTCTTGTTGTCTCTGAGGTCTTCTGTAGTGTCAACAGTCTCAAAGCCTTAAAGCGTTTAGTTTCATAGCTAGTTTAGTTGCTTTAAAAAACAAGTGACTATCACATGAAGGGCTTCAACTCGGTGCGGCCTGTTGCTTCAAGTGCCATTATCTTCACCTGTAGTAAGTTTGGCCAGGACTACTAGCCATAATTTCCATCGCTGGATTCATGCGAGCAGCTGTGCCCTTGGATCGCCTGCATGGAAACAGCTGGGATTCTCAATGCCTTAACTAATTCCACATTCTGCCTTGAGGAGAGCCAGCCATGTGAGATCATGGTTTTAGGTGTGTCCAATTATCAGGGCCAGCTCCGAGCGGTGCATTTCTACATGGAGTGTGAATACACGAATTACTTGATGACACACGCATCGTTTGGAAGGGAAGATTGGTGCGGCGCCGCATGCCAGATATTATGAGCACAGATCAGAGCCGACCGAAAGAAAGAAACTGTCCTGCTTTGATTTTGTTTAGATGACCTCATGTTGAATAATATATCTCCATGAGATGACAACTACTACACTTGGAGAGCAGCCAGCCCTGTGTTTCTGGCAAGGTCTGTAGTTTGGATCCCTATTGTAGCATAGCATCAGGGGTCACATGAAGCTTTTACATTCAGTGTGACCGCATTTAAAAGGTGACTGGTGACACAGCGGCAACAGATTATGGGCTCCAAATATAAGAAGCCACAAATAAGATAAAGAGCGTGCTTTCTTACCCAGCACTACAGCTTATGGCACAGGGAGGTTTGCTCTCCCCAATAATAGTCAAACCACAGAGAGATTAAGTCTGTCTGCTACTCTCCTTTGCCAGAGAGTGTGGCTGTGCTCCCAGATTACACAATAACTATGAAATATGAAGAGCACTCATACCAAAGGTTGTTTTTTTTCCTCCAGAAAACTGGATATGCATGTGCATGAAATCTATTTTTATGACTGTGGATTTACAGTGTGCTATGTAGGATTGGGAACCGTACAGTTGTGGTCAAGCACCAGATTAGAAAGTCATGAATTGCTATAAAAGCAATGCTCCATTTTACCTCCTCTTAAAATCACAAAAACTCAGCATATTGCCTATGAATGCCATAGAAATGAGGAGTGACTGTGAAAAGGCTCTGGAAAACTTACTCCCCAATTTTTAATGATTCCAACCACTGAAATGCAAGCAGCTGACATCATCTCCAAGTCCCCAAACTAACACTGATGGGAAATTCCATCATGTCATCTAGTCACAGCTCTATTTCAGTCATCAGCTTTGACTGAATAAAATATCAGACCCCAGCACAATGTATGCTTGATCTCCACAAGCAGAGACGACTCTCTATCGTCAGACTCATCAGAGTGACAGAGGATGCGGAATGTTTTGCCTGCAGAATGTTTCCCATGACCTCTACATATGGTCAAGGCAATTTCTCAGTAAAACTTTGAGAGCAGGAAATGAGTAGAGTTCAAAGGTTGCAACGTCTACAACTGTGACTTCACTCACTGAGACCTATGGAGTGAAAGGAATGTTTAAAGTTGGTTCAGCAGATTTTTCTTATCTGATAGAATTATGCTTTTGTCTGAAACCTTTCACTTTGCTTACCAGGGATCTCTTTCTATAGCTATTTATATTTATTCCCTTACAAAACTAAATGAGCCTGCACCCTCCCTACCTGGAATACTAACAGTGTGAGTTTACAAAATAGATTCCACATGCTCCATATTCTACCAATTACAACCGGAAGAATGCAACCGAACGACTAAAGTCTTAAATCTGAGCTCCCTGGTATCACTTCACTGTTGTTGTGCTCGTGTTTAATATCTGATGTGATCTCTTGTTGTGTTGAACTCTCGTGGCATCCAATCTGATTGTATTGTTATTGTTGTTATTGTTGATGAATGGGGGTTTTGTTGTTGCAGACTAATCTAATGCTGCTCGACTGCTGCTCTGTCAAATGAGAGAGTTGTGTTGAATAGCTGTGTGTTGCACTTCTATTGCATTCTATATGGAGTTAGATCAGTTCTGATGGCTATAGCCTATCACTGACACACACATATGCACGTTACACACACAGCCTGGAGTGATAGAGCCTACATACCTCGTCCCAGAGCGACGTCGATGGTTGTGGGGTCCATGATCATCCATGACTAAACTCATGGGTTTAACAAAATCCCTCCGACTAGACAAACACAAACAAAGAACACAATTCATTTTCTCATCTGGTGTAGCTTGCTAAACGCTACAGAGCCCTAACCTGCTGCTTTCAAGTGATGCAAATGGACGAATTCGTGGAAATATGGGCGAATCCCATATGAGGTCATCAGTTTAAATCACTCACAAGAAGCTTTTTTTGGGATCGTTTCACAGAAAAAATAGTTCCATTTAAAAACAGCTTGTCTAGGCGCGTCTTACCATGAATGTCGTTATTTTTCGGCGCAGATGTCTTTAAAAAACTGGAACGTTACAAGTTGCAAACCGCTATAAACGGGCTTCTAACTGTTTTAACATCCATATTTCCGCTTTGGAGTTCCGTGTTTTCCAGCTATGTTAGGCCAAATAGTCCAGTGTGTCGCAGTTAGTTTCCTCCCCCCTGTGTGCGGGTCTATGTGACATGTCTGGAGGATTTAAGTCCCGCTGCCGGACGCAACTCCGCTGACATTTTAAAGTAAATAAACGGTGGAGATCCGCGTGCGTGATGCTGCTGGAGGGAGACAACGACCCTGCTGGATCAGCAAGGACCCCTCGTGGTGACTTCCGGAATTACAACACACAAGTTCTCGGTTATCTTTATTGAGCACCAACAGACACAATTAGATGACATAACTAAAACATTGTAAAAATTAAAAAGATATTCAAAAACAAAAGGTGAAAACAATAAAACACTAAATGTGTTTGAATATTTACCAATTAAAGAGAAATAATGCTGAAAAAAGGAGTGGATGACATTATAACTAGTAAAAAAGTAATCCTAACCCTAAGTAAAAAAGGTATTGTTCTCTCTATTTCCCTATAACTAAGATGTGACTTAGTGATATGCAACATAACATTTGGGATGGTTTTACCGACTCAATTAACTCCTAAATGAATGGAGAAATCACCTTTGTGCATTATTTGTTCTTATCAAAGATCCACTTCACCTCCCAGCATCCTGATTAATGACTCAGAGCACACCTTTTGTCTACAATATACAAATCACATACAAACAGACTGCAATCATGGCTTGAAATAAAAATATTTAAAAAATAAAACTTTATTGTATTGTATTGTATTGTATTCTGTATTGAAAAGTATCCTTTTTTTTAAATGTTTTTATTCCTACAGTGACATAATGTGGCTAGTTTTAAAGGCCATACTTCATTTTATTTTTTATTTTAAGCCCATAAACACTGTTCAAAAACTGGCATGATAAAGACACAACATTTGGGCCGGTGTTCCATTCATACAGGCGGTACAGTGCCTGACACATTAGCATCTGGACAGTAGAACATCTCGATCCCGTGTGAGCAGTCTTGGGGGTAAAGTCCAGTCATGGTCAAACCCGTTACCATGACAAACAAACCAACTATTATTAATAAGGAGGGCAAAATGTTTTCACTCTGGTACCAACGGCCGGGGGAGAGTTTGAGAAAACAGGCAGATGGAATGATGAAGATCAGTGGCGTGGCACTCAGAACACCCTGCATGGTTGAAGAGTTAGAAGAACACTATTAAAACAAAACTGAAATGAGCAGATAATCATTAAAGCACATGAACCATTATAACTCAAAAGGGCTTCTTGCACTGCCTTAGACATCACAAATAACAACAAATGCACACATGACTTACATTCAGTGACAAAACAACTCCCAGACAGTCAAAAGCCAAAGATATTGCTGTGCATGCTGAAACTATAAGCAGGGTCATCCACACATGTTCAGCTTTTGAAAGGTCTCTGCTGCAAATGACATTGGATAATACCTGAGAATAGAAAATGACAATGAATACTATGTATTTTCCACAAGAAATACAATTCTCACATTGTACCTAGAGGTGCAAGTCAACCTTCAGCTTGCTGGTTTAGTTCTCTAAACCTCAGAATACCACTTTAACTAATGTGGAAATGTTTAACTGATAAATCCTTAAGTGGAAGAGAGTATATAAGAGTGTGACTTACCTCCCGTGTAACAAAGCACTCAAGTGGAAATGTGGTTATTATACTGAGGCCAAAACAGAAGCGACCAAATGTTGCCAGATTATCATCTCTGCAGTAATTCTCAAATATATTTCCTAAAAAAATGAAAAGATAAGACAATAAAACTGATGTATCTTATGCCAGTATCTGTATCAATAATTCTGATAACATTGCAATCAATATATTGTCAATTTATACCTTGTGTGTAGCCAGTAAAGGTGGAATAACCAGCGACAGCAAACACAGCACTGATTATGAGTGCCAAGCTGACAGACGTGTGGGTGACTCGAGTCCAGGTAGCCAGTGTGGGCTGCACCAGAGAGCCATAAATCAGAAAGCTATTGTGGTGACATATAAAGGCTACAGACAGAACAGATCAGATCAGAATTATGCAGAATCTAAACATTGAACACCTCACCTTTATATGAAATATCTAATCACAATTTAATACATTCCCCTTATTTGCTTGAGCTGAAACTTTGCTTGCTCCTTTAGGCAGTAAACACTGTGCCAGTGTTAAAAAGAATATTGATATTAATTATTCATACATTAATATGTATTAATATACACATTCATATTGCTATCTCCTGTCTGCACTCAGATGGTCTCATTCCTTGACATAGAGTGGATTTGATGGAACATTAATATTGATCATATCAGCCCTCAAAGCTTGATGTGGTAGCAAATATGTGTGTCTCAGTTGTTTGCACAGCACTGTGTGTTCACCAGAGAATGCAGCTGGATCAAGCCCTAAGTGGCCTCTTTCCTAGCTCTAGCATTACCCACAATGCACTTGATTCAAGGCCATACTTCTCACAACAATGCGCGCAGAGGTCTCAGAGGACTGAAGAGGACTCAGATCTCTGCTCCCACTGAGACTCACGAGCAGAGTCTCACTCAAAACAGTGACCACATACATTCTTTGAGATGTTGTGGAAAGAATTACCAAAGTGTCGAGAAATCTCACGCTTCGGGGCGCTTGGGAGTCATTGCCCAGGTGGCTTTAGAGCTGTGGCTTTAACACATACATCAAGCCCTGTACTGCAGACAGCACATGGACGCTCTGGGCTGTTTAATGACACTTGCACTAATACGGGCTCAGACATCATCCATGAGGAGTTTCTGATCCTTCATCTGACCTAGTTTAGCACTTAGAGAAGGAGACTTTGTTAACCCTATTCTTTTATTCATTTATTCTGGCAAGACACATGCTGTTTTGTTTCATATATACAGTACTTGGCCAATTATCTTGGCTTGTTGCATGGTTCTCACCCATGTTGGCCACAGTTCAGCCTTTTTGGATACACATAAACAAACACACTATATCATTATAACATTCAGGTCTTCTGTTATTTGTAGCAGCATCATTATAATGAGACAAACTCACCAAAGGACATTACACCAACTGCCTGAATTGCATTCCACTTTGCAAATGTCCATGCATTTGCTGTAGGGAGACTAGAGTAACGAGAATCCACAGAAAAAATGCTGATCAGCCTGATTTATCCATGATGTTTGTATTGTGTCATTTGAATAGGTAAGTAGACACTTTCATACATTTGTGGTCCAAGGGTAGCAGCTCTGATGATTACAATGATAAGGATGGCCACTGTCAACACCATGGACACCAAGGACACCTAATAACACACATGAGGTGTTTTACAGGCCTCATTGAGCAGACATGGCATGACACTGTATAATCAGCCGACTTACCTTTGCCAGCTTTTCGATGTTGCGATAGAGAGAGAGAGGCAGCGTGAAGAGTACTGTCGATACAACAATCACAAAGTGACGCTCTACAAATATGTGATCTGGGCCAACTGCAGAATAGAATATAAACAAGTCAATAGCACACAGAGATTACTTATAAGAATACAATAATTTTAACTATAACTCTGTCTTTCACCTGAGATGGAACAATAAACAGTTTATGTAGCTCACCTCCTGCTAATCTCTGGAATACTTTGGTCAGTGTATCACCAGTGATGATGTTGTAGCTTATCATCGCTGATGAGGACAACAAGCAATTAATATAATAAACTATTATGTACAGCATATTGTTATTACAAAACATGTGTTAAGCTAAACTAAAGCCCGTGCAAATCAAAAAACCTAATATTGGATACTGCAATATTTAACGTTGGGTTTGGACTACTTGCATACTTCACTTACCAATAAAAGGGTAAAGGAACTGCAGTGCCGACAACATCAAGAATCCAGGGAGGCCGAATGTGCTACGGACCAGTGACTGATAACTGTTTGTCCCTGACAGGTTTCCTCCTTTTATTAATAAGATGATGGAGTAATCTACCAATGTGAATAAAGTGTTATTTTTTTGTGGTTATTGTATGGAATCATGTGTCCTCTCTTATCATTTCTGCTCCAATATACTCACCTGTGATAAAAGCTACAGTGATCAAAAGCAGAAGACCAAGGGGAAGCCCTGCTTGGTTCAGTGCAAATGGTAAACCTGCAGTAAAAGGTATTGAAAGAAGAAGGAAAAAAAGGATATGAACAAGAAATCTGCTAATCCATCTTTTAAAGTAGACTAAACATACGACTACAATAGTGAAGCCCATCGTTTAGAGACCCTGACCTTTTCTAATTTGTATGCTCACATTTTCTTTGTCGTTGACTCTTATATACAGAATACTTTCCATGGAGTGATGTGAAAACAACAAAGGGTTGTTGTGCAAATGCTGACATATAAGAATCAGGGTGGACTGAGGAGGCCTGTAGCACGGCCTGACCTTTACTTCATGCAATATTCTTTTATATAATCAAATAAAGATGACAGAAATACAGATTTGTTGTCTCTGTAGCAACAAATTAGGAAATCGATATTAGCTATGAAATGATTTTTTGCTTAATACATTTATGTGCGTGTCTGAAATATGTCACCTTAACAATCAAATGTTTATCGATTTAGATTTGATTAGTGACATTGGATTGGATTGGATTTTATTTTGATTTCACATAGTACTAATACAATCACAATGCAATACAGTTTGCATCAGAGTGCTAAAACTGTCAGATTTTGTAAAATTACATTGTTTTAATAGTGACTTTTCAACTTAAATACAGTAGTCTTATTCTATACCAATCTTAAAACAGTCCTTGGTATGCATAAGTATAAGAAAAGTGGCACTTTTACTATTAGTACTGCTACCTAATAGGTTTGGTTGGTCAAAAGGACCTTGTGTATAACAGAATCATGCAAAATACAAAAACTGTGACAATCCTTTTACTGCTGTGGGAACAAAAAAACAAACTGAAAAAAGACTTGTGGTTTTTGAGGATGAAAGGGTTAAAAGGGGGGATGGGGTCAACAGGCGCTAGTCATATGATGAAAAGGGTTTATGCTACTGCAGGGCTGAGATGAAGGCATCGTAACCATAGAGCAAGTATTTAACAGAGTTACCTACACATTTAGAGTTTAAATCAGTTTCCATCTGAAGCCAACACAATTTGCTCAGTTTAGGCAATTTTTGATAACTTTAACTCGAGTAGGTCATGTTTAACCTTACCTATTATTCCAGATCCAATGATGGAGTTGATGAAATTGAAAGAAGCTGATAGTATTGACCATCTTGACTGTGCAGCACGTTTATGTGAAGGAATCAGTGTGGTCCCTTCTTCACTGATCACCTGAAGAAGAAAACAGTGATACAAAAGACAACACAAACTCTTCACTCTCTTTTTCATAAACATCCCATCATACCTACCCGATCAGCCATGGTGAGCAGCCGCTGGTCACTTAACCAGATCCTCTTTGTTAATGCTACAGTTCACCGTGTTGGCTGCTAACTCTCATATATCTGCCGTGAAAATGAATTAGTCTTCGCAAAAAGTATGTGAGTGTAAGCCTCATGGTCACTTAAAAAACGTCGCAACAGCGCCCTCTATAGGAGCTGCAGAGACGTGATTCAGGGAATGCAGGGAAAGTTGACTCTTTCGATAAAAGAATGAATCTTTGGAATAACGATATAGAAACAAATCATTTCGATATTATTGCTATTCATGTTTAATATTATTTCAAGATGAAAACCACGTTTTATCTCTAACAGTATGTTTGTAAATTATAAAGTATGTCATGCTGTTGTCAAATACGGCACATATTACATTAAAAGATATTACATTAAAGATATTTACATTTAAAACATTACAATGTAAATTGTTTTCATGGTACATTCCCAGTAATATCGATATTATATACATTTATATATATTTATTCATTAACAAATTAACAATGTTTAAAATCATGTTGTTGGACTCAATGGGTTTTTGTTCAAATGAACACATGAATACATAAAGAATAACGGATACATAATGCTCTTATTGTACTGAAAGTAGTTTCCCCTGCAGCAGCTTGACTCGTGTGTAACATGTGTTTTGGAAACAGTTTCCATTTGCTGCACCCAGCAGGTGGCGCTACACTCACATATACTCTCCTAGATCACCGTCAGTCCAGCTCTCGATTTTGATCAATTTTCTTCCAGGGTGAAGTTTGTTGTAATGACGGGATGCGGTGCAGCTGCAGCTCGCTGACACGTCTCCTTGTTGTCTCCTTGTTGTCTCCTCGTTGTCTCTGCGGTGCTGATGAAGGACACGTCGGGCCACAGTGGAGTCAGTGAATGTTTGTCTGGCGTCAAGCTTATCACAAGTTTGAAGCAACATGCTGAATGTATGCACCCTCCACCCCCTCCCGCACACACTCACACAGACGCACACACACTTGTAACATTTTTAGAACAGATCCTGATTTAGCTGCAGATGCGTCTTTCTCTTCTATTACATCAGTAAGTGATGCTCTCGTCTTCCAACTCCATCTCATTTGTGACTTTTACGCACGGTGATGTCCGCCTCAGTCTGATCTGAGGTGCCGCTGTGCCACCTTTGGCTCTACCCTCACTGTGTTTGGTACCAGGAACATCCGGAAGCTCAGCAGAGCAGCTCTGTGCGGTACAGAGGGGCGGATGAAACTCCACGATCACGCTCCGGTGCTTTCTTCCCCACGTTTTATCCTGGAAAATTACTCCTTCTCCTTCAAAGACAAGCGCCAAACCTCAACGATCTTCTCTTTTATTTACTTTTTGCGCACTAAACGTCTCCACGCCATTTCCCCCCTCGCGTGTTGATCACCTGGCGAGGATAGAAAACTGATGGTGAGTTGTTGCCTGTTCATTCTGCTTTAGTTATAAAAGCAACTGAAAGTTGTGTCAAGAGTTAAGCTGAAAATACGTTTTGTCATAGTATCAACCATTTAATTTACTATTTAAAACACTAGACATTTGCTTTAGAGACTGTTTGTTCCTTTCATTCATATTTTAGTTGTGTATTTCTATTTATTTAAGTATATCAGGAATCATAAATGTCCATCCAAATGTGTAATTGTAAATCATTTAGAAAGTTAAGAGGTTATACATGGAAATAGGCTGGTCGTCCGTTTATTAGATGTAGAAACACACTGTACTCTTGACTCTAGGTTGTAGCTATCATAGATCATATAACATATTTACATATTTATATTTATTTAAAATGCCTTTAGATAAAAAAAAAAAGATCAGTTTTGAAACGCTTACACAAAACGTTTCTGCTCCTGTTTGATATGTGGACAAAGACCAGAGTGCAAATCATGTAGTTAATGGGCATGGCAGCAATTATCAGAAGTCTTCCTGCTTGGAAGACTTCCTGTTCACATAAACGTTAACATCATTATCAGACTGATGTCAATTAGGGATCAGACTCTGCAGTTGTGTCTGTTTTTGTGGCAGAATACACACGCTGTAGTCTAGGAGAAGATCATGAATCTGCATCCAAGGATCACGCTGGAAGCTTCTCATCATATGCTGTTTTGCCAACGCCCTGCATGAGCAAAATCCAATCCAGTAGTCTGTAAGAGGCAGCAGGAGCATTAGTTGTGAGCACTTATGAGCCGTGAGTGTGTGTCAGTCCCACGGGAGCCCACAGAAACTGAACAGTGATCACCCTCTAGAACCCCGTGAAAATGGGATGATTTGTCAAGTCCACTACAAAATTCATGAAGAATAGAAGCATTCTATTTGTCTTAGGCCTACTGGGTTAGTCAGCAGAACAGCAGAGGTTAATCTAAGCTTTATATTGATGTTTACAAAGTAGCATCTTACCTCTTTGACCGACAACCTGTAGTTAACAAACACAAGTCCTCCAGTGTAACCTCGCCCCTGGAACTGCTCTTATTTTACCATTTTGATATAGAATGTTTACTTTTCAGGACCATGGACTGCAGCTGGATATGGGCCATAATTTGTGAACCTTTAATCATTCATATCTGCATGATGCTGTGGGAGGCTGAATGTCACTTTTGGAAATAAGATACAGAAATTTCACTTCAGTTGTCATGAATGTCACCAGTCATCTTGTGAGAACACGGCAAGCTTGTGCCAGGGAAACTGTCTTCTGCGACATCACAGGAGCCACTCCTCGCGGTTGTGTGTGTGTGCAAGTGCGTGGACCTGTGTGTGTGAGTGTGTGTGTGTGGGGAGGTGAATTTCCTATAAAAATTTTCAGAGTGGATTTGGTGGCTTTTAAGTTCTTAGTTTTTGCAGTTTTCTGTTGTGCTCCCCAATGACCATTACATTTGATTTGACGTGTGAAATTGTGGAGGTTTCCAAGGCGTCCTCAAATTAATAAATGTCCTAATGTGGAGTGAAGTGACGGTGGAGGACCCGGATGAGATCGTATTGCAAATCAACAGTGTTGTGGGCATTATGTGACCAAGCACACTTCTTAAGTTTATTCTTCTCTCAAGCTATAATGGCCAAACCAAAATTTGGAATATAAATCATCTCTTTGTATTCCTCTGTATTTGTATTACTTTGTGGTATATTTACTCTGGTGTCACAAGTTCCATTCATCTCTAGAAACATCTGACACAGCTTCCCTTTGATACTTGTAGGTGAATCAGGTGGCCTGAGGCGAGGGCCAGTCATCACTTTATGTTGATCAGCACAGCTCAGGTCAGCTGTACGGTGCATGACAAACGCCAAACAAATGCGTTGATATTCTAGGCCAGTGAGAGATGGGGCAAACAAATGTATCCTTTTTAGGTCAGTCAGCACAAGGTCATGATGCAGACAGGTTGCAGATAAATTGAAGTGGGCCTATCTGAAGCTTCAAAAGTGGCCGCTCATATCTGGAGTTGTTTGTAATGAGTCGGGTGCTGATGTGTGTCGAGGTTGGTCACTGTAGTTTGACCTTGATTATGTAAAAAATAAGCCAAGCTGTATTTCTTTTATTCTCTCTATTGGGCATTGTTGTACCATTACATATATATCTGTGTGTACACAAAACAACACAAATACCAAGACGGAACACTAAGACTAGTTGTTCATATTGCAGTTTTATGCTGGATTGAATTGATTGATGGTCATTATTTACACTTTAACACAGATACAATATTTATCATCTTGTATCCATGATGCTTAATCGATGCATACTCAGTATATGCATCACATTATGTAAACCTCGTGTGCACTATAATAGAAAGTCAGGACGTCTCTTTCTCTAAATTGTAAGGCTTTCCGTCTCTTTTTGTTGTTGACATTACGTCAAACATGCACAGCCTAGTTGTGTGAAGTATTGATTGTGCAGTGTGTTTGCCATTGATTTCTTGCATCACAGCTGAAAGTGTGGAAGTATTCTATTACACTCCAACATTCAGATCAGGAAAAAAGAGTGGCGAGCACATACAGAGATGCAGTGCCGTCATGTTTAACACTGCAAAGGTCTGTCTGACACATTGTGCCCCTCACACAGAGGAGCGGGGTGAATCCTCTCTGCTCTGTCAGGTATGAGGGAAGCATTTTAAGGGACAGAATCAAAGAGCAAGGCTAACATGGGAAGCATCATTATCACGTAACATCTTATCTTTATATATAGCTTGTTGAGTTGATGTCTGACAAAAACGACTGAACTACACCCACTGACGTCTGACTTTAAAGCAATTAGAAATTAACTGCCAGCCAGGAAGACAGGTGATTAATCAGAAGTCTATTAGGATCCGGTCATTCATTATTCCTCTCTCGTAAGGAAGAAACTCATCAGAGTGCCTCATCTCCTCCGACCCCACAGGCCTTTCTCATCTCGGAGGCTTGCTTTTCACTCTGAAGGTGCAGGATGAAAAGATGGCACAGCTGCTTGGACCACCAGGACCAGCCAGCTTTCGTCGCTTCAGTCGCGAGTCCCTTCTTGCCATTGAGAGGCGGATTGCTGAGGAGAATGCAAAGAAATCCAAGGATGAGAAGAGGAAGCGCAAAGATGAGAATGAGCTTAAACCCAAAAGCGACCTGGAGGCGGGGAAATCGCTTCCGCTCATATATGGGGAGATTCCCAAAGGAATGGTGATGACACCGCTGGAGGACCTGGATCCCTACTACAGCAATGAGAAGGTAGGTTCAAACTAGAATATGAAAAGAAAGTCATTTTTTAAACCATAAACAAGACTGTCCTCTTGCAAATTGAAGGGATATGATGGGCGGTAGCTACTGTCTTTACCCAGATAATGTCCCTCCCTCCCTCTGCACGCCTCCTTTAGTGGAGTAGCAAGCACCCTTTACAGAGAAATAAGGCTTCACAGGCTACATGAGAGATCGCCAATAAGTGATGTGCTCTACTCCGGATTCATTTACTTCTGCGGGAAAAAAATGTATTAAGTGAGATGCTGACTGCCAGAAGGAGCCCCAGCGCACAAGAAGTATGTGGACAGTATAAATGTGGTACGTTGCAGTGAACCTGTGAAGAAGTGTGTATTATTTTTAATTGAAGAATGATACACACTTGACACAGACATAGTGAATGCAGCGGAGATGATGCGGCTTCTAAGATGTGTTAGAGTGTTCAGCTAGCTTTGTTACTCTGATGACAGGAAGTCAAGCACAATAATAGTGATTAATGTGAGGTCAGCAGCCTACAGGATATGATTTGCGATTTTTACATCGTAAACGTCATTTGGTGCTGTTAATCAGAATCAGAATTAATCTCTCTTTCTCTCTCTCTCTCTCTCTCTCTCTCTCTCTCTCTCTCTTTCTCTCAGACTTTCATAGTATTAAACAAAGGAAAGTTCATCTTCCGCTTCAACGCCGCTCCAGCCCTGTACCTCCTAAGTTCATTTAACCCTCTTAGAAGAATATCAATTAAGATTTTGGTACACTCATATCCTTTCATCACGTGTAACTGATACATGAGTCAGTTGTATAGAGTCTATTATATTGAGCCCACGTGAAATCTGTGGTTGATATCCTATCTGCTGGTCTTCTGCCAGTGCTGATGCATTTGTTACAATATCTGTGGCCAGTTTGAACAATTATGAGTTTTGATTGAGTCACTTATCATAAATGTTGATGTCACTCTTATCTAATTGGCCTCCTTGACCACTGCCTGCACATTGTTCAGCATCTTCATCATGTGCACTATCATTGCCAACTGTGCATTTATGGTGATGAGTAAAGTACCAGACTGGGGAAAGAATGTGGAGTAAGTTATTCACATATCATACATTTATCAGGAATTAGCACAGGAGTGAAAGTAGACATAGAGAGTAACAGATACATTTTGTTTCCAACAGGTACGCATTTACTGGAATCTATACGTTTGAATCCCTCGTTAAAATTCTAGCCCGAGGATTCTGTATAGGGAAGTTCACTTTTCTCAGAGATCCTTGGAACTGGTTGGATTTCTCTGTCATTGTCATGGCGTAAGTATTCGCCACACTTCCCACCACTTAAGATGATAGTTGTGTTGTGTGTTTACGTCAAAATATATTGATCCGTCTTCATCAGTGGGTCTCAAACTGATTGAACCATGCACCACCTCTGTGTAAAAAGAGTTTGATGGCAGGAAGGGCATAGTACAGTATATTCATTAATTACAAGAGATTAATAATGATAATGATGATAATTCGATTGTATTTCTTCACAAACCCGTGTTATTTATGATTCATTTGCCTCAATGACAGAATTTCCAGGGATTTTAACATTTTTAAGTCTGCAGAAATTGTGAGAGTCATCTAATATATGACTTTCAAGTACCAAGTACATGTTCTATAGCTTGAGAACCACTAACTTCTAGTAAAGGTGCATCATTTTGTTCGGCAGTAAAAGCATCAAAAGTTGTTAATATCTTTAGTCAACATGTGAAAGTAATTGTGTTTTCTCTGCAGGTATGTTACTGAGTTTATAGACTTGGGCAATTTCTCAGCTCTTCGCACTTTCAGGGTGCTGAGAGCTTTTAAAGCTATTTCAGTTATTCCAGGTAAGCAGAAGCAGCAGCAGCCACATGTTACTGAACCGCTCGTGTGAGTTTCTCCTAACCACCTCTTAACCCCTCCCCCGCCCCCTTCCACTATGGTTTCCTATTGCTTTGCATACTGTCTGTATGTGACACAACCGAACCCAAATATGTGAATAGTTAGACCATCTCTCAGTGTGTATGTAAAGGCACAATAAAATGGTTTCTTGCTTTTAAACAAACTATATTCCCCTTTCTCCTATGCTATTGCTCCTAATTTGCTTTCGCTTAGTTTGTTTTTCTATGAGCAATGACCCTTATGTTTACTCTTAAAATGACAAATGATGCCTGTATCTGACAGGACTGAAGACCATTGTTGGCGCCTTATTCCAGTCAGTGAAGAAGCTCTCAGATGTGATGATCCTCACTGTCTTCTGCCTGAGCGTCTTTGCTCTCATAGGGTTGCAGTTGTTCATGGGCCATTTAAAGCAAAAGTGCATATGGATGAAACCATTGAATCTCACAGGCGATGCAGTGCCCACGATAGAAAACGCGTCAAGCTCCTTCAACTGGACTCTGTGGACGAGTGATGAGAGTGAGTGTTACATTTTCCTCAGCTCTACAGTATTGATTTGTGTATTGCTATGTGTGACTATGTGTCACATAATCAATAGTTTCTTTGGCTTACTGGTATTATTAACCCAAATATTTAACTTAACGTATTTTAATGCTTCATCACATAGCAAATATTGCTTATGTTGTAATAAACTGTGTGTAATCGGTGCTTACAGTCATTCTTAACCATTACCAAGACAGAATAACAATGACCTAATTCATGTCCAAACCAGGGAATCAGTATTTTCTCCCAGGCAAGCGGGATCCTTTGCTCTGTGGAAATGGCACTGTAGCTGGGTAAGTCTAATCCCAAACAGCCTTTCTCCATGGAAAGAGGGGAGATGGGGGGTATGCCTTAGCTTCATAGGCTGTCCATTTGTTGTAGGCAGTGTCCAGAGGGCTACTCATGCATCAAAGTGGGAAGGAACCCAGACTATGGTTACACCAGCTTTGACTCATTTGGTTGGGCCTTCCTCTCCCTGTTTCGACTGATGACTCAGGATTACTGGGAAAACCTTTACCAGCAGGTAGGTAACCCGGGAAGGTACACCCCCCTCCCCCTCACCCACACATAAACGCACACACACACACATACGCTGAGAGGCCATGGTTGATGAACTATTTGAGCTCGTAGTGGTTCAGTTTAGTTGCGCTCTTTGTGTCATCTCCCTGGCTAAATACACAGCCAGACTGTTTGTTGTGCTATGAAGAAGCTCCGCCCAGCACTATGCATTCTCTCATTACAATATTACTATGAAAGATAATATTTGGTGCATCCTGTTCAAACAAAGTTCTTTATGAAGTGCAGGTGCATTTTGGACAGCGGGAACAAAGGTGATGTCCGCCTGTGACTCAGGCAAACACAACGTGAATAGCTCCTAAAACGGGAACGGGAATAGACATGAATAGAACTCCGCTTAACATCGTAATCCAAGCAAGTAGAGCAAACGATGGTCCAACAAATCATTCAGGAAAGAATCTCTTTAGCGTAGTGTGTAGTTGGGTAATTGTTGTGATCTACAATAAGCTCTCCTCTTGGTAATGTTATAATAGTTATAGTTACTCTTTTTTTACCTCCATTATGTAGGTTATATATGGTTTGTTACCAGGGTTACTCAGAAGTTGCCTAATAACTGCTTTAAATGAAAGTGTGGGGGCTTCACCAAGGGAAGATCCTATTGCTCAGTTTTGCTCATTTGCGGAGAAAAGAACAACATTAATAATTATGATGTATATTATATATGTAGCTGTTGACATTCATGGAAAGTGGACTTCTTGGACTGTTTTGTCTTGAAGATGTATCACCTCTCTTCAGTTCTGGGTGAGGTGACTTGTGCTGATTTTGTGTTCTTTCCAGACGCTGCGAGCATCTGGAAAGCCCTACATGATCTTCTTTGTGTTGGTGATATTTCTTGGCTCCTTCTACCTGGTCAACCTTATCTTGGCTGTAGTAGCAATGGCTTATGACGAGCAGAACCAGGCCACCTATTTGGAGGAGAGGCAGAAGGAGGAGGAGTTTCAGGCCATGTCAGAGCAGTTGAAACAGCACCAAGAGGATCTTCAGGTACCGGACAATTTCCACGTGTTTCAACTGCGATATCCCCACGATATGTTTAGTGTTACTCCCTGAAATTAAAATGAATTTGTTTAGTGTTAATATTCCAGAAACATTACAAAAAAAATAATGTTGTCTTGATAAATACTGCATGCTAATTTACTTTAATCTCCATATTAGATGTACATGTACGTGGGAATAAAGTTTGAGGGTGATGGAAGGTTATATAATTTTTACAAAATTGATGCTCTTGCCATAAAACAATGATTGTGTGTCACATTACACTCATTTTCTGCACCTTCACCTGTTCTTGTCCCTCTTCTCTTCTCTCTTCCAGGCTGCAGCTGCTGCTGCTGGGAGTGGGGAGGTGAATGACAAACACGGTGGCACTGAAAGCTCCTCTGATACGTCCAAACTCAGCTCCAAAAGTGCCAAAGAAAGACGCAACAGGCGTTGGAAAAGAAAAGAGGAGAAGGGCAAAGGGACAAATGAGAAGTTACCTCACTCTGAGTCTGATGAAAGTATCAAGAAGCCTCGCTGCCGCTTCCCTACGGATGCTAACCTGCTTTCCTATGACATGAAATGCTCGTCTACACATCAGGTTCCGTGTGGTCTGATAGAATGATTTCACTGTGCTATAGACAAACAGTTTATGTCAGTTTTACTGTGAAATAACCAATAACATTTGATGTTTATGACTTTTGTTGTGCATGAATGCAAAGAGACTCAAAGTATAGATGAATAGATTAGCAGCATCACAGCCAGAATAGAATTATGAAATATTAATTTAATGAATTATAAATCCAACAAGTGTCCCGCAGAATGGCTTTCAAGCTCATGTTCATTGGTCATCCTCATCATCATCATTATCATCATCATCATCATCATCATCATCATCATCATCATCATCATCTTTATCATCATCTTTATCTTCTTCATTATCATCTTGTCATTGTCAATCATCATCATTACGATGCATTTTTATTTAGCATTTTTGCTATCTTTCCTTGCAATGTTCATCAGCAGCAGCAGCATCGTTTTAATTCTTGCCATCATCATCAAGATGCAATCTTAAGTTTTAATTTTTTGCTACCTGTCATAAAAATGATCCTCATCATTTAGACCTGTGCTGGCTTGTTTTCAGCCCATATTTTCATCTGATCCTGGAATATTTGGTCTACTTATCTTTTAATATGAGCAGCATCATTCCTTCTTCTTCACATTCATCATGTGTCATTACCAGCCACTGAAGAATATCTTTCTCTTCTAGTCTTTTCTGAGTTTCCATGGACCCCTGTTCTTCTCCAGACGGAACAGCAGGGCCAGCCTTTTCAGTTTTCGGGGCCAGGTTCAAGACATTGGCTCAGAAAATGAGTTTGCTGATGACGAGCACAGCATTTTTGAGGACAACTTCAGCCGAAGGGGATCTCTGTTTATCCCCCGAAGTTACGACCGACGCAGCAGCAACATGAGCCAGTGCAGCTTCTTGTCACATCTCCTGCTTCAACCCAATGGGATGAGGCACAGCTCAGTAGACTGCAATGGGGTCGTGTCTTTGATGGGTGGGGGTTCACTCCCATCATCGCCTGTGGAGCAGCTTCTGCCTTCAGTGACAGTAGATATGGTCTCCACTGGAGACAATGTAAGGACACATTGTCCAGCTGTGGTTGTTTTTACACACTGACAACAAATTTTACAAACTACACACTTTCCACCGCATGCACAACGTGTTGGACTTCCTCCCTGCAAATGTCTTCAGGTTGACATTTATCCATGCTTGTTGCTATGTCTTCTCTATTGCACAATTCTGCTAATAAGTGCCCTCTTGTCTGTAACACCCACTTTTATTTGTATCCAGGATGATACCACTGACACAGAGTACAAACAGCCTGGGTGTGGATCCTGCCAGGAATCTATGGACTTCCTTGAGGGCCCAGAGATCAGACAAAGAGCATTTAGTGTAGCAAGTGCTAAAACCAGCACAATGGAGGGTAGGTACACTCCAGTATAGCATGATCAACTCATCCACATCGCATTTTGTATAGGAAAGAGAGAATGGGAATGTTATCACACTGAGATAATGTGTTGGGTTCCCCTCAGAGTATGAAGACTCAAGGCAGAAATGTCCTCCATGCTGGAACAAGTTTGCCCTTAGATTCCTCATCTGGGACTGCTCTCCGACATGGATGAAGATCAAGAAGATGGTCAACCTAATTGTAATGGATCCCTTTGTGGACCTACTCATCACCATCTGTATTGTACTCAACACACTGTTTATGGCAATCGAGCATTACCCAATGCACAAGACTTTCAGTACTATGTTGGCGGTGGGGAATTGGGTGAGTGGACTGTGAGTTGCGGGACATTTTGAGCACTGCAAATATGTGTTGCAGGTCTACTAATGCTCAATGTTTGTGTCTCATAAAGGTTTTCACTGGCATCTTCACGGCTGAAATGGTTCTCAAGATCATTGCTTTGGACCCGTACTATTACTTTCAGGAGGGATGGAACATATTTGATGGAATAATCGTCTCTTTAAGCTTGATGGAGTCTTTTTTGGCAAATATCCTTGGTGTGTCTTTTCTGAGGTCATTCAGATTGGTAAGTGTGAACATAAACATTTGTGAATTTCCTGAAGCTCATGATGATTTTGAAATGATTGACTGATGATGTTTTGTGTGTGTGTGTTCATTTTACAGCTGAGGGTATTCAAACTGGCTAAATCGTGGCCCACGCTTAACACACTGATCAAAATCATTGGCAACTCTGTGGGGGCTCTGGGCAACCTGACTTTGGTGTTGGCCATTATCGTCTTTATATTTGCTGTGGTGGGCATGCAGCTGTTTGGGAAGAAGTACTTGGACTGTGTGTGTAAAATCTCTAAAGATTGTGTTCTCCCCCGCTGGCACATGAACGACTTCTTCCATTCATTCCTCATCGTGTTTCGAGTGCTTTGTGGGGAGTGGATAGAGACCATGTGGGACTGTATGGAGGTGGCTGGACAGACAATGTGCATCGTGGTCTACATGATGGTCATGGTCATTGGAAACCTTGTGGTAAGCATCACCTGGAATGATCAATACCATGAAAAGGTCGGACTGTTGTACATCCTCTATGTTTCCCCAGATAATGCATTCGTTCATCATTATCTGATAGGTGCTGAACCTGTTCCTGGCCCTGCTGCTCAGTTCGTTCAGTGCTGAAAACCTGAAAACGACAGAAGACGACAGTGACACGAACAACTTGCAGATTGCCATCGGACGAATCCGAAACGGCATAGCCTTCATGAAGTCTCTGGTACGACAAGCCTGCAGTAGTGTGTGTCTCACGAAAAAGAGAAGAAAGAACAGCATGGGTGAGGAAAAATCCCTGGATGAGCTCCACAAACCTTTTGGGCAGAATTCTCTTCCCAATCATACTATCAAGGACTTTTCTAAAAGTGGCAATGGGGATGTTACCGGAGTGGACAAAAATGGAGACAAGTACATAGTCAGCAGCCGGAGTGATGATTCTATAATGTCTTTCATCAACAATCCTAGTTTGACTGTCATTGTTCCTATCGCTGTGGGAGAGTCAGACTTTGAAAATCTCAACACAGACGACTTCAGCAGCTCCTCCGACGGTGCAAAAGCGGTAAGGATGCTTTCATGCAGCGGTCTGCTAGTTCAAGTGTACTGCCAGAGATGACTGGGATAATGTCCCTGTCAAACCAAGCCTCATCCGCTATATCGCAAGGCCAGAAGTGAGTTGTAGGGAGATTAATGTGGGTGATATCCATTGGCTTGACAAAGGATTTCAGGATGTTTCATTGCAGTGGTCACACTGAGGCAATAAGGCCATGAGGTATGAGCAAATGACGTCAAGTTTACCCTGAAGATCCCATATACCACAACCCTTTAATGAGGAGAGGCTACACGAGCAGGAAAATACCAGCGCGCAGATTACATTATGTGCCATTTACGTCTGAGTGCTGCCGAGCTGAATCCTGCTCTTAAGGGGGCTGTTTGTGATGGAGAAAAGCTCTTTTCTGCACAAGGAGAAAAAAGCACCACAAACACACAGCTGTCGGAATTGTATGATGCCACCGTCTCTGTTTGGTTTAGGTTGTTACAGGGTCAATTCCTTTTTTTGTGTATTTCTTTTAACTAGTGTTATGTGTTAACATTTTATGTGAACTGTTATTTGCTGCTGCTGCTGCTTCACAGATCCTCTCAAAGTTTTAAGACTTGTAAGAACACTTTCTTGTACATTGCACCCACCATTAAGATTGCCTGCCCCATTTATATTATCCATCCAGTAACATAACCAGTGGCTCGTCCATGTTTTTGCGGTTACCTCATTCACCTTAATGTTCCTCATTGTTCTGTGGGATTGCTGCATTGCTTGTTTGTTAGCAGTATTACTCACTATAGTATTACTGACTCACGGTATTTTGACAAAACTTAGTGGAAGGCAGAGGTGAGATTTGGGTTTCTGTCTCAGGATAGACTATGATTAGGTGCAGTTCAGTACAGATCTGGATACTTGAACAATTTTACGTTTTAAAACTGATCAGTCTTTGATGAAATATTATTATTATTATTGTTGTTATTATCTGCTTCAGTGCAGTATCCAGTAGTACGGACAGTATATCATTAGAACAGGACACATTTGTGCATGCCTTGGTGGAGGTATGTGTCGTAATGAGATGCCATTTTAGTTGTAGCTGTGTTGTACCGCAAACAAACTTACATTGCATTTATATTGCAATTAGAGAGAATGTTTAGTTTTGTATGGTGGTTATACTGTGAAAGTTCTCACATAACTCATCCTGTACACACCCACTGAGCAATGGTTCCTCCATTGTGACAAGCGATGCATTGCCCAAACACAGCATATTCAGTTCCAAATTAACAGCAATAATTGGGTGATGACATCACTTTGGTGTTTCATGTGTATGACATTTTCTAAATCCAGCACATTATACATTGTGTCCTCTCACCAAATGAGACATAGTAATAGTCTGATTTTAGCTCACATATCGGACAGAAAAAGAATAAAAGAATAATAGTTATTTGCTGTTAATCTTCCAGTCGGGCATGTTGAATTCAGTGCGCACAGTGATTGGCAGTAACATGCTTACATCATTGTCTGCACTGCATTAGCTGCTCCCAGGACAACCAAATGCTCCTGCATTCACCAGGAAGGCATTCAGGCCTTTCTCATCTTCTCGCTGTTATGAGACACACCCTGTAGAAAGACACACAGCAAAACACAGAGCGAGAGGCCATGTTGCTACGGTACAATAACCCAGGCTTTTAGAATCTTTGACAATTTTTACATTTTAGCCCTATCATGTATAATTAATTGCCATATATCTCAGGACTGGCTTCAAAAGACCAGCATTTGTCTCTAATAACTGAGCATTTTACAGGATGATGTGGGACATTTGTATGTAGTATGTATTAGTTTCTATAGTCTTGCCTATGCAATCATAGGCATTGTGTTAATTCCAATGGAAAGGTTTCATGCTTCATTAAGGCTCATAAATGTTTCATTTAAAGCCTCATAGGAAGTAAGTGTAGTGTCTCACCCTTACTCTAATACAATAACCTCCCAGGTTTTCAGTGAGAGTCAAATTTCCACTCCCACTCTGAGAGGAGTTGATGAGGAGACTAGACAACAGGAGGAGCTGTAATGTAGCCTCCTCAACGATGCCTTCTGTGGTCAAGAACGCAGAAAGCTTTTCTACTTAAACCGCAATGTTTGTGATGATCAATTGTTATCATTAGAGGAGTGTGTTTTAAAGTCAGTATTTAAACAACTGATTCAATATCTTTTATCCAAATGTGCTGGACATGAAAATACGGAACCATACATGTTCTTTATTGTAGCCATCACATAATAGATTCACACATGGGACTGAACGCATGACATGTGAGGTCATTCTTGCCAACAGCCTTTAGCAAGACACAACTATTGATTCCAAAGGCAATGAAACAAAACATGTCTTGTGGTATTGGTCTCTTGGTAATATTGACTGTCTTTGCATGAAATGAATATGGAGATAGATGTTCATAAGGGCTGGTTCCTACTGTTTGAGTATTCAAATACTCACTGTGTTATGTTGCTACTTAAGTACACAACGACCATTCAGAGTCATTTTTGTGGAGAAGTATGCAGAAATCCTAAATATTGTGTAACTCGTAGCCAAGTTTAATGCATAGTTAACTGTTGCTCATCCATGTTGCGTCCAGTCACTGCATGGCTCAAGGCATCCAGGAGAAACTACAGCGGAAATGAGACGTTCAAGATTCATGCACTTATTTTTCTTCAATCCTGTGACTGAAGCATTTTAATCATTACAAATCAGTCTAAATGTTTTAGATTACTCTTTATTTCATGTAGCAGCCACACAATTAGGAGAAATCCTCCATTCAATTTTCTCTATGTGTATGCCTCCAGGGCAGCAAGTGCTTTGTTGGAAATGACAAAATTGGCTACAATCCCCATGTGACTGATGTGTTTGCAGCTCGTCGTTACCAGGACAGAGAAACATAAACAGAATGTGTACATGTAATAGTATTAGTGATGAATGTAATGGTTTTGGTGGCAAATATTTGAATACTCATTCTGAAAAACCAGCAAATGCTTGAATGTAACACTGTTCTCTACCATGTCCTATTAGTTTTATTTGGCCATCTGACACAAGTTTTACATGAATTGACCTGCAGATGGATGATGATGATGATCTGTACAGTTCCTCTGAGGGCAGCACAATAGACATCAGAGTACCGAGAGAAGGAGGAGAGTCTCTGGACTTTGAACTGGAGGAGTCTATGGATCCTGATGCCTGCTTCACTGAAGGTGACCACTTGTAAGATCACTGCCACCAGCTAACTCTACTATCTCTTTCCAGAATGACAAAGAGAGAGCAGATGTAAGCAAATAAAACCATTATCAACTACAGCATAAAAAAGGAACGCTTCCACTGCTGAGTGGACCCCCTAACATACAGTAGGTTGTTGGGGGGTCACCAATTCAGAAATCCCATTAGATTCTACAAATTTAAATATTACTACAGCATTATAATGTATGATTACACACACACACAAAGAGAATTTCAGAATCTCAATAGGTGTTTGTTGTATCATTGCACATGGCTCAAATACTATCAACCGTTTGTCTCTGCTCAGGCTGTGTGCAAAAGTTCCAGTGTTGTCAGGTAAATGTTGACACGGGTTTGTGGAAAGTGTGGTGGACGCTGAGGAAGACCTGTTACCAGATAGTGGAACACAACTGGTTTGAGACTTTCATCATCTTCATGATCCTGCTAAGCAGTGGAGCCCTGGTATGTCTCACTATGTCCACATGGCATCACTGAATATTGCTTGAGTTCTATTGTAGTAATTCTATTTAATTACAAGTTTATTCCTGACTCTCACTGCATTCTCATCCAGGCATTTGAAGACATCTACATTGAGAAGAGGAAGACCATCAAAACCATGCTGGAGTTTGCTGACAAAATCTTCACCTATATCTTCATTCTGGAGATGTTGCTGAAGTGGGTGGCGTATGGATTTGCCAAATATTTCACAAATGCCTGGTGCTGGCTGGACTTCCTCATTGTTGATGTAGGTTCTCCCCTGAAACTCCTCTTTTCTCTTACAAAGAAACTGTCCTACAAATGTTTTTTTGTTATTAGGTTGCATCCCCTTCCCAACTGTCTCTGCGACTGAGATATGCCTTCACAGATGATGTCATGTGTGTTCCAGGTCTCACTTGTCAGTTTGGTGGCCAATGCTATGGGATGTGCTGAACTAGGTGCCATCAAGTCCCTGAGAACCCTGCGAGCTCTGAGGCCACTGAGAGCCCTGTCTCGGTTTGAAGGCATGCGGGTAAGAGTCAGTGGAGCCCCTCACCCCCTTCCCCCCCACTTCACGTGCGATTACAATATTTTACCAACATGACTGTCTACCACCAGCTCACATCCCTGCTTTCGAGGATCGACAGGCTTGCAGTCTACCGAAGGCTTTGCAAGACCAAGAGAGGAGACATTCAAATCACTTACTGCATGTAAATGAGGCATGCCCATCCTTCCCTAATCCTCCTTCTCCACCTGTTATTTGTCCCTAGAGCTGAGTTAAAGTGTATCATTGATTATGTGACTTGATGGTGAATGAAGACCAGTGATGCAGTAGGTTAATTTAATGGTACCTCTCATACGGCGACAACCTTTTGTGCATCCCGTCAAAACAAAGGGTGATAACTTGTTATGTAATGGAGGGGGAGGGCTGTCCGCTGCTGAAATCGACATTGCTTGTATTGATTACATGGCTGCCTGTTGTGGCGCTCTACTGTATATTTGCAGCACTGCTATGACGAGGACAGTGTTCCCCTCACATCCGCCCTCGTTTGCATGCCCCACTTGCAATTGCACTTTTCGTTGGGTTCCTTCAACGGGATTTTGTTTTTCATGTTGTACTTAAACGTTTTCGCTCAAGTCAGAAAGAAATGTGCCTTCCTCCTGCCTCTACAAGGCTCTTTCAACATTTCACTAAAATGTAGTCGTTATCCAGCTAAAAGCCTTAAGATACATCAATTATATCATCTCTCTTCTCCAAATTCTTTCCCCACATTTGAACGTTGCAGGCAACATTCACTTTTGTGCCTTCCTGTTCCCACCGTCACCAAAGATTGCTGTGTTGTCTGTCATGTCCCACCGCTGTGTGTCCCCTTCTACCCGCTGTAACCGTGGGCTGCTGTTTGTGTGTTGGGGGGGGCAGGTGGTTGTCAATGCCCTGCTGGGTGCCATCCCTTCAATCTTCAATGTGCTGCTGGTATGCCTCATCTTTTGGCTCATCTTCAGCATCATGGGAGTGAACCTGTTTGCCGGAAAGTTCTACCACTGTATCAACGTAACGTCGGGTCTGAAGTACCCTCCATCAGAGGTGAACAACAGGTCAGAGTGTAAGGGGAACAATTATCACTGGAAGAACGTTAAAATCAACTTTGACAACGTTGGCTTTGGCTACCTTGCACTGCTGCAAGTGGTAAGTCCTTTTGGAATCCTACAGTGCGTTTGATTTGTGCAGATTCAAGGATGTGGGTTTAGTTACTGTGAACTCTGAACTCTTTGTTGACATACCTCTATCTCATACAGGCTACATTCAAGGGCTGGATGGACATTATGTATGCTGCTGTGGACTCTCGAAGTAAGGTAATTAAAGTAGAGCTCACTCGCTACAACAACATCTTTTTCTAATTTTCGGATTAAAATTTGGCTTACAGTTTTAAACAGTTCAATTAAGATAAACTGACAATATACAATGCACATGTATGTAAATGACATCACACAATCGGTGTAAGAAAATGTTCCTTTAATAAATGTTGAAGTCTGCCTAAAAGCTTTGATATGACTCCTTCTTTTGTGTTCATATTCCAGCCTGAAGAACAGCCTCTTTATGAGAACAACCTGAAGATGTATGGCTTTTTTGTTGTTTTCATCATATTCGGAGCATTCTTCACGCTCAATCTCTTTATTGGCGTCATCATCGACAACTTCAATCAGCAAAAGAAAAAGATGAGTATCAAATCGGATTTCTTACAAAGTGACAAAGTCCATTGAAGTGGGTGTTGTGTGTTGCGTCCTTCATTTTGCAAATCTGTTCAATAAATTATTAAGAGTAAAGCATAAACATATGAAGGTTTCCACTCGGAAAATGAAATGTATTAACATGCATTTCATCTCTTTTCACTTAGGAGGACAAGACATCTTTATGACTGAGGAACAGAAGAAATACTACAATGCCATGAAAAAGCTGGGGTCAAAGAAACCACAAAAGCCTATTCCTAGACCATCAGTATGTAAACAAATACATTGAATTATTAAAGCATCTCCTCTTTATTGCAAATCTAATTTTGTTTTGCAGCATCAAACATTTATAGTGTCTCTATCTTCTGTCTGTTTCAGAACAAGATTCAAGGATGGATCTTTGACTTCACCACAAAACAAGCCTTCGATATTGTAATAATGGTTCTCATTTGCCTTAATATGGTGGCCATGATGGTGGAAACTGCTGACCAGTCGCCAGCGGTGGAAAACACTCTCTACCAGATTAATTTCGCCTTCATCGTTGTCTTCACGGGCGAGTGTTTGTTGAAGATGATCTCGCTCCGCCATTACTATTTCACCCTTGGCTGGAATGTGTTTGATTTCATCGTAGTCATTCTGTCAATCATTGGTAGGACCCTTCTCTTGTTTTGAACTATGTTGTTATTTGTCTGTTGTTATTTGTTACAGTTTGCTTCATGTGTTTTCCTTTCCTTCGTAGGTATGTTCCTCTCCGATATTATTGAGTCGTACTTTGTTTCACCGACCCTGTTCCGCGTGATCCGATTGGCTCGGATTGGCCGGGTCCTCCGCCTCATCAAAGGTGCCAAAGGAATCCGCACTCTCTTGTTTGCCTTGATGATGTCACTTCCTGCCTTGTTCAACATTGGTCTCCTGCTCTTCCTGGTCATGTTTATCTATGCCATTTTCGCCATGTCAAACTTTGCCTACGTCAAGAAGGAGTCGGGTATTGATGACCTTTTCAATTTCGAGACGTTTGGCAACAGCATGATCTGTTTGTTCCAGATCACCACCTCAGCAGGGTGGGATGGTCTGTTAGCTCCCATTCTCAATAAACGTAGCCCTGACTGTGACAGTGAGACAGAGCATCCTGGCAGTCTTGTTAAGGGAGACTGTGGAAATGCTACTGTGGGGATCACCTTCTTCGTCAGCTACATCATCATCTGCTTCCTTATCGTGGTGAATATGTACATTGCGGTGATCCTGGAAAACTTTGGCGTTGCTACTGAGGAAAGTGCAGAGCCACTAAGTGAGGATGATTTTGAAATGTTCTATGAGGTCTGGGAGAAGTTTGATCCTCATGCCAGCCAGTTCATGGAGTACTACAAGCTGTCGGATTTTGCAGATTCCCTGGATCCACCGTTGCGTATAGCCAAACCCAACAAGATGCAACTCATCTCTATGGACCTCCCCATGGTGAGCGGCGAACGCATTCACTGCCTGGACATCCTGTTTGCATTCACCAAACGCGTCCTGGGTGAGGGTGGGGAGATGGACATGCTAAGGGGGCAGATGGAGGAGCGCTTCATGGCATCCAATCCTTCCAAAGTGTCCTACGAGCCCATCACCACCACTCTCCGCCGCAAGCAGGAGGACATGGCTGCTGTTATCATTCAGAGAGCGTTTAGACAATATGCAAAGAAATGTGCTGCCATGAATCCCTCTGACGTGAGCGTTCAGAAGGAGGAAACACTCAATGACAAAGGGGAAGTTGTCAAAGACAAATTCAGTGAAATTTCTAGTACAGATAAAAATGACCTAATACCTTCAACGGCCTCTTCGCCTTCGCCGTGTAACAGCCTGACATCAGTTGGAATTAACAAATATGAAACGGATAAGAGTGAAAAGGAGGTTACCGGTAAAGATGTCAGAGAGGAAGACAAGTAAAAGAATGTTGGCGATGCAACAAAGACATTTATGAATGAATGAATGACAACATGTTTACAACCTTTGAAAGAGACCAATGCGTCCATTGGACTCCATTTCTTAGTATGGATATCTCTGCCAAACTCACCATGCTCTCTTGCGTCCCACGGTTGGTGCCTCAAATGACAAATATGACTCACATTCAGGCTGTTTTGGGACCGTTTCATTTTGCTGGTGTTGAGGAACAAGAAAGCCTTCTGGTTGTGTGTGAGGATGAGTAACACTCCGAGTATTCTGATGGAAGACACACAAGTACATGCTTTAACTTCTCTTGCAGCTAGTTCTGCTATTCAGTGTCTTGAATTATTGTTATATCACTGACTCTTGTATTACTTCACCTTCTTATTTTCCAAGCTGGAGAGAAAAAAACAATGGAATGAGAATGAAAAGCTTGGTTTAATTGACTTTTGATACTTTTTTGTTTTACTCTTCAAAGAAGATATTCTTTCAGGGCCGATCTTGAAAAGAAGCGTTTCATCAAGGCGAGTCTTGCTTACTGGTAGCACTTAACTTGACAAATCCAGGGGACAATGGGAGTTGCTGTGACTAACTTCGATAAAGGCCTGCATGAATGCCTCTCTTATGCATGCAAGCGTGTTCAAATGTCATCCGGCCCGTCGCCCTGTCCGTCCTGCATGACGTGACAGTCGTGACATGGGTGTTTTCTACATGTTACAGGAACGTGACCTAAGCCTACGGACCTGTCAGGCTCTCAGCAGAAACACCACGAGCATTCAGTTTTGTTGATTTATCTGAATTATGCAAATGCTACATCTCAAATTGCTGTGCGCTACCTTTGTCGTGTCAACAGTATATACAGTATTTAGGTATACAATTAAACTTCACTAGTTACCTTATTGCTATGCACAGCTTTTATCATGTTTCCTGCACACAGGTTTTGTCTTTCAAAGCATGAAAGTCAAGCGGTGGCCAATGTTGCTTGCATATTGTAATTTATCCTGTTAAAGTTTACCTCAGTTAACCATAAACCTCTTATCTGTGAATGACTATGTCGGCTGCAGTTGGCTCTGAGTGGAGAGTAATCCTTTTCTGAATTCAGCATCAGTTCTCAAAATCCACTGACATCTCCAAGATATGTTGCGTCCCTTTCTCTGATACGTTTTGATGAATGTTGGTGTATATTCTATAATACATTAAGTGATGGAAATTATGGAGTAGTTTATATTTATTATATATGATATAAAACCAAATATATTGTGTGCTGATGTATGCAGGAAGACATGATGCATCCAATAAGAGCTGAGAGTTTACTTTGAAAAAAATCTAAATGTCCCATAGTGGTTGTTTTCCTTTAAAGCAAAGCCCTGTGTTAGTGATCACTGATTGTACATGACCATGCAGTCACCAAAGACACTGTTTTTATTCATACATCAAAATGTGTATTTTTATTCATAAACATTCCTGGTAATGTCAGGGGGGAGGCAGAAGTTCATTTTCATGGATTTGCATATGTGTGTGCTTTGTAAGCTGTGCTCATAGTTTACCTCTCAATCTTTATCATACTAAATATCTAAAATGGATGAAAGATATATATGAATGTCAAATGACCGTCTCAAGGATGCGGCGTCGCACATTTTCTGTGCCCTTTGCTGTTTCCTGCTTCTGTTTACATTTTGTAGTTAGTAGCTGTGTTAACATTTGTTGGATCTTCCATTAGTATGAAATTCATTCTAAATTGTGTCACAACTACATCTGTTGTTTCGTAGTCATGATGTATAATTCCATTTACGTAAGTATATTTAGCATGTAATTAACATGTTCAATACATGTACTTATGCTTTATACATAAACAAAGAATGTTTTGATTACTTAGAATTTAGCAGCTCCCATCATTCATATGCATAATGCTTGTAGTGTATAAACTAACTGCATGTCACACACTGCTATAACCCATTTCACTGAAAAGCCAAAAGAATAAAGATGATGTGTACCTCAAATATGCCTAAAACATTCATTTATTTTCAGCATGCCTGTTGAAAAATGTATATAACATGGTATTCTAATAAACACTTACAGTCTATATCACTGCCCTGAAAGCTGTTATATAAATTGCAGTAAAAACTAATTATATAAATGTTACATTTAATTGTTACCAGTCTGATTCTTTTTATCTTGAGAGGCACAAATCAAGTGATTTGTTTCTGTATGTGATATTTGCATGTTTTTGCATCGGAATTTGATTTTGGTTTCATGACTTGTGGATGGAAATATGTTTTGTCACTCATAGGGCAGCTGTATTCTCAGTCAAATGATACACGAACACAACACAAGTGAAACAAATGTTTACAAAGGACATACATCTGTCAGTGTGTGTGAGTGTGTGTGTATGTGTGAGATTCTACCGACTGATGATTCTCAGCTCTACTTATCCTTCCTGCCTTATGTTTCCTTGATCCCAGCACAGATCGCGGCGTGCCTCACTAACATCTTCTGCATAATATCAGGGAAGATTAACCCCTGGTGAGATGAGTCTCCCAGATACGGAATTGTGCAGAATTCAGCAGAATGTCCTACTTGTCAGCTCCCAGTCTCTCTGACCTTTCTTCCAATATCTGCCTACGAAGCATCAACCAATCACCACCCTCTTTACTCAAAAGCCCTTCTTTACTCTCTGCTAATGAACAGCAGCACATGTGGTCGCCACAACATGGCTCAATGGCTCAAGATTGTTTACTTCTGTGGTCATTTCTTGGTGAGAATAAGCAAACACCATCACAGCTAAACTCTCTCAGCTTAAGAAAACCCCAATGTCTTGACGTGTTGCTGCTCACCAAACCAATGTAGGAGAACAGGAAATGGTTTAATTAGACATTTCAAAAGCTTCTGTGTGGGATGTGCAATGATTGTGAATCTTCTAATTCACTTTGGACATGAGAGCGTACCTTCACAATGACAGCAGACCCCTGAAACATTTGTTCTTATTTTGTAATTAATTTTAACAATATTTATCTAATTGATATTTACAAGCCAGCATCCTCCTTCTACATCCCTTTGTCTTTAGTCAAACAATGAATCATGATCGGATCTTCATGTACGTATCATTCTCTCTGTGGTGGCTTTAAGCATGAGGAAGAGGATTTCACATGGTTCCACAATGCTAACCACACTGATAATTGTCAAGGCATTAAGCATCAGGGTTTACAGTTATAAGCTTTATGACTTTTACAATTCTGATCACTATCAAACCACAATCTGCATTAGTGTCATCTCAGAACTTGAAAAAGTTGAAAATCTGTGTCCAGCCAGCTGTAATGAGCACTCACACTGTAAATGCTTCAACAGATATTGATCTCTCACTCCCAAATCTCTTGGGATATTGAAAGCACTTATGACTGCATGACTTAAAGCTAGTTATCTTGAATGACAATACTGTATGTAGCAGAATTGTCAACGCCTGGTGTGAAGACATTTCTGAACTACATTGGTTTGACATTATTTTGAGGCCAATATTAGCCAAGAAGTGTGCTTTAGAATGGGAAACATGCACTGGTTTGGAATATTTCTAATTATCTGGAGTGTCTATCAGCAAACATCTCTAAAAGAGGCAATAATCTGTTTTCTGAGTGTACTTTGTGGCTCCTGCCAGAAGCTATTACCATCTTAAGTGGGTGGAACATTTTTATCAATTATTAATAACAATCGAAACATTCATCACAGTCCAGCATCGCTTTTACCTAGTGTGGCTGCTGAATCTTGAGGGCAGTAAACAAGAGACTGATGGCAAAGTGCTGATTATTCCTGCCATTTTGTCTCACAGTGATGATGTGATTATCAGACCCACTCACAGTATTTTATGGCTCACGTGTTGTTTTCCTGACAGGCGCAAGTAGAAGGATTGCGCTTCCTGCTTCCTAGCATGTGCTCACGATATTCTAACTCAATTAAATTGTTTATCTGAAAATGACCAAAAAAATGCATTCTGCGAAATGCATTTTTCGCCTGCTGATGTAATGAGGGCAACTCCACAATGAAATACAGCCCTTTACACAGACCCAGTGGTGGCAACAGGTGGGGATACAGATTTTAACGAGCAGTAAATCAAGAATGATTCTGCAAATTCTTATTGCCAGTTGCCCAGCAACATGACATCAAGCTCCACCGATGACTGCATCCCAGTAACAGGTTGTAGGGTCAGAAGTCGCTCCGCCTTCCCCTCTCCTCTCCTTCCCATGCATCTTCCAAAGCTGGGCAGCAATATGTAAACGTGATATATGTCAGAAATGTTTCTCCTTTGGTGGCCCAGACTCCTGCCACTGGTATTCAGGCGGTGTAGTGAGAAAAAAACAATTCATACAGAAATCTGAGAATGCCATCCATAACAGTAATTTTATTTGCTGCAGATGGATGGGAAGAGTATCCCATTAGATTAGATCGTGGTGAGTTCCCTTTTACCTTCCCAGTGTGTTAATAGACAGACAGACACACACACAATTTCAAGTGCATGCAATTCTCAGGCGAGGAAAGCAAAAATTGTCAAACATAAACTCCTTTGAACTGATGAGTTCACAGATTAATCAGTATTTTCTATAGATGTTCCATAAGACATTGGATAGTACAACAGTTTACTTTGCAAAGAAGCAACACAGACATTAGCCACAGACAAATCTCAGATTCAAGAGTACATTATCGCAGACATGTCATCTGGGTATTAAAGTGTAAAGCCATCAAATTGAAATATTTTTCTGCAATACATGTGGAAAAAGAAATAAAGACGCACATCAGCAAGTGAGCTGCTTGTATTATTGAACTTGACGCTTTGATCAATACAAGTCTGTAGAAACCACAATGGATCCAGCCATTAGAATGCTACAGCAGTATATCCCAGAGGGTACATATTCCACAGTCTTTCCTCTAATAGGTTTTCAGATGCCTTCTTTGTGAGTGCAACAACACATGCAGTATTTATTGCTCTGTGCTAAGTACAACACCTCTGTGATCTATCATGTATGTGTGACTTCGAAATATAGCCAGCTCTCATTATTGATTGTGTCATCCCGTCAACTAATGAATTAATGAGAGTTAAATTCTTTGGATTACAGTCATGAGCTGATTTACCATTTGGATTGATTTAGATGAATTAACTGCCATCAATATAGGTTCAAATAAATTTGGAGCTGAAGTGTGTGATACAGCGCACAGACGTTGCCCATTGCCACACATGCTCAGAGCTCAATACCAACCTGATTTACGCTTCCATTGATGTTTGCTGCAGAGAGTAATGATTATGTGCCAGACTTTGTGCTAAATAGTATCTGACAAGGCATGGAAAGGTCTCTCTTGGAACAGTTGCATCCATGCTGGACAATGGCCGACCCTGCCATAGGCTCAAAGCTGCTCTGCACTGTAGACTTCAGAGTTCATATACATATTGATGCGTCGTGTTATATAACACTGGTCCAGCAGACATCATTGGATGGATGGAAATATGTTTCCGCAGCACAAGCACATGATGAATAAAGCTAAAGGAAGTGAGAGTTTGTGCAAAGTTGTGTTTGGAATCAGCTGAACAAACCCTTGTGATTCTTTTATACATATTGAAGTCAAACTGGTGTTACAATGTACAGGTCCAACACTGCTGCACACATTAATCCAGCCTCTTTGAAGCGTATACCCGCTGAGCTGGCTCGCATCATTTCCATACATTCAAAGTAGGCTAACCTCATTTGCACATGGAGTGATTTTCTCGGAATGAGGCTCAACCTGCCACCCTTTATGATGTAATAGCAGGAGGAATACACAAACAACACTGAATTAACTTTGCTTAATCGATTTGCTGTGTATATTATTTACAATGTGTCTGTCTGCTTACTAAAATATCATATAAGGTATTATTATTATTATTATTATAATTATTATTATTATTATTATTATTATTATTATTATTATTATTATTAGTAGTAGTAGTAGTAGTAGTAGTAGTAGTAGTACTTTTGTCAAAGGATTACTGTGCCACCTGGAGATGCAATGGGGAAATGACTCTCAGAAAAACGACCTGAGCAAGATCTTAATAATTAAATGCATATATTTATAATAACTACTTTTTTGAGGATCGGGGGGATATTTTGAATGCCAATCACCCTGAAGAAGAAGAAAAAGGATGGAAAAAAATAGTTCGTTATTGGTGTAGTGGATTAACTGATGACCGTGTTAAATCGTGACTTGACAGCGAATACGCGATGAGAAATAATTTAGCTGTCCTCGGAAATGCCTTTTTGTTGTGCAATTTCTATGAAAGTTCAACGCCACCCATGCATCGTTTGGAGCCAAAACCGTGTCACAGCACTCATTCGCATTTCGTCGAATGACTTCCTCTATTTGGATTAAAAACAAAAGTGAATGTAGCTAGGTGTGCATTTGGTGACACTTACAGTAAATCTGATACCCCGTTTTATGATAGAATTTAACAGTATTTATTTTTCAAAAGGCATATGCGGGGACAGCTACGCGGTCTCTTATGAACACAAGCAACCACTGCGCTTTCAGGGATAGTCACCAGTTGACATGGTCACTCTTTGATACGTTACACCATATCACCAGGCAACGCTCAAGAGTTTGTGCAAAATGGCGATAGACAACTGCAGCGTTATCTGTCGAGTCCTGTTAGCTGTAGCCAATAACAAACGCGGGTTCAATTGAATAGTTCGACATTAAGTGGGAACAAAACAGCAAAGCAGTCAGTTTTACACCAGTAGTGTCAACAGCTAAAAGCGTCTTTTGACAACATGGAGGACGAAGAGACAGCGTTGGTAGGCTAACGTTTCTAGTTTACTGTTTACTTAAGTGTACCGGAGGACCTGGAAATCCAGACTAAATCGCATTAGTTCAGTAAGATAATAAGTTAAATGAATAATGTAGAGCGGTATAATGAACATATTGTCGTCTGTTTAATATGTCACCCATCTACACAACTACCTAGTTATTCTCTAATGGTTTATATCCAATCATAAAGTCATAAACAGTGTCTTGTCCGTGTTTTTCCCTCAGAGTTTGATCAGGTACTACTGCTACGAAAAGTATTACAATCATGCTGTAAACACTGCAGCAGGAGCTCAGAGGAAATTCGGCAACCTTCCAATCTACAGCTTTTTCCACGCGTATGGCAACTTAATGCAAGGTAAGGACATTAATACTTTAAAACAAGCTACATCCAAATAGGCAAGCGTGTCTTAACCTGTGTTTGTGTCCTTGTTTGCTAAAGATAAAATCCAAGAAGCCATAGTAGAGTTGGACTCAATAAGAGACAGTGGAGATTTGTCTCTCTGCACCCTGATGGCTCTCGTCTATGCTGAGAGAAAAAGACCAAATCCAGGTAAACTATCAAGATGTTCTTCATGCACGGACATTTTGAAAGGCTCTTCACCTCTATTAGAGATTCTCTGATTGCCTCTGTGTTGACAGATCGGGAAATCGTGCAGGAACTCGACGCTAAAGTCAAAGAAGATCGTAAAAGTGCTTCTCCCAAAGCTCTTTATCACGCCGGGGTGTTCCTGTGGCTTTTAGGTCGCAACGATAAAGCCAGAGAGTACACAGACAGAATGATCAAACTCTCCAGTGGCTCTCGAGAGGTGAGGGACTTATCTGTGTTGTTTTGCATTTTCAAAGCCCAGGCGTGTGTCTGGCATGATGAGCCAGCCATGATCAGGTGGCTGTGTGTGTGATGTGTGATGTGTGTCACTCAGGGCATAATCCTGAAAGCCTGGATCGACCTGACATCTGGGAAAGACGCGTACGCCAAAAAGGCTGGAAAATACTTTGATGAGGGGCTGAAAGAGAAAGCGGATATTTTTGCCCTAATGGGAAAGGTAAGATGGGAAACACAGATCCATTCTGATTAGTGTTTCATAACCACAGAATAAGAGTTTGGTGTATTTAGTAGTAGTATGGTTTCATTATTTCATATAATGCCCTATGCTTTTTGTGGTATTTGTTGTGTTTCAGTACAAATACATTCAATATCTGTAGTATGCTGCATTTAAAGTTGTTGTTTACACTCAGATTTAATGTCAGGCTTTCCACAATCATTGGTATTTTCTCGGTCCAAGGCACAATACTGTGAGTATCGTCAGAACTACTCTGGAGCGCTGGAGCTGGTTAACCAGGTCATCGTTAGTTTCCCTGGATTCTTGCCCGCCCTCATCAAGAAGATGAAGCTGTTGCTGAGCCTCCAGGACTGGGAGCAGACCACAGACGCAGCAGTGAGGTGATTGACAGGAGGTTTTATTTCAAATCATACTCAGTAGGAACACACATCCTTCTTGTTGGAGAGGAGAACGAGGGATCACGCAGGTTTGAGCCAGACCCTCACTGGGATGTTGGGCGTCGGGAGCCGTGTGCTGTAACCCTCTGCTGCCCTTGACCAGCTGAGTAGATAATGGAGTGTGTTCCTTTTAATCTTATTTGTCTCTGAACTTAATCTAGTACCCCTGAAGTGTAGTATATCACTATCAATCCAACCTGGTATGAGATCCAGTTCATTCAGTGGACTTTGTGTCATGTTTCAGGCTCTTACAAAGGGATAAGAATAACCCAGAGGCTCTCAGGATGCTGGTTCTGCATTCCTTATGTAGAGACGGAGACGTTACTGAGGTAAAGTTCACACTGCACACAACTTCAATGCATACTTTCAGCAGAAGAAGAATAAAATGCTATGATTGACAGGTGATTGTTTTTGTTTGTTAGTCAGTAAAGCAGCTTTCCAACCTCATCAGCAGCTTGGACATGCTGGAACCTCGCAGTCCCGAGCTTTTCTACAGGATGTCTCTTGCCTTCACTCGTGTTGTAAGATGACTTCCACTTCTATTTCTACATTCTTAACGCTGTGCTTGTAAGCTTCTTCATATCGGAGAGGTTCTCAACTTTTCACACACGTCTCTCTTCCCCCCCAGTGTGGACGGAATGAGAAGGTGATCGAGCAAACCCACAGAATGGTGGAGAAAGCCTTTTCTGTAGCATCAGGGGACTCTGACCTGGCCACTGAGTTGGGCCACCAGATGGTGCTTCAGTGCAGAATCAAGGAGGCCATGAAGTGGTACAAGACCGCCATGACTCTGGATGAGACGAGTGTTTCAGCTTTGATAGGTACATGAACATGTTACAATCACTATAAAACCTTCTACATGACACTCCATATCCACACACTCTTTCTGTCCTTTGTGATTTCTTGTAGGCATCATTCATTGCCAGCTGATTGAAAGCCACCTTGAAGATGCTGAGCAACAGTTGGAATTTCTCACAGAGATCCAACAATCTATTGGAAAATCTGGGGTAATGTCCTTTACTTATATAAATGTGCCTGCTTTTCAGATCTCTCCCCTTTCCCCCCTGCATTAAACACATCTCCTCTCTCTCGCCCTTTTAGGAGCTCCTGTACCTGCGGGCCGTGCTGGCGATGAAGAAGCGGCGGCCCCAGGAGGAGGTGGCCAACCTGCTGAACGACGCCGTGGACACACACTTCTCGGCACTGCAGGGTTTGCCTCTGGGAGTGGAGTACTTTGAGAAGCTCAACCCTGACTTCCTGTTGGAGATCGTTAAAGTGTATCTAGCACTGTGTCCCGCTAAGGTACACAACGTTTAATGTCCTAGTAATGTCTCACACACTGTACTGTGTGTGCTGGACATGATAAGGGATGTTGGGTGAATACTTATCCCACTCCTCCATTAAAGAGTGAGTCAGCTCTGTGTGTGTGTGTGTGTGTGTGTGTGTGTGTGTGTGTGTGTGTGTGTGTGTGTGTGTGTGTGTGTGTGTGTGTGTGTGTGTGTGTGTGTGTGTGTGTGTGTGTGTGTGTGTGTGTGTGTGTGTGTGTTGTAGCCCCCGGGCCCGGGCCAGCCCCCCGCTCCTCTGCTCCACCACTGTGCCTCTCTGTTGGACACGGTGGTCAAGACTGTGCCAGGTCTCCTTCAGGGGGTCTTCCTGCTCGCCAAAGTCAGATTCCTGTCTGGTGAGCATTAAAACACTTCTTACACTTCTTATCTACATACCACAAATACCTTCTCTTACTTTTTTATTTTTTTGTAACTGGTTTGCTTCTTCCTCCGTCCCGGCTCAGGTGATATCGAAGCGGCTCAGAGTGGCCTTCATCACTGCCTGGCACAGTCTTCCTCTCATGCCGACGCTCATCTGCTGATGGCTCAGATCCACCTGCTGCAGGGGAACTTCAGGTTGTGCTCCCAGTCGCTTGAAGACTGCCTCAGTGAAAACTTTGAGGTGAGATTCATTGTGTTGGATTTCTGTGCGTTTGTATTTTTCTGCCCGGACTCACAATACATGAAATGCTCCGTTGAGTTTAAAGTGTGCATGTATCCACACAACCCTCCCTCAGGTACATTAACTCAGCAAATGGACACACACTCATCAAAATCAATTAACAAGGTTCAGGTATATTAACTTATACAGGAGGATTTTGGCCACATAGTGACAATAAATGTGCTGAGCTAAGAGCTTTTTTGTGGGGGGCTCATTAAATAATATAGCTGTGTGAGTTTGGGTCAGGTTCATACAGAGACCACAGGAGCTGAACTGGTTGAGGTTGGACTCATAAGTGCTGTGACCTACTAGATCATGACTTGTCCGTTCCAGATTCGAGAGCACCCCATATACCACCTGATCAAAGCTCAGGCCCAGAAGAAAATGGGCGAGCTGTCCGGGGCCATTCAGACTCTGCAGATGGCCATGAGCCTCCCAGGGGTCCACAAGATGGGAGCCTCACTCAAGTCCAAGAGCAAGAAGATAGAGCTGAGCCCTGCCGACTGCGTCTCTGTCTTCTTGGAGTTAGCTGAGGCCCTGTGGCTCAACGGAGACCAGGTAAAGTCACGTGTCAGCGTATATCTGGCCTTGAAAGAAAACCTGCATCATTTTGTTAACATATGGATTTAACATTCCAGCATGAAGCCGCCAAGGTGATGCAGGACGCCATCAACGAGTTCTCGGGCACGCCTGAGGAGCTCCGCGTCACTATTGCCAACGCCGACCTGGCCCTGATGCGCGGCGACCCGGAGCTGGCACTGAGCATGCTCCGAAACATCACCCCCGAACAGCCCTACTACATCCAGGCCAAAGAGAAAATGGCGGATATCTATCTGAACCACCGGAAAGAGAAACGACTCTACGCGAGCTGCTACAGGTGGGCAGCAGAAACTTTGGCTCCACCGGAGGAAAAAGCACATCCTGGGTTTCTACTGAACATTAGGGCTGATATTATGATTAGTTTGAAACCTAATGCATAATAAATGTTTCTTGTGATCAATAACGCCTTAAGTGATGCAGTTAATTACATGAAAGGTGTAATTCAGCTGTACTGATACTCGTCTGCCCCTGTCTCTAAAAGGATCAATGTATCTTTGTCTTCTCAGGGAACTTGTGGAGAAGCTGCCCAGTCCTCACACGTATCTCTTACTTGGTGACGCTTACATGAACATTCAGGAAGTAAGTGGGAACACAGGGATTCTTAAGAGACACTTAAGACGGGAGATTAGTTCTTAATGTCCCGGGGCGGATGTTGTTTGAATCATGCAGCAGCTTTATAAAGTGATAAGATGATTGTGTGTGTAAATGATCAAATGGATTTGCCAGAATAATATTTACAAAACCAATTCATCAACAACGATGACATCATCTTCATACGCAGGAAACCAGAGCACTTGCTGTTTACCGTAACATGTGTTTATCCGTAGCCGGAGAAAGCCATTGAGGTTTACGAGCACGCTCTTAAGAAAACCCCCAAAGATGGAGCCTTGGCCAGCAAGATCGGAAAAGCCCTCGTCAAGACTCACAACTACGTCAAGGTTTGTGTCCGACGCTTGTGCAAGAGCGACGTGACTTACACTCAAACAAGCGCTCACATGGACTTGCGGCTGTTACACACAGGCCATCAATTACTACGAAGCTGCCCTGAAGACCGGGCAGCAGAACTTCCTGCGCTACGACCTGGCTGAGCTGCTGATGAAGATGAAGCAGCACGAGCGCTGTGAGAGAGTCCTGCAGGACGCGTTGGCCCATGAACCCGGTACCGTGGCGCTTTCTAGCTCGTTGATCTCCCAAGTAAATTTTGCCGTGGCTTCCTGACTTCATCTTTGGCAATACAGTAATACTAAAAATACATAATAACAACAGTAACAGAATCCAGAAACTGAGTGATGATGATGACGGTTTCTCTGCACGTTTATGCAAATCATCCATTTGTCCCGTGCTTTATTTTCTGATTTCTCTTGACAGTGAACGAACTGCCAGCACTCACAGACGACTGCCGTTATCTGGTCCTTCTGGCCAAAGTCCAAAATAAGGTCGAGAAAAACGAAGAAGCTTTACTTTCGCTCCAGAAAGTAAGTGCTTCCAGTTTCTTCCACTCATCTGTTCACAATTTCTGTGTGAAAAACATTGCAGGGTTATTTCCCGCCACTCCTCAACGGGGGCTTTGATTACACTATTCCTAAATAACTGCGGCGTGCTGCTGTGCGTAGGCCCGGGACGTGCAGGCCAAGGTGCTGAAGCGGGTGCAGATGGAGCAGCCCGACGCCATCCCCATGCAGAAGCAGCTCGCCGCCGAGATCTGCGCCGAGATCGCTAAACACTACACAAGTCACCGCGGCTACGAGAGAGCAGTCAAGTTCTACAAAGAAGCTCTTGTGTATTGTGAGAGCGATCGCAAGGTCAGTGTGGCCCAATCAAAACGTCCTGTGTGTGTGCTCGCTGCAGCTGTGGCTGACACATCCTGGCCTCATCCCTGTGTTTTTACAATTTCACTCCTTGGTCATTTATTTAGATAAACGGTCCAACCTGACTAAAAACAGCGTAGCTTAACTTGGGAGTCAAGCACATGACACAGAATACAAACAGAGACTGACGTGCCACCGTACATTATTGTGTTAAGAGTGTCGTAACAACCTTTTCTTCACATGAATGCCCCCCTCTGTCTCTAGGTGATGTTGGAGTTGGCCCGTGTGTACCTGACACTAGACGAGGTGGACGCCTGCCAGGACCAATGCAGCATCATTCTGAAGAACGACCAATTTAACGAAGATGCAACGCTGGTTTGTGCCGTCGGACTTTAAGGGGAAACGTCGTCTTACTGGAAGTGATTTTTGTGGAGCTGATTCCTTTCCGTGTGTTTGTCTGTAGATGATGGCTGACTTGATGTTCAGAAAGCAAGACTATGAGCAGGCTGTGTTCCACTTCCAACAACTCCTGGAGCGCAAACCAGGTGCAAACCGGGCCACGTTGCTTTCAAGACGTTAATACCGTCTGCTACCTTCCCACAGAAAATCCAAAGAAATGTGCTGTGAATGTAAATGTGGAAAGTATAATACCTCCCATCTGTTGTTTTCAGACAACTACCCAACCCTGTCACGTCTTATTGACTTGTTGAGGAGGGCGGGGAAGTTGGAAGAAGTTCCCAGATTCCTCGAAATGGCAGAGAAACATTGTCCCAGGGCCAAGTTTGACCCGGGGTTCAACTACTGCAAAGGACTTCATCTTTGGTAAACCTGATTCCTCAAGATTGTGCTGACATCTGTTTCAAGTTCAGGTTAGTATTTATTATCAGATTCAACTTGTGCTTCCATCTCAGGTACACGGGGGAACCCAACGATGCTCTGCGTCACTTTAACAAGGCACGCAAAGACAACGTCTGGGGCCAAAACGCTGTGTACAACATGATAGAGATCTGCCTCAATCCAGACAATGACACCATGGGAGGAGAGGTGTTTGAGAATTTAGATGGGGACATTGGGTGAGTGGACGTGAGATGCGTCTTATGTATAGTAGCAGTATAGGAAATGTTTTGTAATGCCTAGGTGCGTCGTGTTTGTCTCCGATCAGGAACTCCACAGAGAAGCAGGAGTCGGAGCAGCTGGCGGTGAGAACGGCTGAGAAGCTGCTGAAAGAGTTAAAGCCTCAGACACCAGGTGGACATATGCAGCGTCGCATCTTGGAGAACTACTGCTTTCTGCCTACTAAACAGAAAGCCAACGTGGAGAAAGCCCTGGCTGTTTTCACTGAGATCGCAAACACGGAGGTAAGTAAACTCCAGAGGACGCACGTGAGTTCACATCCCACGCTTCAGCAACAACGGCAGCGAGCAGAACCTGCCTTAATGTGCAACTTAGTTTGGGTTTGAACATCGCAGCCTTCAGTGTCAACACAAAGTAACCTAGGTGATGTTGCTTTCCTTTTTTTTGCACATCCATGAGAAGCTTTCCACAGATCTGTTTCTGATCACAACCTGTGAAACCTGAAGACAGTGACGCAGGAAGGCCACTGCTGGAAAACATATATTAGCAGACAGATTTCAAGAATAAAAGCATAATATTGTGAGAATAAACAGAGGATAAAATCATAATATCTAGAGAAAATAGTGGAAATTGTGGGTATTATGAGCAAACAGGAGAGAGGTGTGTGTGTGTGTGTGTGTGTGTGTGTGTGTGTGTGTGTGTGTGTGTGTGTGTGTGTGTGTGTGTGTGTGTGTGTGTGTGTGTGTGTGTGTGTGTGTGTGTGTGTGTGTGTGTCAGAGTGAAGGAAGTTCAGTTCACTTCTGCTTCTCAAAAAAGGAGTACTTTATCTCAAATATTGCAACATTGTTCCTGTTCTCTTTCTTTTTGCCACCGTGATCATCATATCACATTGGCCCTCGTGCTGCATCGTACCAGAGTGATCTGAATGTCGTGTGTAAAATCAGTGGATCCCCCCCTTTAACTTTATAAACTGTATTGCTGTATTTGGATAATTGTCTAACCAGAGTTCCTTTGGCTGAATCCAGAAAGACCACGTGCCAGCTCTACTCGCCATGGCAACAGCTTACATGATCCTCAAACAAACTCCCCGAGCCAGGAACCAGCTGAAGCGCATAGCTAAGATGAACTGGAGCATCGTGGACGCCGATGAGTTTGAGAAGAGCTGGCTGCTCCTGGCAGACATCTACATCCAGTCAGGGAAGTACGACATGGCCGGGGATCTTCTGAAAAGGTGCCTCCGACACAACAAGGTCAGCCGCTGCTCTGCTGCTCTGATGCTCTACAGCTCACATGGCAGCACAATTCAAAGCTGCACGTTTCTCCCTGTTGTGCTGATCCGTATGTATTTAAGGTGCAGAGACGGTGTTTTGTGTTTAAGCTTGTTGTGATAATATTTGCTCTTTTCTTCCAGTCATGCTGTAAAGCGTATGAGTATCTGGGCTACATAATGGAAAAAGAGCAGGCATTCCGTGATGCAGCATTCAACTATGAACTGGCCTGGAAATATGGAAATCAAACGAACCCGACTATTGGTACGATCCTCTGAAGTCACGTGTGCAGAAATATGAAAACAATTAGGAGGATTAATAATATCTAACATGTGATGTGTTCCTATTTCAGGATACAAGCTTGCTTTTAACTATTTAAAAGCAAAGAGGCACGTTGACGCCATAGACGTGTGTCATAAGGTGAGAAGCTTTGGAAGGAGGGAGGAAGTGTGAGAGATTTGATGGATTTCCATGTCACACATCATCTTTCTGTGTGTGTGTGTCTGCAGGTGCTGGACGCTCATCCCAACTATCCAAGGATCAGAAAGGACATCCTGGACAAAGCCCGTGCTGCCCTAAGATCTTAGAGCAGTGTGTGTGAGTGTGAGTGTGTGTGTGAGAGAGAGAGAGAGACTGAGCAAGAAAGAAGGAAACCTGTAATGCAATATAATGTCTTTATATTTCAGATTGAGTTTATTTTGTTTTTAAATGTTAATTAATAAGAACATATTTAAAACGTGAAAAGAATGTACACTTGTTTTGTATTTTTTAATAAAACCCTCTCTTCTATCATGTCATTATTGTATATAGATATCGTTTTGTATCCATCCTGAAGAAAAAGATGTTTTTTGTGAAAAGTACGCATTATGTTTCTAAGTTAAGAAAGATTTAAGAATATCACCCCTATTTTAAATTTCAATCCACATTCTACTTCACCATGTTGTGATTATTCATGTAAAACATTCGCCTCTCTAATTAAACTTCTTCACTGTCTCCATGTGATTCATCGCTCGTCTCTTCCCCACGTTAAACACTGCAGACATGGAGACACACTCATCCGTGCAAACAACATCCACATTTGCAGCCACTTCCAGAGGAGGCTGGGGCTAAAGTCCAGCACACACAGAGCACGTTTGAACACACACACACACACACAGAGAGAGTGTGAGCACTGAGCAGAGCCATGGAGAGGAAACCCTGGAGTCACAGTGGAAGTGAAAGGCACAGAGAGCTCAAAGTGGGCAGCAGCGGAGCCGGATCCTCCGCATGGTCTCCACGTCTCTAACGCTTCATCCACACCGTCTCCCCCCTGCTCTCATTCACGTCCTCAAACTGCACCGTAGCTCCAGTCGGTGAGTGTTTTCAGACTTTCAAACGCAGATGTGTTTAATATTCCTAATTCTTGTATTTGTCCGCTAAAGAATCCTTTCGAAAACACGTTAAGTGTCTCCTGCTGCTCTGCTCAGCTGTTATTTTCTTCTTCTTCTTTTTTTTTTTTTTTTTTTTACTAAGTGCTCTTGCTCATTACTTTGAAGATCAGGTCGGATTTTTTTGGTTTTTAAGTGTAAAAATGTGGCGTGTGTGTGGGAAGCTGATTGGATGCGGTTGTGCTGTGTGGGGCAAAGCGCGTTCCTCTCTTATTTGTATCCCGGCAACTGTCCCGCTCAATGCTTAGTTGAACAAATCCTATTAACGGCGCTCTTATTGAATGAGAGGGACTCAGTGGAGAACAGCATCTTTAAAAAGCACTCAAGAATGACTGAAGAGCAGTTTGAAAGACTTTTGTGTTCGTATATGTGAACTAAAAATCTTTAAATCGGCTTTGATCTGTTTTTGTTCAATGAAAATAAAATTCATAACAAACAGGATCCTCAGCGTTTTCTTGGTTGAACTCTGCTCTTCTCTTCCTCTCAGGTATGGATTTGTGACACGCAATGGTCCCGTGTGCGCATGCGCAGCAGCAGGTCTCCTCCCTCTACCTGAGAGGAGCGCACCTGGCTCCAAGTAGACGGAAGTTTTGTGTCTGCCGACTTGAGAAAGGCGGAGTGACAGTGTGGACCGAAGAGATTTGCGTCTCTACGGAAATCTGTGGAGTTCCTTTGGAATTCGCGAATCCGAACAGGAGCGTGTCGGGAGAAAGCAGGATGTCCTCCTTCGGATCAGAGCGCAGTGGAGTGTGGGGCCTCTTCTGCCGTCACTTATAGGGCTGCGATTCATGGTACGTGACCTTTTATAATAGCGGAACCCTCTGCTGCGGTTTGATCATTTGATTACACACTAGACTAGAGGTAGCGGTTCGACGGTATCACCAAGTAAGTAAGTAATCAAGTCAATAAAACCTAATATAAGATGATCAAGAACAGAAATGACATATTGCGACATAATGCGTGTGATGTCTCATTGTGAAAGTATTTAGTTTGGATTTACTGGTGCGTTCGTGTTTACACATTCTTTGTTTGTGGCTTGTAATCATAATTAAAAACTGATTTGTGTGTTGCAGCAGAGAGTCAGCTTTGAAGTGGCCTGCGTGTTCTCCAGCAGAATGACAGCTCTGCGCAGACTGTTCAGGAGGCGACTGCACCCGCTGAAGCTGGTGATTGTGGCCCTTGTTTTTGTCACATTTGTGTTCTTCATACAATGGGAGGTGGAGAGCCCGCAGGACGACCCGTGGCTGAAGGAGATGGTGGTGAAGCGGGATACCATGCTGGGAATGGTGATGGGAGCTGTGAATAATTTCAGGGAAGTGATGCCAAAGATGCAGATCCGAGCCCCCGTCCGTCAGCAGGATAGTGCAGACGGGGCGTCGGGCTGTCTGCAGGGTCACTACGAGCTCAGGCCGGCACTGAAGCGCCCGCCGCAGGACCCGCTGGCCCCCGGAGCTGCTGGGAAACCCTTCCACACTGACTCCCTCAGCCCCACGGAGCAGAAGGAGAAGGAGAGAGGGGAAGAGAAACACTGCTTCAACCTGTACGCCAGCGACCGCATCTCCCTCAGCAGAGACCTGGGCCCCGACACCAGACCTCCAGAGTATGTGACCTGCTCAAACCTTTCTGCTTTTGCTTAACGGCTTCAAGTCAAGTTTTCACAAATGTCTGGCCTGTATTATCCTGAGAGATGTAATATTCCCCTCCACCCTCATTTGCATACAAGAGGGCAGCAGAATATGCAAAACACACCTCAGCACAACACCAGCACACCTTTCAGCCTCACACACACACACCAACACTCAACACCTGTGTGACTCTGCCAACAACAAGTGAGCAATACAAGCCACACAGAGCTCTTTAGTTTACTATTTGTTTTTATTGAAGCCAACATTTTACATGACATTGCGCATAGGAGATTTTGGAGATCATTGTTTATACAGAAAGAGGGAGAAGAGGAGAGAGAGAGAGAGAAAGAAGGAAGGTTGTATTATTATTACTATTGTTGTTGTTAAACTTTATACGCAGACCCTGAGGTAGAATTCAAGTAGATAAAAATTGCAATGATGTCATAGGGTACATACAGTTTTTACAGGATGATGTCATACAGCAATGTAGGCTAGAACAAGTGGCATCATAGGCTGTGGTAAAGAGAAGGAGAGAAGAGAGGAACAAGCAAAAACAAAGAGAGGACATCCCACCCAGAAACCCAACACAACCCCACAGACACACAACCCTGTCCTGGCCCGCCTGCGATGTAGAATAAAATGAAAAGATAAAAAGGAAGTGTTTGGTGTTCTGGGAATCAGGCACTGGTCTGGCCGACACACAGTTCTTAACCGTACAGGTGTGTGTCAGAAAATCACCATATTTGGCCAATTCATGCTTAAATGTCTGATTTTGAGAAACATCATCTCATTGCGCCACCTAGTGGTTGTACATTCAGCCTTATGGCTCCACATGAAATGCTCCACTTACTTCTTTCAACTCCATGCGTAAAGGCCATAAGTGAGCTAAACAAAATCAAAAAGACAAATTAGTACCCCAAAAGTCAATTGCAATATTGGGACACATTGGGCATCTTCAGCTATGATGTCATGTAATGTCTAATGGGACATGTGATGTCATATGGGGAATAGTTTATTGCTGTTATTTGTTACTGTTCAAAGATTCAGGCACAGCACAAATGCATTTTGTTGTATTATCATATACAATGACAATAAAAGCTATTCTATTCTATTCTATTCTATTCTATTGGCCCAAAATCCAAGCTGAAGTCACACACACTGCAAAACCACAGACGCTCCTACAACATAGACACGTTAATGCAAACCTGCACGCTTCCGCCAGGGGAAAAATCTCAGGGCTAATTGTGCAGACTGGAGACATTGTTTCAGCACGTCTGCCCAGTTAATGCGGCCGCTTCAGGAAAAAAAGAAGAGTTATGTTTGGCTAATCATTGAAGTCTGTATCTGCGTCCCAGTAGATTCTCCCACTCTGATATGGCTGACGATTCACAGAGGCCCGTACACACACACACACACACACACACACACACACACACACACACACACACACACACACACACACACACACACACACACACACACACACACACACACACACACACACACATTGTCGGAGCTGAAACGGACACCCCACAGGGGAGGGTCCACAGAGGTAATAACTACTCTATTGTGCCACTCAGGAGCTCTAAAGGACACTAAGATCTTTGTGCTCCCCTCCTGCTGCAGATGTATCGAGCAAACCTTCAGACGCTGCCCCCCCCTGCCCACCACCAGCGTGATCATCGTGTTCCACAACGAGGCGTGGAGCACTCTGCTGAGGACGGTCTACAGCGTCCTGCACACCTCCCCGGCCATCCTCCTCAAGGAGATCATCCTGGTGGACGACGCCAGCATGGACGGTAAAAAGCTCAGGAAGCGAGGGGCTGCTGGGAAAGGCTGTGCAAAGACGGATCAGTGTGTGTGTGTGTAGAAATGAGTCAGAGTTGATGCAGGATTTGATTTGTGGGGTGTAAAGTTCTCATGTTGAAGGTGGAAGGCAGAGAGATTTCCTCCTCTAATCTGCACACACAAAATCTGACGACTGTGCAGGTTTTGTGTATTTCCCCCTGTAAGCCTTTAGTATTTTCAACATTCACTCATGTTTTCTGATTAGATTTGTCATTTGATCTCTTCTCACATCAAACTTTAACCTCAAGTAACTTCATCTTGTCTTTCATTGTAATGTGCCGTACACTGCTTCCCATTCATAGTGTGTGTGTGTCTATGTGTGTGTGTGTGTGTGTGTAATGGATGTCCTCTGCTTTCAGACACGTTGAAGGATGAGCTGGACGAGTATTTGAAAAGCTTGAAAATTGTGCAGGTGGTCCGCCAGCGAGAGAGGAAAGGCCTCATCACCGCCCGGCTGCTGGGCGCCTCCGTGGCCACGGGTGACACACTCACCTTCCTGGATGCCCACTGTTAGTCAACACCGCACACCCAGACGCACCCATTTCTCACAGCTCCCTTACACAATGCACGCCCTTCTTAAGCCACCGCCGACATCGCGCGATCCTAAATTGGCCAATTATGGGAAGTCATTGTGTAATTTCATCCGTCCGTTGTGTTGACAGGCGAGTGTTACCAAGGCTGGCTGGAGCCTCTGCTGGCCCGGATAGCGGAGAACAGCACGGTGGTGGTCAGTCCTGATATCACCACCATAGACCTCAACACCTTTGAGTTCATGAAGCCGTCCCCCTACGGCCAGAACAACCGGGGCAACTTTGACTGGGGGCTGTCGTTTGGCTGGGAGGGTTTACCCGATCACGAGAAGCAGAGGAGGCGAGATGAAACGTACCCCATCAAGTAAGGAGACTTGGAATGGAAACGTATACATTTGGAGTTTTGTTATTCATCTTGTCCTTCTTCTTCTTCTTCTTCTTCTTCTTCTTCTTCTTCTTCTTCTTCTTCTTCTTCTTCTTCTTCTTCTTCTTCTTCTTCTTCTTCTTCTTCTTCTTCTTCTTCTTCTTCTTCTTCTTCTTCTTCTTCTTCTTCTTCTTCTTCTTCTTCTTCTTCTTCTTCTTCTTCTTCTTCTTCTTCTTCTTCTTCTTCTTCTTCTTCTTCTTCTTCTTCTTCTTCTTCTTCTTCTTCTTCTTCTTCTTCTTCTTCTTCTTCTTCTTCCACAGGACCCCCACGTTTGCCGGTGGGCTCTTCTCCATCTCCAAAGACTATTTCTACCATGTTGGAAGCTACGACGAGCAAATGGAAATCTGGGGTGGAGAGAATATTGAGATGTCGTTCCGGGTAAGAGCAACAACTCGCTTTTGTGTATCCCCGACGATTCAGTTGACTGCGTGTCGGCCCCACCTTTACGCGTCTTTACCTGTAAACCGCAGGTGTGGCAGTGCGGCGGACAGCTGGAGATCATTCCTTGCTCCATCGTGGGCCACGTCTTCCGCACCAAGAGCCCCCATACCTTCCCCAAGGGCACGCAGGTGATCGCCCGCAACCAGGTGCGACTGGCCGAGGTCTGGATGGATGACTTCAAGGAGATCTTCTACCGGCGAAACCAGCAGGCCGGGCAGATTGCTCGAGACGTACGTAGACGGGAGCCGTTTAAAACGCGCAGTTTGATTGATTTCTCCTCTGCCTTGTCATCCTTCACCTCTCCCACTCCCGGTCACACAGCCTGTGTTTTAAAGACCCCCCATTATCCCCCTCCTAAGACAAGTTTGAGCAAATCCCCCCCTCGCGTGTCTCTGAGTTATATCCCATCAGCGCTTAGGTCACATGTAGGAACACATCCTGCAGGGGAGGAAGCAAGAAGAAGAAGAACCTGTGGCGCTCCGTTCTGACACTTAAAGCGCCAAACCTGTGCAAACGAGAGGAATTCTTAGAAACCAGAGCCACGTTATTGACTGGAGTCTCCGCTCGAGGCTATTAGGGGCTGAAAGCTGTTAACCCACAGCGAGAAAGGGGCCTAAAGGAAGTGAGCTCTGGTAAATGACACGGGTTCGCAGCGTTTCTCAACACGTGGTCTCCTAGGAGCCATAAACAGCTTCCCTCGGGGCCATACCTCACAGATTTGGTATCCACTTCAGCCGGCGTTCACCACCCTGAGCGGCGTCTCATCATTATATTAAGTGTTCCCATTATTCAAGCCGAGCCTCTCAAATGTGCTGCACCTTGTTGTTTAAGGGGAAACGAGCGGCTGAACTCCTGAGTCGGCGTTAGCATTCATTTATCTCCTCCACAAAGACGTGCGAGTGCTGGAATGTGTTCACGGCCGTCAGAAGGCTGAAGTAATGATGGCAGCTGGTCGAAGTTGAGTAGTGTGGAATGTTCTGTCCTTTAGATTTGTGTCATTGTTCTAATTACGATAACTAACCGGTTAAAAAAGGTCAATTCCGGGTTCAGTAGGAAACGTGTATTTCAAAGTGATATTTTCCAATTTTTTGCAAACCAAAGTGGCGGTGAAGACGTTTGCTTTGGCCTCCGCCCCCGTCGGTGGTTTGGAAGCGCTAACGGCTGGCTGGCATTGTCTCAACAGAGGGCCTTTGGCGACATCTCCAAACGCTTGGACCTCCGGGCGCAGCTGCAGTGCAAGAACTTCACCTGGTATTTGAAGAACGTCTATCCAGAAGCCTTCATGCCTGATCTCAACCCACTCAGCTTTGGCTCGGTAAGATCGCACGCGGCCCTCGCTCAACGCTTAGCCGCCTCGCCTCTCACAAAAAAAAAAAAAAAAAAAAACCTCAGGCCCGTCTAGCCGCTGTGGGTTTCCACTTCGGCTCTCCAGAGGGCAGTGAGCAGCTCCAATTTGACACCGGTGAGAACGCCCGAGGGACCGGCGCTGTTTGAACAGCTTGCACTGGATGTTATTTTTTCTTTTTTTGTTTCCTCTCACCGCCCGCTCTTTCCCTTTCTTCCCTCCTTGTAGGTGAAAAACGTGGGTAAAGACTCGTGCCTGGATGCCGGAGAGAACAATGAGGGAGGGAAAAAGCTGATCATGTACCCGTGCCACGGCCTGGGAGGAAACCAGGTCAGTTGGACAACGGCGCCGCTTCCTATCTTTTTATCGATTAAAGCATGAACGGTGTTAATTTTCTTGTCCTCCCGCTTCGTTGCAGTATTTTGAGTATTCCACCCATCACGAGATCAGACACAACATCGGGAAGGAGCTGTGTTTGGACGGGGCGGAGGGCGGCGTGAAGCTGCAGGAGTGCCAGTACAAAGGCAGGAACACGGCTGTGCCGGCGGATCAGAAATGGGAGCTAAAGGAGGTGAGCGTGCGTGCGTGCGTGCGTGTGTGTGCATGCGAGTGTGTGTTCAGACACTTTGGTATGATTTGTGTTTTGTGTGGATTATCATCGCCGCTCCTCTCTTTCATACAGAACCAGTTATTCTACATTCCGATGTGGAACTTGTGCCTGAGTGCCCGTCAGGAGCATCCGTCTCTCACCCTCTGCAACCCCGCTGACAGATTCCAGCTCTGGTCCTTCATCTGACACACCAACAACTCCACACACTAGCAACTCTGTGCATAGACATACTAGAGCCAGCGTACACTTCATGCAGTTAACAAGCAGGATTGTCTTTTTTTTGTCTTTTTTTTTTTTTGTAGATCGACCACATTGAGTTTTTAATTTATTTTTATACGTAGAAGAAGTGATCTGCTGATGCTGCCTGGAGAGGTTTGGAGCGAGGGAGACGAGGCGGCGTGACGCTGCAAGAAGGAACCCTCAGAGACAAATAGGGGGGGATTTTTCTTTTTTTTCACGTCTGGATTCCTCCCAAGTCAGCCTGTGAAATGAAACTTTGAGCTCAGTGGAGATGCACTCCAGGTGACCTGTGCCTCTCCTGTGTTTATAGTCCGCTCAACCAAAACATGCAGTATTAATTACATAAAGTAAACACCCAGTACTTTGGCTGGTCGGTCGGTCGGTCGGTCGGTTGGTGAGACAAACAATGGACAAATCTAAAACAAATAGCAACCGATCATCAGATGTTAATTGTGAACACGAGGTGCAAGATGTCACGGAGGAGGAAATCTCAAATGTGCACCAAAGAGCCTGAAACGTGCGACGGGCATCGTAGAGACAGGTTTTATAACGCTGAACTTCACATTTGGGATGTCTTTCTCTTTTTTTTTTTTTGTACTGTCCGGTGCCTTGGAATTCTGGTTGCCATGGGGAGGCGTGGGGGGGGGTACAGGTCTCTGCAGGATAGTGGATTGTGGTTGCCATGGAGTCGATAACTCTCATTTCAAGCAGTGCAGAAAAACATTTCAAACTTTTACACTTTAATATGCAAATGGCAGAAGTCAAAGGAGGACACGGATTTTATACATTTGTGTTAGCGGTCTTGGAAAAGACCAATTCCTGATGTGAGAGCGGCTGTATTAAGTTATTTGTTTCTGTGTAAAGTCTGGAAAAGTGACCTCCATTCCAGTGCTTTCACTGAGGAAACATCTGTATGAATCAATAACATTTCAGTGTGTGTTAGGGGGGTGCTTCATTTCTCTCCCACCACACACACACACACACACACACGTTCTCTCACGCCTGTGGCCTTTGGCGCCCATGCAGAGCCCGTCATGACATCATGATGGAGGTAATCTTTCCAGACCTCCTCCACACGTCTCCCTCTGCAGCGCCAAAAGCTGCCATGCACTTTTCATGCGTACGCTGCGTAAAATCCGAGCAGGCGTAAGAGAGCAAGCGAGGCAAATCCAGCTGGACCCGAATCTCCACGTGGTCTCAAACTGCATTTTCTGTGTAATGCTACAACACAACCTGAACATAATGTTGGAAAGTTAAATGCTTTTATAGCGGACAGAATCCAGAGGCAGTTTGAGTTGATTTAAATCTTTAAAAGACAAATGTTATTAATGCGAAACATGCATTTCACCAGTGACTGAATTCCTCCCTCCAGTTGTGAATGTCTGGTGCAGGCACTAGTGTTTAGATGGCAGTGAGACTGTCGCTTTATGTTTGTGGCTTGGTGAGATACGGATCTTAAGTGTGTGTGCGCGTCTGCCTCCGACCGGAACCTTCCAGTGTTTTCATCCTGTGAGAGATGTAATTGTTTTCAACTGATTAAATTTTCATTTATGCCACTTTCACTTCTCACTGTAGTCTGTAGAGGGCGCCGCACACCAAGAAGTGACTCAGCTGTGTGTGTGTCTGTGTGTGTCTGTGATGGCCTTTAAGTTTAGCCATGAGGTGTATAAAGAGAAGAATATCAGTCATTACAATCAAAACAGCGATTTTAATAAAATTTATTTTAAAATCATGTTAAAAATGGAACGACTCAGAATGAAGTTGGCTTTATCTACATTTGGGAACCAAACACATTGAAACATTGATACCATTTTTGTGCAAAATGTCTGCGTCTTCACAGAGTAGGAAATGAAAGAAATCAGGCACATGAAGCTTTACAACTCACAACCAGCATGAAACTAAAGACCATATTAAGGTAGTGAAGCTTTTTTACTCAATACAGACAGTTTTAGTAAACCACAATAAATACACATTTCAATATATCATTCATAATAAATACTGAAAAATCAAATCTTAAACCGATGCAGTGTCGCTGTATCTCGCCTTCTCGTCTGCTTTGGCACTATTGTTCTGTACTGGAGGCCATGCTGATTGCCTGAAAGCAGTCTGTTTTAGTGTAAGAGGTCCCACATACAGTACAGTACTCAATGATCACACACAACCGCCAAAATCTCCAGAAATTACCAAGATATTTCATATTTGCAAGCTTGAGCGGGGACAATTTTTCCATGATTCATGCAGGAGCATCAAGAGCTCAAGGCAGAGAACTTTGAAGCAAGATGTTAAAGTGGTAAATACTGAAGATCCACTCCATTAATGCAAGTCTCACTATTGAAGAGTCCTTTCGGTTTCCTGTTTGTCGGCTTATTTACACATTTTTGGTAAGTCGAGCAAATTTGAAATGTATTGAGACATTTTCTAGGACGCGGTCGTATCGTTCAATTACCGATGAATCATCTCCAGCTTTGATTGTCAACCTTGAACATTGTCCCCCGTGGATAAATACTCAAACTGTAGATCATTCAACCTGGTGTTGCTTTGCGTACAATATTTCAGTCAAATAACAGATTATCTAAAAAGCAATTTCAATCTGCTTACTAAAAGATTCCCAGCTCAGGAGAATAAAGATGGAATAACCCTGAAACTATTGCACGGAACACTTGAATTAGCACAAATCAACGTCTTTACTGGAGCCACATAAATAAACATCTTCATTCTTAGACAGTCTTGAGTGGCATGTGTCTGATTCTACATTCAAATGCAGCTAAAGGAACAGACGCATTATTTATTCAAATTCAATTTGCTGCTGATGGTAAAGATTCTTTCCTGGTGTTTCACTGATGGATCACATAGAATCTCATACATTTGGAGATATGTCAAAGTGCTACTTTACTAATATCCCTGTATCAATGATGCTTCATAGATTAGATCCTGGTTTGCGGTGACCCTTGACCCCCGCCAAGGACGCTGTGTTTGTTTCTCAGCCCTCCACGTTGAGATGAACCCATCGCATTTAGACCTAAATCCAGATCCAGGGATGAATCATGCCAACGATTTCTTAACTCTTTTGTCAATTCCTTCTAAGCTTACACATCAATCTCAATATTCACTTCATGATAGACGATCAATAAGTGCAATACGTGCCAGATCCAAGAAAACTACTAGCAAATTAAGGAATTAAGTCGCATTAAGACAGCTGTTTGTTTCTCTTTACGCGAGTATATCATCAAAACAAGAGACTCATTTCATCAGGGGCTTGTTCAGCCTTGGCGGAGGTACTAAGCACATGAGGGGGGGCCACACGACTGACTTCTACCATTCAAGTATGCATCAGCTAAAAACAACTACATGCCACTGGACCTCCACACCAAAGTGCAAAAGGCTGTGAATTGATTTGAACACGGCCGAAACCATCGGTGCTGAATTCCAAATGCACATAAAATTCAGGCTGTTTCGCCGTTTTTCCAAAACCATAAAAAGTGGTTGTAAATTAGTGACAAAGGGAAGAAGTGAAATGTACATTATGTATACAACGGATTCTTCTATGAAACAATGGCATTTCATCTTCAAATCCACTGAGATCTCCCAAAAAAACAGCATGCATATTTTTATCAAAACATTTACATTATAGTATAAGTATACACGGATTTCCAAAACAATAAATAAACGGACGATAAACCTTTTTGCACGTTTGACACATACAGTAAACATAGAAAAGTTTCCTCTACAGTACAATATCTGCTTCAAACTAGAACTTTACATCTGAAATTACTGGATACATTGCACGGCGTGACGACTGTGATGTTTTTTTTTTTTTAAATCTTTCTGATCTTTCGTCTTTGCAGTTAAACCGTTTGACCGTTTGAGGAGAGAAACCTCGCCAGTAGATATTTCCCTTTTTAAAAAAAACTCCATCATGGCTTTACAGTTACAGATGAAAGTGTACTGTGGTTGCGTTGCAGTTTAAGGGGCAGATAATGTAAAAGGCAATGAATATGTTCCCTTAAAATGCCACTTTGCCAGGCGTGTTCTGGAGTAAAGACACCATAATGAAAGAGAAGCGCAGGGCCACTAAACTGCAGTAACCTCGGGGCAATGGTCTGATAATGGCAGCTTCTTGGTGCTGCTTCCTAGTGAGGGTAAGTCAGAATGCTCCGTGGGAACGTCGGACTCCTGCTGCGGCTGCTCTGCCGTCAAACAGGAGCTATGGCTGCTGTACGACCCCTGGGTGTTATTGTTCAGGTAGTTCTGAAACTGTGTTTGGTTCTGGCTCTGGTTCTGTGGCTCGGGCCGCGGCTTCTCCTGCTCGGGCTCGCAGCCAGACGGCGGGGTGGCGGCCGGCGTGCCACCGTTGGCCAGAGCGAAATGGCGATTGGCCGCGTACCGCTCCTTGGCCTGGTTGGGGAAGTCTGTGTAGCGCTCGGCAGCCACGCCGAACGGTCCCTGCGGCAGGACGGCGTTGGTGGCACCGACTGGATCTTGGAATGCTAGAGCCTCCCTGTAGGGCTCGCAGGGCTGGCTGGAGGAGCCGCTGGCTGAGGCGGCGCTGGAGCTCTCCAACTGATAGTACTCAGCTGAAGGGTTAATTAAATAAGCGTTTCCATTCACGTGGCTTTCATGTGCTACAGTGCTGTCAGTGTAACCCAGCACAGACGACAGAGGCACCACCTCAGTATGGGACACAGATGGGCCTTCATCCTCAAAGCTCTCCGACTTCTCCTCGTCCTCTTCTTCGTCCTCCTCCTCAGAGTCACTGTTGGCTAAGCTCTGCGTGCTGGAGTCGGAGAGCGCGCTGCAAACACTGCTGCTGTCCTCGTCGCTGTCGTCATTTTCCTCCTCGTCGTCGTCCTCTTCCTCGTCTTCGTAGTCGAACGGCTCCCCCATTTCCTCGGCGGCCTGCAGGTGCATGGTGGCGGCCTGCGGCACGCTGTCAGGGCGGGAGTAGTCCAGCCTGTGCTGCGATTGAACCAGTGCGTTGGCGCTGCCGAGCTCGTTGTTTTCGCCGTGGTAACCGCCGGTGGGGGAGGCCTGCTGCTGCTCGCGACTCTTCTCCAGCTCCAGCTTCATTATGGTGTGCAGGAAGTGGGTCCGAACGCGGATGGGATTGAACTCCACTCTTCCTGTTGCATTGGTGCAGCCCTCCTTCGTACAGCCGCACGGGAACGACATGCGATCCACCTGAAGACAACAAAATACTTTAATGACACACAATCTTACTGGATACAAGCAAAACAATAAAATAAACACAAAAATGATCCTTGTCCCTCCTCTCTCTGTTACCCTCTGTTTACGAGGAGGCGGACAGATCATCATAACACCGGTCCACATGTCGTGGGGTTTACCTGGCACTTGATTCCTGCGATGCTGCAGGCGCAGGTCTCAGGGTCACAGAACACTCTGCAATCACAGCCACAGTCCTCCCTGGACATCCGGATGGCTCGCAGCTCGTGCTTCTCCTCCACGTCGATCTTCTTCACCCCGGAGGAGCGCAGCAGAGCTCGGCGCTTCTTGGTGGTGAGCGGCTGCAGGAAGAAGTACTCGTCCACCTCTGTGTTGTCCAGATCGATGTCGTCATCCGAAATGTCCTCTGCCGTGAGCGTGTTGGCCTCCTCCGACTCCACCGTGCCGTTCTTAGTCAGCTGAAATCACATCAAAGCACTTTCAAAAGGAAGCCAAGAGCTGAGACTGATGGGGAATTAGTCACTGACACAAAGAACAGCAGCGTTTCAGTTTAATATTTCGTATTTACTAAATTTTTCATCTAAACTCTTCTATCAAAGAGCGCTTTTTGGTCAGATAGTGTTTACAAAGCAGTTACCTTGAGCCTGATTGAGTTGAGTTTCTCCTCCTTCAGGTGGTCTCTCAGCATGTCTCTGTGGATCCTCTCCTGTTCCACGGCAAATTCTCCCAGCGAGTACTGTCTGACCCAGCTGTGCCTGCCGGACATGCCCAGAGTGCTGCCTCCCTGGCTGGGCACGCTGGTGAAGCCCTGCCGCCGGCCGAAGTAGTAGACCGTCACATTCTCGAAATGCACCCTCCTTGTCCGCAGGCGTTTCTCCCTCTTTAATATTGAGTCTGCTGCAAAGAAAACAGCCGCGGGGGTGTTAGACATGGAAACGCTTCGATCAGGGGTTAACCGGCAAACACAGAGAAATGTGTACTCATTAAATTTCTATAAAATGTGCAGATCAGCGCATCAATAAAATGTTCTGATTAATGGTGCATACATCAGAATGTTTTCCAGTATGGGGTCAGTCCATGTTTTCTGAGCAGATAACGCTTGAGAAGATAAGTGATGTATTTATGAACAGATTCTTCCAATATTATGTGGATCTTCTCTCATGCCAGTCACACACCACATATCTCCAACATTACACAGCTTCACAGAGACAGATTTGGAGTGAGGAAGTCCTCTGTGTGTCTTTCTAAGGACGGTTCTATGTGAGGGAGGGCGGGTGGGGATGGGAGGGGTGGAGGGATAGTGGGGCAGTGGTGGAGCATAAATAATCTCCTGCCTGGCCGGAGATGTACTGTACAGTGTTGGTTCACAGGCGCAGTGTTCCCAGCATTCACCTCGATTCAGACAGACAGGACAAATAGAAACCATCTGCTTCCAACATCTCTCCGCCCCACGCAACACGGACAATGCATTTCATTAGACACATGTAGATGTCAGACGGAGGATATGGAGCTGAGTACTGTTAGCCACAAAGGAAATGGAAAACAGCCATCAGCTGTTATGTTCCATACATCAGCTTCTGTTGATGATTTCTTTCCCCTTTTTTTATCACATCTAATATTGAAGCCTTTAAGAAAGACAGCGTCTCCATGGTGTTTCCCAGGCTCTTTGTTTCCAACTATTATTAGCAAAGTAATTTCATCTTGACACTCTGAGCTGATTGTTTCTCTCCCTGACACATAAGCATAGAGAGGAATTCCACTCACGGCTCCATTTTTTTTCATTTTACCTGCCATGACAGTCAATCACAGTGTGTGTCATTTCACTGGAGAGCAGCCTGCTCAGTGCACACTCCTCTTGTCCCTATTAGGCCCCAGCCCCCAGCTACCAGCAGCTGCGGCTGACACAGAGGCCAAGCTCGGCCCCCGAGGGACGCAGCTCCCTACTTATGTCTTCAAGCCCCCTCTCAACAAGGAGGGGGCCCTGTCTCCCAATTGCTATCATTCACACTGACAAAAAAAAATATCATCAAAAACACAAATTTGTGCTGTGTTGACCTGGCTTTCACCAATAACCCATGGTCTGTTTCTAATTATATATTCATTTATCTTGGTGGACGGCTGGATGGCTGAATTTGATAAATGATAAATATTATTTTATTTTATTTTATTTTATTTTATTTTATTTTATTTTATTTTATTTTATTTTATTTTATTTTATTTTATTTTATTTTAGATAATTTCAGGCTTTTTCAGGCTTGGCGTAGGTATACACTCAGATACAAACCCTTCCACTTTATCTGTATGTATTTATTCAAATCATTTATGTATTTAATTTAGATATTTACATTTACTAACAAACATTCCAAAATTCAAAAAGCCAAATTGTGCCCAGTACACACACTCACACACACACACACACACACACACACACACATGTTGTACACTGAGTCATTTCTTTTGTTCTAGAAGAATCCCATTAGTGAGTTTTTTTGGCATCAACTCCCTGGATGCCTTCAAATTCCCCCCAAGGGATTAATAAACAACCCTTCTCTAATCTATGTGACCAGATTTGTGTCTCGTCTCTTATGGGGGTAAGATTCCCACGTGCACGGCGCTGCATTATTCCTTAAAGATGAAACCAGAGTCCCTTTGAACCTGCAAAGGAGACAATTCTTTTGTTGTTGGTTTATCTCCAAATTAGAATACCTTCCTTCATACTGAGTCGGTTCAAGTCAGAAACTGCTGCGAAATCTCTCGGATGAACGGCAATTTCTCAGGCATTTATAGATTAAAAAGCAGACTGTCAGCTGTGTGACCTTATCTAAATGAACCAAAACTGTTGATTTTCCCATGTGGCTCTGTGGATCTGCTGGTGTTACTTCATCTTTGTCAATTGTGTCTCTGTCTCAAAGCTCTTATCTCTAAGAAAGGACTGTTGAATAAAACTCTTTATTAAATTGTTGCTTATGGAGACGTATTATTGTTAAATGTCTATATACACGCACAAAAACATGTTGATCACCTGCCCGACTCCCTAACTCTAAGATCTATGCTGCAGCCTTTTTCCTTGTGCACTTTATATAATCATTATTTCCTGCATCTTTAAGTAGCTGTTATCATGTTCCTATGTTTCATTGTGTTACTCGTCATGACTAAGATATGAGGATAAAACATTGAAAACATGGCTTCAGCATATGTAGAGCTACATAAAAAAAGAGCAACACAGTGCAGGCAGACACAAATGAAGCATGTGGTTACATGGTGCATGTACAGTACAGGCAGTGTTGCACACACACAGCTTGAGACTGCATCAGCTCATTCATCTGGCTGCGCCTGTATGCTGATGCTGCTCCTAATGAGAGAGGCTGCCAGCATCTTTCCTCTTTATTACAGCACTCCACTCTCACTCTGCCTGCCTTCTCCTCTCACAACCACAACTGTTAACTCGCATCACACTCCTCCATCAGCATACGTGCATGTTTGTTTTTTTTATATTTTACCTGTAACCGGCTTTGACTGTGAGTCAGGGTATGACAACAATGTGCATTGTGCATTTGAGAGACAGGCACTCACGGGTGAAGGGGCCTGAGGCAGAGGGGTTGACACTGTCACTGCTATCCCCACTCTCGCTGCAGGAGACCTCATCATCAGACTCCCGCAAAGAAGAGCACGGGGAGGAGGAGGCTTCCACCTCCTCAAACTTCCTCTTCAGTATTCCGCTCATGGCCCTCTGCATCTGCACCTGGAACAGAGAGACAGCAAAGGGGCTACACATTATCTAATATCCAGTTTAGGGCCTTCATAATCCCCAACACACTCAATTAGTTGTGAGACCCAGACTCCCCCTCCCTTTTCATACGCACAGACACACACAGACACACAGACACACAGACACACACACACACACACACACACACACACACACACACACACACACACACACACACACACAGTCTCTACTGCCGCCATCCCAGCTCCCAAGCGTTCCCTGGGCAATTGATCACCTTGGCACAAAGGAGCTGAGATGGAAGGAGAAAGCTGCTAATTGCATACTACATCTGCCTCACAGGAAGTTCATGCCACTGCGTTTGATTGAGAGGCTGAAGAAAAAGGAGGCTTCAGCAACTTGTATTTCATACGGTGAAAAAAAACCTGACCTGTAACCGGATTACATCACTCAGTATGAAATAAAGCAATGCTGTGATTTCACTTAATTACAGACTGTCACATATCAAACAATTACTGAAATATCCACAGTCTTCAAAATCCATTGAGGGTGATTTTAAGAAAAGGAGACAATCTGCATCTTTTTCTTAAGGTAGCAATGAATTCAGACAGATGCATAGTATTTGTGTGACACATACGTTATATGTGCACATGAAGGCATCAGAGTTTGTGCATTTCTTTCAATCAAACCCAAACATATAAAAGATATCCCTCCTAAATCCTCCATTTTCCAAATCTGTTCCACTACATTTGCCACTGTGGCGTCCTGCATGTCCGTAAAGAGCTTCTGGAAGAGTGAAAGGGTCACAAACCTCCCACAGAGAATAACAAAAGGCCTCAGGTGAAAGCTGCTACTATTAGTGCAGACCACTGTACAAAGAAAATCTATACTGTGAGTGGTTATAATACGGCCAGTTGACTGATACAATCTGTTCCAAATGCAGTCAATAAACAAGTATTGTAAAGGTTGTTAAAGTAATAGATACAAAATTCGACTAATCCAGCGCTGACATTGCAATAATAACACGGTCCTGGAAAATAAATCAAAAGCTAACCTTCCCTGGCTGCACAGGCACAACTGGAGCTTTTGTACCATAAGTGTTACAGACCACTGCAGAGGCCATTAACTCAATCTGACTAATGATGCAATTAGACAAATACACAAGAACACGCTCATCAGTCAACTACTCTGAAATGAATCACCGCTACACACTGCAACTGAATCTAAGTCAAAATGTGTGTTGTGTTTTTTAATATTTTAATTTCTCTGGCATTCTTCTTCAGGGTGAAAAGGTTTGTAACTTATTTTGATCTTAATCATTACTGAATTGATATCTCTTTAAGTGTATTTAGTTCATGTCTGCTAAAGCCACAGCCTTTGTTCCATCCTTTATCAGCAGCAGTTGGAACATCACAGCACATTTTAAAATAAATCCATAACCAGCGTGGAGCAAACAGTAATATGACTAGAAGCTTTTCTTTCATTCCTTTTTCTTTTGCAAGCTGGAACTAAGAAAGACAGCATGCAGCTTCAACCCGTCCCAGTCTGTCTATATGCCAGAGCAGCTTGTGGGGGAGTTCCATTCAGAGACTGCACAGCCGTTTCATCTGGGCTCTGCTATCGAGTCATTACAGATGCAAATGCTTGCCTGACAGAAAGAGGTGGAACCCAGGGAGGACTGACGCTGCCAGCAACAGGGGCATTGTTCCCAGGAGGATGTGCTTGTGCGGTGCAGTGACATGGCACCGCAAGGCACTTGGAGATCCTCCAGAGTCAACAGCTCGACCTACAACTACAGAATGTGAGGCATCCACCGTGCGAGAGAAGAGAGAGAAGTCAGTCAGGACAACACTATAAAGCCCTTTGCATTAAAATGAGTCCAGCAGCCTTTATCCAGAGACACAGCTGACAGCTTTCAGAGCCTGAGCTGCATCTCATGTATCTATCAAATGTTTTATTATGAAAACATATCATGACATTCAATAACAAAAGAACTGGTATATCTACTATCTATAAGCTTTATTAAATTTATCAACCAAGAATTAAATGACCATCAACAAAGCTTATTATCTAAGATCTTTGCATACATAAATAGATTCATTTTCCCATCCAAACAGGGCTGTTTGATGGAAACGACCTGTGCAATTTCAGTACATTTCCTCGTGAGGGTCCTAATTAGATACTATTGTTGGAAACCATTCATATGCTCAGACCTCAGCAGATGCTGTACTAGGCTTTGATATCCAAGTGGTTTCCATGGAGATTCTAATGTACTGTCACACAACTAGTGCTTTCCCATCTGACAGTGTTTCCAATGTTACGTACCGATGAAGACTCCTACTAATCCACCGATTTTACAGTAAATTAAGTCATTTTATGGACCATAAACAACAATTTGTGTGTATTTTTGTTTTGTCTAAATAAGAGACAATTAATGCATTACTAGTTCACTTCAATTCAGTTGTACCAGTGACTGAAAAGTTCAAATCCTGACATTGCATGGGCATGACATCATGTGCAGCAGACCTGTGGGTACTGTAGGCTTAACTTTTATCGCCATGGCTACATTTGAGCCAGAGATCAGAGCCGGGTTCAGCCTCTCCATCAACTCTTTCTTTGTCTCCAACGTTGCCTTCCCACTAACCATGGCTGGGCAGCACACACTATGGTGCAAGGGAGAAAATCCTAGGGAAAATAATGCAGCAAAAGCCTGCTTGGAAAGCCCCTCCCTGTGTTTGCTTGTCTGAGCACACACATGCACAGTAGAAACCAACTCTCTCACTAATCAACAGCATTCACAGCACTCTCTCATACACTTGCAATCTGAATCCAATTATTTCCCCCCAGTCATTCATGTGGCTCCCACAATCACAATAAACTGATGTGACAACACAACACTCGAGCACTCATTTCAAGTGATGCCAACAAGCCTATGGCATGTGGAGCAAGTCATGACACATCAGTCCTTCAATGAATACATCACACTTCTCTGTGCCGGCCTTACAGGAACAACTGACCTGTATCCAGTGGCCGATTGTGACTCCTTTCACCTCTTCTCACAGCAGCACGGGCAAACAGTAATAAATGTGGCTATTCAAAAAAGGTGAAACATGATGAATGAAAAGGTTCCCATTTTGTTTCACTCCACTGACTTGCAGCGACCCCTGTGGTCCAGGGGCATGAGAAAAAAGGGTGCAGGAGTGTGGGAGACTTTCCTGCTCTGACTGCACTGCCAGTACCATATGCTTTATTGTTGCAAGAAGACAGTCTTTCTCACTTTAAATCCCCCTCTGCCTCTCTGCCTCTCTGTTTCCCTTTCTCTCTATTTCCCTCTCTCTCTCTATCTCTCTCTCCCTCTCTCTCTATCTCTCTCTCCCTCTCTCTCTTTCTCTGTCTCTGTGGCCACACAAAGGCTCATTAGCTGCAGCCGGCTGAAAGGCAGGAGCCTGACTGGAGCAGAGCAGAGGCAGCCTGTGAGATCACATGGGTGGGATGTCTGAGAGAGGGAGAGAGAGCAAGCCAGAGAGGGAGAGAGAGAGAGAGACAGAGAGAGAAAGAGAGGGAGAGAGGGGGGGAGAGAGAGAGAGAGAGAGGGAGAGAGAGCAAGCGAGAGAGAGAGAGAGAGAGAGAGAGAGAGAGAGAGAGAGAGAGAGAGAGAGAGAGAGAGAGAGAGAGAAAGAGAGAGAGAGAGAGAGAGAGAGAGAGGGAGAGGGAGAGGGAGAGGGAGTCAGGCGTGCCTCTGCTCCTGCTGTCTGCAGATATTTTTACCAACATGAGCAAGGGAGAGGGGGGACGAGTAGAGAGGAGGAGGCAGAGGTATGAGGGGTCAGAAAGAGAGAAAGGCAGAATATTGGGTATGGGAGATGCAGTGCAGGGGGAAAGAAGGGGGGGGTACAAGAGAGATGCAGAGAGGAGGGGACTAGAAGAGGGGAGGGGGTAATGAGGAAGAGGTGGGGTGAGAGAGAGCAAGGAAACAGAGAGCATAGAGAACGGGGCAAGGAAAAGGAAAGAGAGGAGCATTTGATGCCAAGAACAACACAATGGGCCTGTAATGACTTGCAGCATAAAACCAGAAAATAAATGTCTCAGTGACTTATAGGATATACTGTAGGTTCTAGGCACAGAAAATAGGATTGTGTTTAATTTAACAGGATTCAAATATAACAAGGGAATGTTATATGTTGCTCATTTAAAAACTAAATTACTCTGAACCAGCAGCATAGTAACTTTGCACTGAAGAGAGGGGATTAAATTTTTCTAGAAGCTGACGAGGCAAATACCACAATATAACAGTCTGTCTCAGGGAACAAATGTTTCTGGGACCTACCATTTTTTAAATGAATTGAAATCAATAAGACATTAATCTTTATGATGTCAAAGTTAAGAGTTGTACGAATATTTCCTGGATTCTGTTCTTTATTTTCAGGAAACTATTAAGGTATTGAGCAATAAAGAAGACAAATTAATATTGAAAACAATGTGAACAATATCTGCTATCTAATGCAATCATAGCCTCAGAGAATTGAATGAAATTGTTCATTTCTCACATGTAATAACATTTTTCTGTTGCATCTTTATTCTAGGATTCCCATATCTAATCTATATAGCCTGTATCTCATTTCTGCATAAGCATTAGAATAATAATCTAAGAGAGGAATCATGTGGGTGAACTACTGCAGGTGGTTCTGTTATTGCAAAAGCAACTTTTATTGACAGGCTTTGAATGGTGTCTGTGATGCAGCATTGAGAACAGCTTGTGCTTTCAGCTACCAGTGTCCTCATTTAACCTGGGCTTGACAATACTGCACTCCATCACACCGTCTCCTGCCCCTGAAACACTCGCACCACTCCAAACCAAGCAAACATCACTGTAAAATCATAGCTAGTATATAGAGAGAGACCTCAATATGGATAAGATGGCATCTCATTTTGACTGTCACTGACTCTCCTGTCACTGTCAATCTAATTCCATATCATTGTTAGTCTGTCCCATGTGGTCTAAGAGGACACTAAACTAAGATATACTGTATGTAAGTAAAAGCATATACTGTATATGAAATCACATTACTCCATATGGGATAGTGCAGAACCAAACAGTGGGTGGAAACAGGCTGCAATGGCCTGGATTTATGTTTTAAACTGTTTGCCATGAACACGTTATGTGGGTTTGAATATATATCATTTACAATTTTTGATTATTTCAAAAAGGGAATTGTGGGAAGTCGTGTGGTGGCCTCAGTGGGAAGGGGAAAATGGAAAGAGGGGAGCCACCGCAGGGGGTTACTACAATCTGGATAATAGTGCAAATAATCACACTGGATTGTATCCAAATTAAATCTCTCAGTCGAATCAAATGAATACACAATATACAGTATATGACAAATCCAGCAGATTGATATTTCTGTTACAACTAATGTGATAAAATGATGGTTAATATGGTGCTAAATCTACAGGCATCGTGGAATAATTCAGCCCCAGCATCACAAAGACAATTAGACTGTGAAAAGTTAATTATTTAAAGTAATCAACACTTTTGACTAGACCAGATGTTTTGTTTAGACATGACTTCACAATCGGCTTAGGATAGTACATACTGTTTACTTGCAGTTTGAGTATCTAAGTGACAGCAGATAAAAACAGTAACTTTGGATTCACGCTGAGCTGCTTTTTGGTGTGTTTCCAGCCTTCATCAGTTACATCTGACCAGACACAGACTAGAGGCACAGTGAGGGGGTTCAGATGGAAATGGCTGTATAATACAACTGCAGTCAAAGGGCTTTGTGCTCAGTTACATAAATACATAGTGACATCTGCATAGTAAAACAGCCATTATTACTTGTATTATGTCAGTAAGAGAGATCAAATGAAGTCATGTAACGCATTTAATAGTTTTAAGAAGTGAATATGTTATGAGACAGTGTGAGTTCCACCTTTTACAGTCATACAACGGCAAGTAAGGTCACTATTTCTTCAACAGCGCAAAGATTGAACTTTTGCACATCACAACAGAAGGCAAATATGTCTTTCACATTCTCAAATAGACTTGTTATGCTACACTGACATAAACGCTGTGTCAAACTAGTTTTCTTTAGGTGCTATTTTTCCTTTGTGTCACAGGATATTATATATTATATATATATTTGTATCAAACTCAGCTCATAAATTGCTCATAAATTGATGTAGAGAAGCTTTTAGAGGCTTTCCATTGTGTTCCATGTTCTGCAGGGTCCATTCTATGTACTGAGAGTCTACTATCCTGGTATCCTTGTAGGTGACTGCAAATTTTCTCAAAAATCCTTCAGCTTACAAAAGAACAATGTCAGTGACCTAGTTTGGTCTTTTCTAAGATACAATTTTAGTGTTGTCACACTCTTTGTTTCTCTTACACACACTCCGTCTTTAGCAACAGACTTATGATGACCTACTACTGTGATTGCTGTGTGAGCTAGCATTAGACAAGGGGAGATAAGAGTGTAGTGCTAGCCTGGAACACCATACAAGATGTTTTTAAAGGCTTTGAGTATTTTTGAATATTTGGATGCCAAAACAGTTTGTGCATAACATGTAGAGGATGTCAGCTAGCTATTGCGAATGTTACAGTCTTATACGCAACGTTTAACTCAGCTAACTACAGCTAGTAGCGAAGTAATTATGTTTTAGAATCCAAACTACCTATTACTTCTACATACTTAAGTACAAGCTACTTTGTTTACATACACAACTCTAAACAGTAAATTTGTACTCAAATCTTTAATTGAATCTGTTGTATTACTTGAGGACCTCAAACTGTATGATTCCTCCATTAGAATCATATGAATCATTTATGAGGCCTACACAAAAATGTGTGGCCCAAATGGACAACAGATTATCAATGTGCCAGTAGCTGACATATTTGCTGTGACTTTCATGAAGCTTTCTTATTCAATGAAGTTAATTAGACATATAGCAGGCGAGGGAATAAGCAAACAAATGCTTTATAGTTCACTCATTTATGAGGCCAGGCTGTGATTTTCTTTCATGTTTACTCCTAATGTAAGAGCAAATCTTAGTAAATTCTGAAGTCTGTTTTTTTTCGTTGCATCTCCAAAGAACGTGTCCAGTTGTTTAAAGCACTAAGACCACTTGTACCTATTCCTGCTCTGGCAGTAGGTGCATTTTATGAAACACATTTCAAAGAACATGATGCAGAGATTCACCACTTTAACTGTTCTCTTTCGAGAGCACGAACAAAGTGAAAGGCAGAGATGTGTCGTTTAATAGCTCCTAGCTTCTATCCTCCAAGCTTTAACTCTGACACACATCCTCCTTTATCAAAAGCTCTGCATTTCCTGTAATAGCTTTTCCCCGGCTCCTAGCGTCGGTGCCCTAGTCTGTAGATGTGTGTCCTTCTATTGCGTAAAAGTGAAGAAAAAAAATCACCATTATATGTAGCCTTCACATTTAATTTACAGTGTTTTAGCATTTGACTGCATGAACGGTTGGATGGATGACTGTCAAAACTATGCGGTCTCAGACATTCATCAGAATACTCATATTTTTCAGGACCATATGTCCATAAGTAAGTAACTGTTTTCAGCCGCAGTGGCAGTGAATCGGAAACAGTTAACTGTCAAAACGGGGGTGACACAAAGATGTGTCATTGCTCCTACACTGTTCAGCATCTTTCATCACACCAATTACCATCTCATCATCCAAAACCTGCTGTCTGATGTTCTAATTCAAGGCACAACAGATGGCAGGTTCTCCAACATATACGGTATACGTTTAAGTCCAAGACCAAGATTCCTTTCATGTCCATGAATGAACAACAGTATGAAGAGAATAATGTGATCAATGCACATTCAGAGGGAAATCTCCTGTTCAGCCTTGATTAATTTCCAGAAGCATTCAAACATTCACTGGCTTTAACCCTTAAGCGGCCAAGCACTTCAGGTTTGTTTTAGGTTTGACAAAGTACAATGACAAAGAAAAACACAATGACATCAGCCAGTGTGATTTTACACTCAAGTCAAGAGTTCATTTGTTGTTCATTTTTTAACATAAAGCTACGGATAAAAACAAAACAAAAGGAACTCCGTCCTCAAATTCAGCTATGTTCTGCCTGGATCAGATACACAGAAACCTATAACCAGCAGTACATCAGCTGGAAAACTGATGCAACGATATCAGCATACAACCATAAGTAAATATTACCTGCTTTGCCAGCATTATCATTAAAACAGCAGCTGCCATGTAGTCAGTCTCAAAGCAGACACACTGCTCTCTAATACAAGCTGGCGAGCAGGCACCTGGACATTAGAAGGAGGAGAACAAGCTGTGAAACAGAGCTGAGAAAAATGAAATAATGAAACAAATCTCCGACAGACTGCGACACAATGGATGCTATTCTGGCACTCTAACCATCATGTTCCTGTACTGTTGTAGAGAGACTCTGCAATGTATTAGCTGACAATATTAGACAGGATGAGGAATTATCACCAATGCTAAGAAAGTATCCAAATGTAGCACTGTTGCCATCACTTGATCTAATTTCCATAATCTCTACACTGCTTTAATTGGGGTTTAATCAAGGAGCTGGCTGAGGGAACCACATAGTTCCTACTGTGGATACTACTAGGTAAAGTAGTTCCTAATTTAGCTCCAAATCTCTGGTCCTACAGAGATCGTTCTCATCAATAGATATAAAAGTAAGAGGAACAAGACCTCCTGAAAGCTGCAAAAAACAATCAGGAGCGTGGAAAGAAGAGATTAGCCACCCAGACATACCATCCATCTTTCTTTACCAATGCTGTGGTAAATTGCAATAAAACAGTGGCTCCAGGATTGAAATGAGCCCTGAGGAGAAGCATCAGACTCATCTTTTAGTGACTTGCACTCTATCTGTATCTGTAGCCAAATGCCAATGCCACTCAATATGGCTGCTGCTCCAACCACTACTAGTGTTTCCACAGTGAGGAATCGCAATTTATGCAACCCAGATGGCTTGGCAGATCTTTTTATTATTTCTATTTTTTTATTGTGAGAAACGTTTTTTTTTTGTTACAAGTGCACCCAGACTGTCTGAGCGACTGTGGGTGCATTCCAGTCGAACGAAGCGAACGGGATCAAACAGCTAAGACAAAACCCTGAAACCACAAATGATCCCCGGGCCATGCAGGCAGTCTGAGGTTTGCGTTCAAGCTCATCCATCACTAGTGTCACACACTGCCATAAACGGCAACCTTGAGTGGGAGAGAAAGCTAGGCAGAGAGAGAGAGAGAGAGAGAGAGAGGGAGAGAGACAGAGAGAGAGAGAGAGAGAGAGAGAGGGAGAGAGAGAAAGAGAGAGAGAGAGTGAGAGAGAGAGAGAGACAGAGAGAGAGAGAGAGAGAGAAAGGCTAGGTCTCAGCTGGGCTCCCCTGAGGAGAGGCTGTGGCCTGGATGATTACACAGCTACAGATGATGTCAGTGGAGGATCCCTGCCACACTGAGAGAACACAAACACGCTGCTCACGTATTCATTGATGCTGTTTTCGTCGAGAGATTCCTAAATTATAGATAAAAAGGCCACAGTGGAATGAGAGGTCAGGGGGGCATTCGCTGGAGCATCCACTCTCTCTCCGAGTCTGTATGTTCTATCATTATGTTAGGAGATAAACCAATATCATTTGCATCATTATGTCCCTGGTGACGACGGCCACACACTGTGTATCAAAAACATTTAAATCAAAGGGAATTGGTGAGCCTTTTGCCTCTGAAGCATCTTGGAATCAATCGCTACTCTTTTTAAAGCGTCATACTCATTAAGGTCATGATCACACTTGATTGTAATTGTTTATATAGACAATTATTGATTAATACTCTCCCCCTGCTTATATTACAGCCTTTTTCTGTCTGTGTATTTATGCATATGATCTGATTCATCTCATTTCTCTGCTGTGATTCCTGTAAAATAGAGTGTAAATCAAGGTTGAATGAATGAATGAATTATAAATGCATATGATGAGATATTTGATTAGACTACAGGAAAGCAGCAGCAGAACATAGCACATGGCTTTACCCTCATAGATCATCCTGTTATCAAACTTTGACGTACACAATATGCTACAAGGCTACAGCATGTTTTAATTATTTACTAGCACACACGAATCCTTGCCAAATTCAGAATTGTCCTTTCATTCTTTATCTATGATATATATTTATTATAATCACGTACAGACCAGTGAGCAAGACTCTTTACAATTAATTCTAACATTGGTTTAGAATCATTTCCCGCCGCACTGTCGAATAAAGATAATATGGACAAATAAATAGCATCCGAGAAAACATCCCACAATTAAACACAAAGGAATTCATTTAAGGAAATGTAGCGACACGCACAGATTTATGCAAACGAGGCTTCACATGCACTCTGTACATTTGTTAACTTGCTCTCGCCTCGGGCTGCAGACAGATCTGCTCCACACACACATGAAAGGAAGGGGAGGGAGGGGAGTAGCGGGGGTGGAGGGCTGGGTGGTGGTGGTGGTGGTGGTGGTGGTGGAGGGAAGGGGGTTCAGCCCACTGCTCAGCACTCAGCACACGGAGGAGCTGCAGCCTCCCTCCTGCGGCTACAGTACAGCCTAGTGCTGGAATCATTGATCTCTGCTTCCTCCTCATAGAACAATGGAGGCACCACGGCTCCCTATTAACCGTTTCCATCCACGGTAGATCCAACAGTATCACTGGTTTCACACAGCATCCAGGTGGGAATATCATGGTATAATGTTGTGAGAAATCACTTGAATAGGAATGAATTGGAAACAATTTATGAGCAGTACTGAGCTTCTGGGCTTGTTTGACTCCTGACATGATAGTGTTCTTTGATTCTTTCACACTATTCAACCGGCTTTAGCTTCCTATTGAGCTTAAAGTCTTCAGCGGAAACTAACTTAGCTTCATTCTTAAGCATCTCTCTCTCTCTTTTGAACGGGGACTCCACTAATTTTACACATTGAACTGTTTTTTGAATTACTGATCAGCATCGGAATACAACAGAGAAGAGCTCAGGGCCAGCAGGGGGCGCTGTCAGGAAAACTGACCCAGGCTTACAGCACAAAGGTTACTATCTGTTTGTGCTGAAGATGACACGTTCCACCCACCCTACCAGTAGTCTTGTGATTTAGACTTTACCCTAATGATGTTTTAGACAGCGACACACACACAAACACACACACACAAACACACATACACACACACACACACACAGAATCAGTGGAGCCGCCCTTTTACACAGCGTTCGTAAGCTGTAATCAAAACACATGCTGCACATATAGAACGGAAGCAGCTCCACATTCAGACTGATAGTTTGATCTGCTCTAATTCAACTCACACACTCTGGAGGCATAATCAGGTACTTTCACCTCGTGTCAATCACAATGCTCACCTGAATTATTCATGCCTCCATATTTTATTTATGACTATATTTTCCCATGCCACCTGAAAATTCGCAAAAGCCAGTTTGCTGGCAGAAACAGAGCTGCAAAAGCATTTCATAGAGCCGAGACCGCTTTCATCTCTCGCACAGGCTGGGAAAGCTGTGCAATGTGGGGCTCATATTCTGCAGACGTGCCTTATCATTTATATATACAGTCAGTATTTGCTGAGATCTTAAAACAAAATCATATGCAAGAACATTACAACTATTATCTGAGGAAATTCGTGAAGTAGGCCAGTTATATGTGACTGTGAGGAGAATGCCAGGGAGATAAAATGACATAAACATTCACACAAATCAGAGTGAATGGTGTTTCTCAATATACATTATATGGGAGGGAATTCAAGGACATAAACGGTGTAATTCCAATTGGCAACAAAGTTAGCAGGGAATGGGAAAATGGAGTGAAATGTTGCTCATTTAAAATGAATGTTAATGTAAATATGTAACACCAGGTTATAATACTCTATTCTATACTATACTATACTATTCTGAACTAAAACTGAACTATATTTGTAAAACGCCAAATCGAAAAGTAATCTCAAAGCAATTTTCACATAGAACATTTATAGAGACCCAACATTCCCACATGAGCAAGCAGTTGGCTATAGAGGCAAGGAAAAACTTCCTTTAATGGGAAGAAACCTCAAGCAGAACCTGGCTCTAGGTGGGCGGCCATCTGCCTTGACCGGTAGAGAGAGAGGAGAGAGAGGAGAGAGAGAAGAGGGGGGGGGGGGGGGGGGGGGGGGGGGGGGAGGAAGACACACAGAGAGGCACAGCAGCAACAACGATAACAATAACAGAAGAATGACTAATGAGCAGTTAATTAATAAATCCAATTGGCAGTTTTAACACTGTTTTGGAATTCTGACATTGAATTCAACCATCATGTTGCAAAACTATGTTAATTCTTGGGACGCTTAAATATATGCAGCATCTTTGCCAAAATCATTAATATCTTGACGAAAAATGTTATTGAACTCAACAATATTGCTTTTCAATTACGGGCCGCACTTCTTTCCGAGTCTTTTTCTTGATTTAATAACCTGCGAGGGATTAAATGAACAATGTATTCACGGGGAGAGCAGTTTGCAGTTTCAGCACAGATTTGCCTGTAGAAAATTGGAAAACTGCACATTGAACTAAACCCTCTAATGTCTCATCAAAACAGATAAAACAGAACCCAAACACAAGACTTCTTCAATTTTCACTTTGAAGTTTATTAAATGAAAGAAAATATTGTTTTATATTATCTGTCTGCCTAACATCGACGGTGAAGAGGTCAATGGTAATAACTCATGTTGATGATGATGATTTAATTTGAAATATCTCTTGTTTTGTCATTTTTCAAGAGCTTTCCCTGGGTTAAAGCTCTATACGCGACAAATACACTCTATAATACAATGAAATATCCCAATTTGCACACATTTGCAAATCAAATGAACAGAAAAGCTGGTGAAAATGTAACCACTTCAAACAATAAAAGAAGGCTGAGTAAAACCATTTGTAAAGGTAGTAGACACCCCAGTAAGCCCTCAGAAGTAAAACCCATTAAGATTTAAAAAAATAAACTACATGTGGGCTACTTTTTCTGAACAATTCATTAGCTGGCAACAGACAAAAGATTTCAAATAGGTGTCATGGCAACATCTCAAGAGAGCGCAATCCTGAAGCATGAAAGCTCCGAGCTCCGACAGGAAGGAGCCAAACACACAAAAAGAGTCACTTCAAAAGCTTCTAAATTGGGAACAGGAACCCTGCTGAGACACACAAAGTTGCTCCGTCATCCAAAAGGTGGATATTAATTCACACGGCATTCCCGCTGTATGTTTCATCTTAATGATTTTAATTCAGTATCTGCGAAAGGGAAACTCTGCGCACAAAGGGATTTATTGAAGAGCACGTGGAATGTGGAATGTGGAATGCTGAGAAGCCGACTGGGGCATATGCTGTTTGATTTCCAGGGTAAATGCTGTATATTAAAGCACAGGATTCCACAGAGGATAAAAAGAGAATAATCCATAATTATTGTGTATATATCTCACTTAGGACAGTTAGCAGCGTGTCAAGCAGGGATTGATAGCAAAATAAACTCCAGCAGATTATTTGGGACCTTGTTTGACAAATGTACGATGTAAAGCACAATGTTAATGTATCCCCCCCCCCCCCCCACACACACACACACACACAGCAACTGACAATTTGACCTTTAGCCTGACACTGACAGTGAATTCTTGTTGCTTCCACATAAAAGCAAGCCAAATTGATTTAGCTGTGATTGTGAATGTGTGTGTGGGGACGGATCACCCACTCCAGCAGAGACATACAGAGGGACTCATCTTAGTGCTGGTAAGCTATAACACCTTTCCCGTGAATCTTTAATGGATCACATTCAATGTTATCAAGCTTCAGCCATCTGTGCTAAAGCATGTAATACCAAAGCGTGGCACATTCTCTTATTCAAATAAGGCAGCTTAAAGACGCTACTTTGCACAAGTGAATGTATCTATTTAATGTTGCTATGTCCTTTAAATGCAAGCCGCGTGTATTAATTAAATTCTGCTCCGATCCTATGAGGACTGCTTGAAGCAAGATCGAAGAAACAGATGGATTGAGGGGGGAAAATACACGGAAGAGAGGAGACCCCCTCCACACACACACACACGCGCGCACACACACACACACACACACACACACACACACACAGATACACACAAACACACACACACCGCCCACCCTCACCTCACAAATCTCAATCACAAAGATGGTGTGGTGTGTGAGCGTGTATGCACAGTTGCATGTTGGAGTGCATGGGTGCGCGCTTGCAGGCAGCACAGGACTGTTGGTGCCTCCTTCTTTCCTCACAAAAGAGGCCGGAGGAGAAACAACAAAGAAGGCAGAGCCGGATAATGAGACACACTGCCATATTCAAGCCTGATATTACCACAGCGCCGACGCAGCGTGGATCTCTGCTCAAAGCAAAGGCTGACATGAAATTACACAACTGTGCGCTAATGACCAGATTAATAAGACAGGTGTTGATTTATGCTTTCAAAAATACAAGATTTATAGACAGATTACTGACTGTATTGTTGTAAGAAGATGACCATATCATTCGTCCATATGTACTCATTATTCTCATTAGATATGTGCTCAATAATATTTACATGCATCACCATATGCATTATTATTGTGATTATTATGATGATTATTATTATCAACAATTTATAAGGGAGATTAAATAATCAGTGTTCATTTAGAATGGTTGATGAGATCAGATCAGGCTTGTAAGAGTCCCACATACAGAGATATGATGACTGATATCAAAGACAATAATCCCTTGAAACTGCGTGACTACACTGTCGTCTTTATCCTGAAATCACATCTTTTTCATCTGAGGCATCATCCATGTCTTTCAAAGATATTTCGGGCTGAGTGAGGATGTGGTCTTACCTGAAGTAGAATATATTACTCTGCAACAAGCCGCTTGTCTTCTGTAAAGAATAAAGAGAAATATAAATGTCACATGCTATTTCCTTCAGGAAGCAGTTTAGCATGTCACAACTCTTCTCTTTCCAATCATAAGAAATCATTCATAATGTGACTTTAGGAAATTATACATCATGTGTGTTTGTTATGTTTATCAGCTGGAGCGCGATAGAGACACTGATACGGCATGCAGTCATTATATTGTTATCACAGCAGAAGTCTAGAGGCTTTGTCAGGGAAACATACTGTGACTTTGTCATATCAGCATTGCTATATGACTGACAGAGATTTATTCCTTTGTTAGACTCTCTATCTTTCATAATGGGGGGGTTTCCCAGGGGAAACAGAAGTGGGAACAGCCACTCAGATTCTCCACTCTCAGGTCTGCATGGGCGGCTAGTCAGCTGGCCTGCAGTAACTACAGTGACGCACACGTGTGCCTTCAATACGTCTGATTGTACAAAGGCGCTGGAACATGCGTGGTTCTTGTGACTCACTCTGTCTCATCCACTCCTGCATCAATACAGTTCCCCAGGACCCAATGAATTACAGCAGGGATTCTAAAAACTTACTGAACCAAGTAGCGACTCTGAATAGTTCCACCAAAATGTCTGAGTACAACCTTGCCAAAAGAATATTACCTTTAGAAAACTCATGAGAAAAACCTCACCGGTGCTGAGTGCTGAAATTAAAACCTACGAGCTGATAACAGCCGCATATAACTGAAGTATGTGTGCAAATTCTTTGACATCCAATCTTTTAAATAAAATAAAAAATGTACTGAGGTGTTATTTATGTTGTATTGATTCTCTTCGGACTCTCTCTGAGTCACTTGGCAGACCAGCAGGGGGCACTTCAGGTACTCAAGCACATGATTATACAATTAACACAGAATAAGATTATTAGAATTGTGTTGTTCACCAAACTTACAGTTCATAGTGAGTTTGCTCATGTACGCCAGGTGAATTCATAAAGAAGCTGCTTGCTCCGATTATAAGACAATGGCTCATTGACATGCTTGAGTAAATTGGTTTACAATCACAATCCAGGTAAGATAGAGTTTGATTTCAATTTGATTCTGATGTTTACGTGGCATTTGAAAAAATTCAAATTAAATGCCTCCATTGTAATATAAACAAAGTTTTAACTTGGGATGCAAGTGTCCTTACTGGTGTCCACATACCACAGTTTGAGAACCATTATATGCTGGTGCCAAGACCAAAAATCACAACCCTCTTATTTCATGCACAACAGATCTGAGAAATGCAAATGAGACGTTTTTCATTGATTCTTTGCACGTGTTAATATTCAGGCTTACATCATTACTCACCATTCATTTCGTTACTATCAGCAAGCAGCCAGGGTTCAGTCAGTGACGCTCCCTCTCATTTCATCCTGGACAAAAATGTCACAGACAGGTTCCACCGTTTCAGATCGGTAACACCGGGGTTCGATTCCCGAGCGGCGTTTCACCGGCACAATTGTCGCATACACACACACACACACACAGACGCTTGGTTCGCTGCTGCTGCTGCTGCTCAGGAACAATGGTGCAGCATCAACACTGACTGACAGCTCCGGCACCACGTGACCTAAGGCTGACCAATCAGAGCGCGGCGGAGCGGGAGTCATCAGGCGCACAGCAGAGGCACACAGAGCATCATGTGCGAGCGGAAGGTGGCTTTAATTAGAACCTGAACGCAAACCTCACCGGGATTATTCATGACTGTTACTATTCATTTCCTCTCCTTTCCTCACTTTGCGCTCCTGCTGTGTCATTCGCGTAGCATTCTGGCTTAACGAAGTCGCTACCTTAAGAATTCAGGTAGGTTTGACTAAAATGGCACAAGCGGCAAATGGAACAAATGTAGTTATTAAAATGCTTTAGGTATTACATTTAATTAGTGTTATTCGGCGTTGTGGAGCTGGGTTTGTAGCTACAGATGGCACATGTGAAAAGTCTCCCCACGGACATGGCGGTTGTGGCAGAGTTGTAATTCTGTGTTCGTGATAGTGGAAATGAAATATTGAACAGAAACTCCACTATTCTGCTTTCAGGGTCGAGAGTTCAGCCGGTGGCAAACGAGATGTTTTCGTGAACCACGGCGACATCACGTGGTCATTTTGTGAACTGCGGAATATAGACTTGTTAAAATGTTAATATTTCAGACAGGCAAATCTATCAGGTGCCTTGTTAATATTATCATAAAATGTATTATTCTCAATACTTTCTTAGTGTTTTAGTGTTTTTTTAGTTTCTACCTTAAACTCAGAACTGTCACAAGTATTCAAGTGATCTGTTGACTCTGATCACAGGGAGAGTTTGGTGCCTTGCTCAAGTATTTAACCTTCCTTGCCCACATTTTCCCAGCCAATCCCACGAGTGACATTCCGGGCCTGAACACAATGCCGACCCTACATATTAAGTGACATAAGCAGCTGCTCGGGGCCCCTAAAGGTAGTTCACGGGGTCAAAAACCCTCTCAACTATTTACTTAAAAGCATTCAAACCACTCAATCTTATTTTTCAACCCTGACCCTAACCCTAACCCATTCACTCACGGGTGAATACTTTAAACAATTCAGAATATATTGGAAGATTGTTTGTGACTTTTGCAATAATGAGCATAAACGACAACGAGCCTCTGGTGCTGTAATGTCAACAATGCAAACAACAGGCAGGCCTCACAAGAAAACACCTTATAATGTATATTTTGAATTAATGGAGTCGATCCCTTATTTTGTGATACACATTTTAAATATTTATTCATTTAAGTAATAATTTTCAGGGCCCCTAAAATGTTGGCGTCAGTCGTGAAAGAACACATTACACCACCGTCATTGCAGTTTGGATTTATAGTTAAATAATCACCTCTGGTAGATGGACTGTATTTATGTTACCCTTTTCTCCTAAGGGCTTTACAATGACCTCACATTCACCCATCCATACCCTGACACCTGACTCAAAAGAGTGCCTGTACTTCTCGTAAAGAACAGCAGATGATGCTAAAATGTTCCTTCTGCAGAACATTGTGCAGTTCAATTATTTTCCTCCAACAGTGGGACAGTAATTGTTCTGCTGTATAGGAAAACAGAAACAACATTTGTATTGTCGTGCACAAAATGCTGCAGAACCACGATAGCAGTGTTATTAATTCGATAATCATTCAGTCGAGTGACATTTAAGTATGAACCAGAATGCACTAGTGACAGAAAGCGGGGTGTTGAGCACAGTTTGGCTCTCTTAATGGTCCATGGGAATAGAAGGCAATCTTGAGGCCAGAAATTGCAGCACCAGTCGCAATAATCAAAAGAATCCATGTCTGGTGTAAATCAACCCAAGGGCTTCATGGACGGGGTATAAACAAACACGCACAACACATATTTACATGGAAAAAGCATCTGTTTTTATTTAGAAATATATATAATCAGATACTTTTACAGAGCCACACCAGAACCACATAATGATTATTAGCTGAAACATCAGCCTGTATTGGAACACTTGTCAAGAGAATGGATGAGGATACTTTATTCTTGTCATTTAGAAGAGGTGACAGCACTTTCCTTTCTTTCCAGATCCATTAGAATGCTTCACTGCTCTTTGATATTAGTCAGTGTCACTCTTGTTTGACAGGACAGCATCAGACTCAAACTCCTCCTCATTGATCTGTCTCACATTCTACCTGGAAAATATGCATACTTGCCGGAACTATGCCATCCCATGTTTCCCTCTATCACTACTAAGAATTAGGATGTGTTCTTGAAATGCAGTGGATTACTGTGAGGAAAGTGGCCTGTGTCAGCTGACCCTGTGCTGCGTAACCTGATGGCTGTAAACGGATAAAGGAGCAGCTATACGTGACACTCGGCTCCAGCCCGGTCTGAATTATGCATTCCTCTCAGGTTAACGAAGTGTATCCGGTGTCCTTCATGGAATGCTTTACTCTGAAAAGTCTACAAATTTAATATACATTTTTACATTTATTTTTATTTTAAATATCATTAATTTCCCCAGAGGAGCTACAGAGACCTTTAGGGACCGTTTAACAAACAGGGGAGCTATTTAAAGTCAATGTAAATAATGCTCTTTAGGGAAATGACTGTGACTGTGTGTGTGTCTGTGTGTGTGTGTGTCTTTGTGTGTGCCTTGCAGCAGCATAATTAATTGTCTCTTTAGGGAACGTCTCTACGGAGACTGTCAATTCTCTGGCTGTATACAGGCGCTGATAGAGGCCCTCAGGCTTCACAGAAAGTGGAACCCTGTGGAGTGCGGTGACCTCCCCCCCCCCCCCCCCCACCTGCAGTCTGCGTACCTAGTGATACAATTGCACCACCATGGAAATTCAATCAAGAGATGGACTGGAATGACTAGCGAACTGTTCTCATCTCCCTCTCTCCCTCTCTCCGGCTCTGCTGCTTATCGATCAATCCATCCACGGCGGAGCTATCCATACATCTGGACTGAAGAGGCTTTCATATTGGATGATGGTTGACATCGGCGTCACTGTTATGGACTGTGAGTACTTTTGGTTGTTCAGTTTGTGCCTTTTGCGTTTGTGCCGGTGCAGAAGTTGGTGACAGGTCAGTTACATTCACGGTTTGGTATAAAAATGATTCAAAGCTTCATGGAGTAAAATGCTTCCAGGCTGTGCACTAATAATAATGTCCATTGAGTCAAATGCAAAGCTATTGCACTGTTAAAACCCACAATTGGATTAAATTGTGCCGGTAACATTGACCTTGAATTGAATTAGGCTTTGTTTCACTTTCCATTACTGATAGAAAATGTAAGTCTGACTCATCCACCTTTTCAAAATAAGCTTTCCAAGATGTTATTGTCCTCAATAACAGGACGTTCTATTGAATTCTACCTGGATCGGAGGTGAACGTGCATCAAATCTCCTCCTACTCCAACTTTCACCGAGCGTGTATTTCTTGTTTCCAGAGTGGTACAGTTTATCCTCTGTGCTGTTGTTGGCAGACATTTACACCGAGTTGGGAACAATGAGCCGTCTCACATGGATGATTTTAATTGAAGAAGCCACTTTGGCAGCGTAGAGAAATGCATGAGTTGTCGTGAGTCGGGGGCCCATCATTGTCCCGTTCCAGCGAGGTGAATTGCTGATGGGTTTGAATGACGGGGTCTCCATGACAACTGTTACAATCGGCCTTTAGCGCACGTTCATTTAGTTTGAAAGAACTGGCGTGTGTGTGTGAAATGGGCCGTGTAGCTTATTAGCTCCCTGAGTTGACATGAATTCACAGTGACAGACCTCTGCGCCCCGTCAGCACACTCGCTTGTTATGCTCGATGTTCATTTCGACTGAAGTATCCGAGAGCAACAGGCGTGAGACATGACAGGTTACAAGGTAGGAAGAATTCCCTTTTGTATTAGCGTGTAACCTGACGTGTGGTTAACATAACACCATTAACTGAGAGCGTAGAACATCAACGTGAGAGAGCATTCATATTACTGTGAGGGAAGGAGGCTTGTGGTGTTTCTACCATATGGTTCAATATAAATACATTCACGTCAGATGATTGGAAACTCCATGTTGGCCATATGTTTGTCTCTCTGGTAGCCCGGTAATGGACTTCCAATGCAAATGTGTTGTTGCCTTAAAGAGGATGCAGGGAAAGGCCATGACTTTTTCATTACATTCATACCTTCTTGGCAACTTAGAGTTCACAATTTACATAACCTGCATGTGTTTGGGCTGTGGGAAGATGGAGGGGCACCCAGAGGAAACACCCACACACACACACACACACACACACACACACACACAGGGTCACTACCACCCACCTGTGATCCCGTGATGGATTAAACAGGTGGAGGAAAATGTTTCTATCCCTCATATGTTCTTACAGAGAATATTGTAGGCTATTTGAATCTTGTAGTGACTGCGTTTGACCACAAGATGGCTGGACGTCCCTGTGAGAAAGGACTTTACTCCCGGACAAACATAATGAATTATATTGAAATGACTGCAGTAGGAAAAGTGGAACAAAATCACAAAGTGAGATTTGCTACTGCTACTAAACGGTTCCTATATATGTAGATACGTCAACATACCAATAAAACATCAATTTACACTGTCAGTATGATGTTTCAGTGAATTCATGGCTACATCACTGAACACCTGATCTGATATTCACTCATGTTTCAACCTTAGTTCATGTCAACATGTGATTTAAAAACGCTCAACCGCAAGACACCTTCACTTTAGAACTGATTAATGAAGCTGGAGACATTTTACATAATGGCCAGTTTTGTTTAGTGAACAATTTGTGTGTTGACAGAAATCACTGTGGGCGGTCCGGTAATTAATGTGTGTGGAGAATTCATCCAGTGGGAATTTACTCTTTTTTCCAGTTTGCCCAAACCACACAACAGAACAGCCGCCTGCCTTCACGCTCCACTACTCATAAGAACTCTGCTTCATGTATTATACTGGTGTTGTTCTATTGTTAAATGTTGTTCAATGATATAGAGTCTCTCATGACTGCATGCAGCATTATTGAATGTTTAGTTGTTATGCACATATGAAAACAGTTCCAGCTGATTAATGTTTGCAGCTGGTGGGAGTTTATTGTGATTTCTTTGGCTTCTGGATGCATTAGAAAGCGTTATTTGTTTATTTCTATACATTAAACAGTGAAACATGGCTGGCAATTGATCATTTAGCTTGTCTCAAATATCTTAATAATCATTTTAAATGAATTGCTTTTGTAAGATAACTCTAATAGTGTTAAGCATTAGAAGCACGTCTCAGCATTAATCCACCCTGATGTCTCCCACTTGTACGACATCACACCCCATTATGCCTTTGAAAGCTTATCGTCACAAAATCTTTGATAAAGAGTTAACAACATTTTAGTCTAATGATAAATGCTTGTCATTGATTAGATAATCAGCAGATGAAGATCAGGGGATTCTGATTAAACTCACAGATAACAGTTGATGTCATTCCATTCAAATGATGAGTAATGGTGCTGCAGCAAAGTGCTTGGCATCAGATGGAGGGGATCACACACACTCTTCTTAATGGGTAACACATAATTAATCACAAGTAAAGAAATGTGCCCTGGTGTATGAGCCTAATCCGCCTTAACTAATAAAATAATCTTTTTTTCAAAGACGTGAGTCACCTGGTCTGAAGAACTCTGGGTGTTCTGCTGTAAATGTAGTTTCAGACAGAGTTGTTCAACTGTCAGTCAAACCCTTTGGTGACACTTCAGAAGCCACAGTAGCCAACTTTCAGACTTCTGTAGTGTAAGTAATAAACAACAACAACAAACTAATTACAAGTGCTTTTGTAGATTTAGGGATATAAAGAGCCAGTGAATCATTAGAGCTCACACTGTAACTATGCCAAGGCCAAACAAGCCGGGAAAAAATGGCACTTGTTCTACTGCAACACTGGCCTAAAGGGAAAGAAGTTAATTGATAGTCTATTGTTGCATTAATATGACAGATCTTTTCATTGAGATCGAGTGAGAAATAGTTTCATACATGTTGCAATGTTAAGAAATCATTTAATGAGACCAACATGTGATGAGTTCCACCAAGTGTCCAGCTGTTTATGGCTGAAAACGCATCCTCCTCTGTGGAGACGACGTGTTAAAACATTAAAATGATAAATGACCCTAAGGACATATAAATAGTAATTGTAAAGTTTAAAGGTAGAAGTTACTCTCCTCATAACTGAATGTAGCTTATTCATCAGCAGTGTATCAGAGTGTATCTATTGCCCCGGTGCTGAATGGAGAGACTTGTTTCAATGCGGGCAATTTATTCATTAGAATGCAGTTGACCGCACTGATCGTTTTTTATTGACAGTAGTAATGTAGGGCACTCCTCTTTGAGTCGTTGCTCTCAGTCTTTTGTCACTTGAGACAGTTATTTTTAGGTTCTTTTCGCATTTCCATCGTGTCTTTTGGTGCCGAGATTAGGTGTCAGGCATGACTATGTCATAGGACAAGCAGGAGCTAAATATATGCTCTGTTGCTATGAATGTGGGCGATGTTGTGTGTTTTCTTCTGAAATGATTGTGTCATTGACTCTTTGGTCACTGTCCTATTATGTAATGTAGCTCATGAAAGGGGATCTCTATATTGGGGATCTCCACCGATCACTTTTCAGCTGTGTTACCATCCTATACTGTGTGTCCCTATGTCAATAGTAGGCTTCTTTTGCCTTTTGCATCAGAAAGGCTTTGACAGAATCAGGAGGTGTTATGATCCAAAGGTGCCATCATCTTACTCGGGGCCCCACAAATTGAGAAACAAAGTTGAGTGAGCTCAGGGCAAAAAGTGTAGGGGTGATTATTTTACAGAAATCTGACACCCTAATTGACGGACAGCGGTGGGTGGTTGCTGTCAGACGCCATGCATCAGTCAGTCCAACATGATGATTATAGGAAACACATACCTGTCATTCCATTTTAATGACGTGGCTCCACAGGTAGAGTGACTCAGATGCAGAGAGGTTATGATATTAGTTTCCCCTCAAATTTGGGGATGGTGGGCTGTGCAGAGCAGCGTGAAGGGAGCAGGAAAAAGCTGAGCGGCCTGAGTCACTGCAACACAGAGACATTTTAATCATTCTGAAGCTTAATCCTCCAAAGAAACCAGGTCACTTAATTGTTAATGCTTTATAATCCTCTTTTGGATCCCACAGATCTAATTAAGGTGAGAATTTATTCACACTTCACTTAATTATTGGTCCACACTCCTTCCCCTCCTGCTCTGGTCTGCTGTTACTTGTTTTTAAGAGGTGTTTACACTATGGCAACATGGACAATGAGGAAAGGGAGAGCGGTTGAACACTTTCTGCAGAGGAGGATTTTAATACTGTAATGCGTTTGAGTCATTCTGCTTTGCTCAGCGCTCACAGTGAAAGAATTTCTGAGAAGCAGCGTTTTGTTAACTTCACTTGATTCAACGCGGGGTCAAGATTGCCCTTGTCATGGCCACAGATTTTGTTGCCATGGCAATGCACAAAGAACTGATCTGTGCAGAATAAATGTGAAAGGACTTAACAGCGGCAATTCATCACTTGAGTGAAATCGTGTGATTGAAATAACAATGTTCACAGTAAGTGTTGGTTATTTATAATTGTGTGAACACTTTGCATGTCCGACCTGCTCTTTCTCCACATCTTTGACTTCCTTCACTTTCTGAAACGCTGCATTGACTCCTTGAGTTGCCTCTTCCAAGGTTTCTCCCCTTTCTCCACACATGTTCAGAGGTTTGTTAGGAGTTTCTACATGGGAACAGCGTGTTTAATGGGCCAGTCATGAGACAGTGTGTGTGATCTCCGGTTATACAAATATACAAACCAACTCTTACTTGTGCCTACAAGTGCCTCGATTGATTGTCAGTCATCAAGTTACAATTACAGTCTAGATGTCTCCTGAACACAAACTGTACATTCACATGCTTCAGCCTTTGCAAAAACCCCAACAGCTTGCAGTGCAGTATTGTGTACTTCTTTGTTTCTCTGTGTATGAAATTGTGTGTTTGGATGTGTTAATTATTTCATGGCTTCATGTGTGTGTGGGCCTTTGTGTTGCACTCAGAGCTTTTCATGTGCTGGCCGCTCATTTGTTCCTCCACAAGGAAAGATTAGCCATACTAGCTTTGTTGTTATGAATCTAATCACCACGACACATACACACACACAAACACACACGCACGCACAGAGAGAGACACACACACGCCATGAAGAGTATCTGAAACAAAGTGCTTTGTTCTTACCAGTTGGCTGGAGGCTTAAAAGCACAAAGTGCCTGTACAGCGTGTGGTTATGTTACAACAAGACGGATTGATTTTAGCTCCAGAGGACAGAGTTTGTCTGTTCATACATATACAGCCAGTGCTTCACAGGATCGTAGCGTTCTGTTTTATAACTTGTTCCTATTATTTGTGTGATACTGTGACATCGAAACAGAATTCTTAATTGACCAACAGCAGCATTGGAGAGAAAATACCAACAACAACAAATCATGTTCTCTACTCCAATCTACTGTTTCTCTCATAGTCTGTGGAACATTGGGGGGAGTGCTTTCTCGCCTGATAACAGTTAGTCTTCTTATCATTTATAGGACAATCATCTTGAATTTTGGGATATATGAAACTGTGCTTTTGTTAGAAATGTAATATCTATTTGAGGGCAAAGAGACAGAGAGATCACTGCAGGAGCAGGTCTGTTATGCACAAAGAGGTAATTATGCGTGAAACGATGAGTGCATGAAACAGAGAGAGAGGGAGAGAGGGGGAGAGAGAGAGAGAGAGAGAGAGAGAGAGAGAGAGAGAGCATTCATTCATTCATTTTTCTAGTCTCACATGTGCAGCCTCTGTGCTGTGGATCAGTTTTCCTTAAGGCTGCTGGCAGTGAGAGATTGAAGCCTTGACACCAAATCCTCTTTCTTTAGTCCCTTACGGGGCTCAAAAGCATTCCGAGACACTGCTTTCATGTCAGTCAGCGCTGTAACCAGTAACCAATGACAACTGCAAAGATGGAACTCAGCTGTCACTGTATGACTTAAAGCTTGGCAAGACCTCAGTGATTTGGGTGTTTTTGCCGGTACAGTCTGTGTCACTGTGATGGCATTGCATTTGATATTTTGCTTTGTTGTCATTTAGATTTAATTTGAGAATATATAATTTAAGATGTCTTTGCAGTGTCAACTTGTTGTGATGTTTCTCTGGTTTTATAACATGAGCGCTTGTTTTAAACCTGTCTTTAGTGGAGCTGTGTACTCCTCTGCATCTACAGCCTGAGACACAGCGCTGGCATTGTTTTACACAGTAGACGTCACTTTGTTTTAAGTGGCACTTCAATCCAAACGACTGCAACACACAGTGACATTCATAAAATGTTCTTTTACAAGTTCTTTATCTGCAGGTCAATGTGCTGTCTTTCTTGGGGGCACACTGAGAAAAGGACATGTTTGGGAGGTGTGTGTGTGTGTGTGTGTGTGTGTGTGTGTGTGTGTGTGTGTGTGTGTGCGGGTGGGATGGTGCAATTGAAAATCTGATAAAGTCTCTTTTGCTGTCTCAGGGCGCGGCGGCAGGGGGCGGGGCATATGATTGAACCTACGCTGGGGTCTATCTGTGCGTGCTTATCTGGATAACGACTGTCTGATGTCAAGACCTGCACTTGGGCCTGGCATTGGAAAACAGGCTCGTTATCTGGATTCCACCCGGTTGTCACTGTCCGTGTTCACTCCCATTCAAAATAACTTTGTTAACATTTTTGTCTCCTAACTGCATCTGACCACATGTGTGTGTGGTCTTGCAGGTCAGGTGTAAATACCTCAAGCTGTCCACATCAGTCATTAGTAGTTTTATGTATAAGTGGAGCAGTCAGTTTCCAGTAAGTGAACCTTTGGAGTGAGTTTTTCCATTTTTGACTGTGTGTATATATATGTGTGTGTGTTTGTATTCAGATATAGTGGTCATGTTGGAAACCACCTTCCTACAGTAACCTGTGACCCAACACCACCCTAAATATATCCGGGACAAACATAGAGTCGGGAAGCTTCTGCCTCCCAGCCTTTAACTGCCCAGCTCAGACTTTATCTGCCCCTCCAAATGCTGCAAACTACCTCCAGCCTCAAATGAACATCATATCTGTCCACATCAGCACTCAAATGAAAAAAATACTAATACCAGCATCACAACACATTTTTCGTCTTTATGCCCCCAGCAACAACAAAATGCCAACCTGTGTTATTTCCTGTCAGCAGCAGCAGAGAGGATATGAGATAACAGCGTCATTCTGCAACGACGGATGTTGTAGCTATCCTGAAGAAAGAAAAGTGATAATTTGATGCAGTGGGAGAAGTCTCCTGGGCAGGTCTGCCTTCAGATCTGCCTCTTGTCTCTCGGATTGCAACTTTGCAAGATTTTCCTTTTTTTCTCCCTCATCTAAGTCTTTGAATCGTGTGATGTGAGCGTTGAGCTGTGAGAAGTTTCCTCGCACCACGTCGCTCCCCAGAGAGGCTGGTGGGGCAACTCCTTCAGGGGTTTATTTAATTTGCAAACAATTTGAAAGGCAAAGGAGAGGTGTTACTGTGCCCTGCGGCGCCGATTAGCAGCCAGGCTGTATATCCCCACCCGTCTCCCCACTGGCCCCGGCCATCTTTTACATAAATAATAAGAAAGGCGTAAGCATATTATTAGCAATGGTGTCACTAATCAGCGAAGTGTCCATGACTTCAGGATTCCCCACTTCCATGCAGGGACGTTTTTCCTCTTTCATTTCTTGTAACAGAGATGCTAACAGTAATGGTAGTAGCTTATTATTATGCTGAGAGAAAGATGTTTTATGTTCTCTGCTCTGTATGTTCCACAGTGACTCTCTAGAGACAAACACAAAGCAGCAGGCAGGAAGATGCCATGTGTGCTTTTGTCAAACAGCTCCTTTAATGATTTCTGGGGAATACAGGAGACCAAAGAGATTAATGAAAGATCTAAAAAAATAAAGCCGGTATCAAACATCAAAGCTTCATCCACATTTATGCTTTATTATCTCTGGCGTGGAGGTAACGTTTGTTTTGTTTGGGTTATTTTTTATTGGTTTGTTTGATTGCAGGATTTCTGAAAAGTCTGGGGATGGAGCCAAGATTTCTAGAGATTACAAAATCTATTTATTTGTTGCATTTTGTTCTTGTGCACTCTAGTGATTTTCGAAAAAATTCAAGCGTTGTTACTCCATCAGAGATGATCAATAGGTGCAATTTGGTTTGGGTCTGAATCCATTTAAACCTTGTTGCTTTCTCAACTGTTGCTTTTTATGACAAAAAAAAAGCAATCAAGTTGTAATATTTATATAGCTGCTGCCAGAATATTTTTTGAGTAAGACACATTTGGTCCTGAACATCCATCTAGTTCTCATTGTGCTCTTAAAATGTGCAGTTGAGGTTTTAACATGTTCAGAATAATCCTGATTAAGAGAGTAGTCTTTCCTTTCATTTATTTTATAAGCCACTCTACTCCACATTTCATTTGAAGTTATTAAAGTTCCACCCTGATAAACCTTCTTCTTGCTGGCAGTGGTTGGTCCAGTGTGTTGCTGCCCTCAGTACTACAGGGTGGCCTGTGTTCAACCACACATAGTGATACTCTGTGTGCAGCAGACAGCCACACACACACACACTCTGTGGAGACAGTGAGCTGCCTCATACCGTTCCTTAAAATACTACATTTCATGAGCCTCTCACACCTGACATCATCTGTTTGGCTTGTTGGATATTAAATTTCCATTCCTCATCTCAGACATGCATGAAGTATCACACTTAACCAGGTGAGGGGATTGAAATTAATTGACCAAATGCCAAATGGAGAAATGAATCAGGAGGGCCTCCCTAACTGGGGCACTTATGAGATGTTGTTTGATTATTCCAGGTTTGAGGAGATCGGCCACTCTAAATTGTAATCTAGTAAAATGATAAAAGCCATAAAACCTGATTCCAAATAAAAAGCTTCTGTATGCAAGGGTGTGAATGCTTGTGATTCATCCCCTCACCTCTAATGGCATCTGGCGGGGATGTGGCTCATTGTCATGCACCCCATGGTGCTCTCTGCCTCTGGTCTGCATGCAGTGCTCACTGATGTGAGTTACGCCAAGCCCCTTCTGGGGCGAGGATCAAAATGACAATACTGTTGGCAGTACAGGTTTTAAAGGAGAGGGTAACATTTGCCTTCCATTTTATCCAAGCTGAAAAGAAATTCTAGTCCACTTCTCTGACATTACTATCACAGCAGAGAGAGTGCATCACATTAGACAGAGGTGTTCAATCACTGTCACAATTTCATGTTAATGTCGATTATAATCATTATTGTGGCTGTAATTAACAAAAAATCTGAATATGTCAAAGATAAATTAAGTACCAAGAAGAACTGCAGAGGTGAACGCCTCCATTTAAATTGATGTTTGTATAACATTAGCATTCATTGGGAATGCTAATTCATTAAACAAAGTAATATGTTTTTGCTAGCGGGGATCAATTTTGCCGTCAAAATAAACAGAGGCAGAATGAAGGGAAATTGCTTCATAATTGCTTGCATTCATCATGAAGCAAGCAAATAATTATGACACAGATCGTTGCAGATATTTGTTGTGTAAATTGTGTTTTGGTAGCGGATATTTAGAGGATCTTTAGAGGTGCTGTTAGGTGATGGAAGGACTTCATTGTGATCTTGTGATGCATGACCCAGGCTTGCTGCAGCACTGCATCATTTCTCAAGCAACAAGGTCTGTCCCCCGGTGTGGCTCATTTAAGCAGCTCTGAACACAGCAATCACACTGGAACATGATCTAAACTAGTTCTGAATCAACTACAAGGCGGTCTGTTTATCTTTTGATGGATCTAGATCCAGAGAGGGCAGATTGAACATAAATAAACCCCATCTTTGATTACACACACACCCCATAGTCAAGATATCTTTACATGATGTTGTTTTGAAGTGAAAGTATGCTGGCATAGTTTTGTTTGCCATATGGCCTTCTTCCTCTTTATTGCTCCCAGTGTGTGTGTATGTGTGTGTGTTTCCCATCTGTGTACATGTGCTTGTGGTTGGATGTAAACGAAAGATCTTGCGTTTGCTCTTACTGCATTAATGCTGTGGATTACTTTGCTGAAAGTATCTAAAATGACTGAAATGCTCCTTTTACAGAGTAAAACCCTGGATCTTATTAACCCATTGTATGATCAGGATCCTATGGTGAAGAGGATCTTCTACATTTCTGTCCACGGTGTAGTTTGGCAGGAAGAGGAATCATTTTACAGCAGGTGATCTGTGCCATGGCAGGTATGAGTTACACACGTTGTGTATGAACGGAGATACCTGCCATGTCTCCAAACACTAGCTCATCTTCCAGGAGATACCAGAGTCAGACTGGCGCCTCTGCCTCCAACTGGGCCAAATCAGACGAGCTGGCGAACCCTCAACACTCAGACATGTCTCTTGTCAGATATACTGCCGCCTTAACCCCACTCACCAAATAGCATTACATCACTGACCCCATTTCAGACCGCATGGCAAACATGTTTCACCACCATTTATTCTCACTCACACACGCACCTGTGTGACATCCACTTTACACTTAACACCACCATGGGAATTCTAAGGCTCACTGACAGGAGTGTTGGAGTATTTGTTGTGGATTTGTGTGTGTATAATCTGGCAAATCATGACAGGCGGTAACAGCTGCGTGTGTGAAGCTACGATGATGAAACCAAAGTGACCTGGTTTATTAGTGCACAGGGGTCTGCAGAGGAGTCTGGATTTTTGGGGCGACTTGACATGGGAGGCATGAAGACCTCACTCTCTAAAAAAAAACACCAGGAGCCCGTCTTTTACAAGTGGGCGGGGAGTCTAAAATAAAATCAGCTGTCACTGTCTACTCGTCGGACAGAAGTGAACACATACTACGGGAGCTGGTCTCCAACGCTGACTGGGATTTGCCTTTGGCTTGGATAGACCCTGCAGGCCAGGGCTGCATTGGTCATTCTGTGGGATTCTACCTCTTGAGTTTATATTTTTTTATACTTACTATCCCCCCCCGCCTGGTAGGTGCAGAAGTCTCTAGATGTGCATGTGTGTATGTGTGTGTGTGGGTAATATATATATATATATATAGCTTTTTGTAAATGTATTCTCTTTTGTTTGTTTAGTTTTGTGTAGTTAGGATACAATCTCATGTGTGCAGGCAGAAAAGAAAGTATGATAATATGATAAGAATGTATTTGTTGTTCTCTTAAATCCATTAACATTGTTCCCATGCTTGGTGCCCTTTGCACTGAAAATGCAAAATACAGGGCCAAAAGATAAATCATACGTCTGAACTTTAGACAAAGAGTCTGAGACTAAAATATTAAGTCAGCTCTAGAATGTTTTGCAATTTTGTGTGAGTTTGGATTTATTCTCTCCCCAACTAATTCTAAATTTACAGACTTCTGAGCTGCTGATCTGTTTGAACCAAGGCCAGTAACTAAATGTCTTATGTCATTATGCTATTTCAACATCCCGAGGAAAGGCGAGACAAAAAATGAGCCCTAAGGAAGTAATTACAAATAAACTCACCAAACTCAAGGTTATCAAAACAGCATGAGAGAGTTTGGAATGTGTTGCTAGCTTAAACGAAAGCCTTGACCTCGCAGCTTTCCTGTATGTTTCACAGAGAAACACGACCCTTCATGGTAAAGTTTAAAATAGGCTGGATTTATTTTTGCAAGGACTTGGCGCCTAGATTACTTCACTTTCTTGTTATTTGAGCTCTGAACCCGAGCGAACGGTGTCATGAGATAGTCTTTGACTGTTGACACATTTGTTGGCTGCAAATTTGAATTCCATTTTACAAGGTTTATGTCTGTAGGACATCTTCAGTGAGGAATTTTAGATATGAAAGTCAGGATTCATTTTAGAGGAAGCAAAATGAATCAAAAGGTTTCTCTATCGTTACCTGTAACCTGTCTGACGGAATGACTCACACAAGCATCACCGTCTAAAATAGATCATCAGAGTCCAACAGCAAGCAACAAAGTACAAGACTAACATGCAAGTAAAATAATGAAATATTCCAAAATAAAACACCTCACCAGGCATTTAACTCAGGATCAGGAGCTTTATTTAAACATCTGTCCATATTTAGAAACCAAAAGTCATAGCTTACATTTGCCAAAGGCTCCTAGTTTATCTCCTCTGACTCTTGAGCAGCATCTCACCGTCATCTGTGACTAAAAGGACTGATTCAAAAAAACGTCTTTGTGTGCTTGAATCTAATTTGACGTGTTTCATTGACCCAGTGCTGTGAATTTTCAGTCCTTTCAAGTAGGATATGAAGTGATTAAATCTGTGCTTTGCTGCCAGAAATCATATAACAGAATGAAATATCAGCTCACGTTGCCAGACTGGCAGGTTTTGCTGACACTGTTATTGGTATAACTCTGAGTTAAATTAAAACGTGGCTTGAAATGATGCTAATTCCCTATAGAACACAAAGATTTGCCTTGATGCTGTTAGTCTGCAAAGCAATAGATGATGTTTGATTTTTATGCTGCATATTTTCCACGAGCCCCATCCACAGTTTACCCTTTTATTGTCAACAACAGTTGCATTGCATTACGATCATTTGGCAGCCGCTTTTATCCAAAGCGACTTACATTACATTACCACCCTTCGCAGAGGGGGGAGCAATTGAGGGTTCGGTGCCTTGCTCAGGGGCACCTCGGCAGGGGCTCGAACCGGCGACCCTCCGGTTCCCAAGCGGAGGCACTACCCACTGAGCCACTGCCTCTGCCTCAGTTCATACATATTTAGCACTTCACAGAGAAACAACAACTTTCAATTTGGTTCCGTGTTGTTGGCCTATGTAATTCCAGATAAGAACTCCAGTCGTGCTTAAGATGAATCTAAATCCCACAATGCATGTCCATCTTGATTAAACATGTAGGGCCCAGTGAGTGAGTTGAGTGCTTGTCCAGTGAGAGAAAGATAACAATAACAATAATCTGATTATTAATTTGAGATTTATTTTAACTGACACATTCAAAGACAAGATGGTGTCCAAATAAATGATTCAAATCTAGGATGAGATCTGGGATGATTACTCTTTCTACCTAACATCACTCTGGGTATGTAGAGGTTTTTATGTCCCTCTAACATCCTGTACACCCTGTGAGTAACTGGATGTGTGTAATAGATTGAAATGGATGTAAATAATGTCCCTGGTGAACATTGTGAATGCATTATTCAAAAGAGCACCATCTGCACTCTCAACACAAGCATTCTCATGGATATTCTGTTGTGAAAATGTATTTCTCAGTGACCACCAACACAGTTCTGTGGTAACATGTCCAGAGTCTAAACAGTCTGTATTGGCTGTTTGTGCTCTAGCTGCTGGCAGCGCAGGTTTAACCAGGGCAGGATTACCTGAAAGAATAAAACCAGAGGAACCGGATTCACTCTGAGGACTCAGAGGTCATCCCACTGACCAACTGCATGGCCATGTACCAGGCCCCTGTCTCCAAGCGAGCGGACAACACCTTCCCCAGCGGGGTACAACAATGACTTTCTGCATGGACGGCTTATTGTTTCAGCTTTCAGCCACAGCATGTATCTTTCTGCAAGAGCTGCCTGAAATGATACATTTGCAGAAATACACACCTGTGAAATTTGAACCTAACTTAATATCATATTCTACAATACCACGCTTTCCAATGCATCTACAGCTCCAGCAGTATACTTCATATAAAGTAGAACTATCAGGGCACAAAGATGTCGAGGTGAAGCTCATGATGTAATGATTCTGGTGTTCTAAGTTGGATCGTTTCTAATTCTGATACCTCTCCGGGTCTTAAATTGATCCAAATATTGATTGCATCATGGGGAAGTGTCAGCAGGCTTCATCTGAAGTATACAGGGGCCTTTGCAAAGAATACTTTTCAAAATCAGAGCCGACGTTAAGCCTATTCTACATGTAGTGTTTGGCCTCTTTGCCTTGGCATTGCACATTTTCACCTTTGCTACTGCAGATCATTCAGTGTGGCATTCTTCTGGTATTATCACCATTGGTCTTGGTCTTGTCATGCAGTATTAGTGGAAGTAATGACAGTTGTGGATGGGGAGGAGGTCAGTAGCCTGCATATACATAAGCTGTAAAGGTTGAGGGGAAACATGAGACAACAGTTACTGGGCAGAATATAGAATCAAGTCGCAGAAAACTCACATATGGGCTTTACTTTGCAACAGCGCTCAGGTTCCCAATTCATGTCTGAGTCTGAAGCTATTACATGAGCAAAATCTGTTGTGAGAGTGTTTGTGTGTATGCGTTTCAACACATAGCATTAGTTGCGCCGTGTTTTCATGACAGCAGCCTGCAGTGCTTTCTACACACAACAGCCCTATTAGGCATCAGTCTGATTTCAGGCCTCGTAGAAGTCGAGGCAGCTAATGATATTTCCTGCTTCATTAGGTCATGGAGGAGTCGGAGGTCTGTTCCCTGCCTGGGGGACTTGCCAGTGTGAGGAAACTATTTGAGACCCAGGAAACGGCAACTGCACACAATGTAACCCAGTTCCATTTTCAACACAGAACTGTGCAGGTACACATATGAAATGTATGCATGCAGGTAAACACACGCGTGTTCCTGTGCCAGGCTGAAACTGTGAGCATGAAAGAGCCGCGGCTGCATTGTGGTCAGCTGACACAAATATTCAGATCAGAGCTGTGGTCTATTTGTAGAGTGAGAGGAATCCTTTAATCTACATTACTGTTCAGTTCATTGTTATAGCAATATCAGAGCAAAGCATGTGGACTAAAGACACATATGACACATACATTTCTAACAGTCATCATTATGTGTTTCAGGGTACATTCATAACATACTTAACAGTATGTGTCCCTTTGGCAGACAGGAAACCAACAAAGCATTGGAAAACTATTTCTTCTCTCTATGTGGTGGCTTTGAATACTCACAAACAGCTGAATGCTGAAGAAATGAATGCTCCTTTGTCCTCTTTCTGTGATAAATCCTTTCACACTGCAATGAAGGAACAAATCAAGCCTCTTCCCTGCACGTTACTCACTTGTGCTCACCTGAGCTCTAACTGCTGCAGCTTCTCAGGTCTGTGGCAATGAAACATGTATGATTCACCACATGTGGCAATCACTCGCTTTCCCTTTACAGGAAATGTCAAACTCTGAGGTGACAGTGTCAAGCAGTGCCAGGCAGGTCCTCCCGAGCAGTCAGCAGCTGGATTTCAACCAAGAAACGATGGTACGCATCTGTGTTCTGTCCACATGTTGCTGCAGGTGGTGAGGTGCTTTTCTTTTCTTACTCATCAAATCCTTTCCCCCCATTTCTCATTTTGAACTCATGTAGGAGTCACACAGTGGCAATAACTTGGCATCCAGTTATGAAAACCATAACAACGAAACAGGTAAGACGCTGCATAGAGTTCTTTTAAAAATATATTCTCACATTATACATGCTGCGTTGCCTTCTTTTTCATTACTCAACATGAAGACATCAGAAGCTTAAAGGATGTCACATTTCACAATTAATCAGTCTGATACTATGTAACCAGCTTGTAAGTTTGACTTGTAGACAGCCATGATGCCTAACAAATGTGAGCAAATCTTTTACATCCGTGTCTGTGCTGTCTTCCAGAAGAAGAATTTCCACGGTACACTACTAAAGAACTGAGGGATCACTTTGAAAGGACCATAGGAGAAGCTGCTCCAAACAAACAAATGAAGGTATACATGTCTAAGAATGCAATGAAAGGAGAAGTTAACTGTAATTGCAGACACTGACTATAATCCGGAGCTCATTAGTGGTTTTACTGCAGTGGGGTAAAGTGAAAGTTGTTTACTCAGACAGTAGCACTAACAAAGAAAGACTTCACACTGTAATTTCACTCTGGCATAATGTTCCAATCTGTGATGAATAATTGTTAATCCACAAATGTCATTTTTGCTCCTCAAAAAGATTGGACGTGACATCAATCGATCAAAGTGGTCTTCAAATGTGACACAAAAGGCTACAATTAGCAAGGTGTATGAAGCAACAGGCATTCACGCCATAGAGTGCTTAGTGGATTCAGTGACGGATTATGATGACTTTCCTCCCCCACCTATGGAGGATTCTGATGATCTTCCACCCCCACCTCCAGATTTACTACCAATGCCACCAGACAGTGAAAACATTATGGAGTGCTGTTACACACCTGAGCCCCCAGAACCAGAACCAGAACTTGAACTTGAACCAGAACTAGAAGTTGAACCAGAACTAGAACCAGAACCAGAACCAGCCAGCCTCTCCAAATACCCAGCCAACAGAGGAGCTTTCTTTAAGCAGAGGAATATGTCTGAGCTGAAACGTCTTTACAAGCACATTCATCCCGAGGTTCGTAAAAATATCGAAAAAGAATACTGCAGTAATGGAGTTGAAATAGAGAACAACCATTTTGAAAGCCAAGAGTTCTCATATGAGGATGATGGTGGCAGTCCCAATGACATCAGCATGAGTCCAGATCAAGACTACATTGAATGGGATGAAGTTCTCCAGGGAGAGGTACAGGAATTGCGTTGGAGGTTTGAAAACAAGCCACTGGACACCATCAAAGATGAGGCTATAGATGAAGATGACGACCACAGAAAAATAAGTCAGCAGGAAATAATACTTGGAAAAGATGTGAGACGCACCGCATGGATGTTTGAGACAAAGCCCATGGATGCTCTGGGTTCTCACAATATCAGCTCAACTGAATATAAGAACAAATTCAACAAATTTGACAAAGGAGACGTCCGTGCTGCAGCTTGGTTGTTTGAAACTCAAACCATGGACAGTTTAAATAAAATGCATGTGGAGGAAGATTTAACCAAAGAAATTGTGTTCACAGAGGAGGATGGAAACGCCACCATTTACATGATTGACGATAAGTACATGGGAACCCTCGGGCACACTGAGACTATTGATGAGAGCCACCTGCTGAGTCTGAGGTCAGTTTTAGAGGAAATTAATGGAGAAGTGAAAACTGTAACAAGCACTTTTGACACTCAGTTTAAGTGCATCATTATGGGACAATCAAGCCAGATGCTGGAGATCAAGTCTGTGCGGAAAATAGAAACTGAATTGGAGAATTCCATTGCTTCACGTTGGCTTTTCGATACTCAACCACTGGACATGACAAATGGAGAATTCACCCCGTTGAGACTTGTGTGTAGTCTTTCAATGGAGGACAGCACTAAGGGAGACTGGGGGAGGTGGTTGTTTGAGATTAAAACCTTAAATTCGCTCAGTGAGTGGGAGGGTTCCAACATAGAGAAGAAAGAGACCACAGGAAGTGATGTGCGTAAACACTGCTTGGTGTTTGAGACTCAGACAGATTCAGATTGTCTGAAGGATGAAACCAATTCCAAAGAAGAAATTATTGGGGGAAATGTTAGATCTGCAAGGAACTTTTTTGAAAGCAGCCCACAGATTGCAAGGAAGAGTGGGCCTGATGTTGGAAAACTGAAAATGAAAGAAGCAGAAGAAGACATGAAAGGTGACGTTAGACACCAAAAGTGGCGATTTGAGAGTCAACCGCTAGAGCACATAAGAGAGGAGAAGAAAGAGGTTATTCGTACCGTCAATGTCGAGGAAGAGCTCACACAGGAGGATGGATCCAGTTGCAGGGCCGATGTCCGTAAGAACTGCTGGGTGTTTGAGACACAGCCAATGGATACTTTAAAAGATGACTCAAATACTCGACTCTTGTCAAAAGAGGACATTATTGCAGGTAATGTCAGATCAGCACGACACTATTTTGAAACAATTCCAAATGAGGAAGTGAAGGAGCTGGCAGAGGTGGGCAAACTGAAAAAAACAGCAGCACTGGATGAAGAGAGGGGTGATGTTCGGCATCAGAAATGGCGATTTGAGAGCCAACCTCTAGAAGAGATCAGGGAAGAAAAGAAAGAAATCATCCGAACAATAGATGTTGAAGAAATGGACAAGGTGGATGTGTCAAACTACAAGCGAATCTTTGAAACCACAGAGGTGAACACATGGGATGAATCTCAAAAGATTGTAATCGAGGGTGTAACCTCAGGCTCTGTGAAATCCAATACAAATCTGTTTGAGTCATCTCAACTCTACGCCATGCAAGACAGCTCAGGACACTTCCATGAGGTAAAGACCGTACGCAGAGAAGAGGTTGTGAAAGGAGATGTAACAACGTGCAAATGGATGTTTGAAACGCGACCAATTGATCAATTTGATGAAAGTATTGATAAATATCAAATTATCAAGGGCATATCGAAACAGGAAATAGAATCAGGTGATGTTACAACTGCAAAGTGGTTGTTTGAAACACAACCTCTTGATGCTATTAAGTACTTCAGCAATATTGAAGATGAAGAAAGTGTTGGGCAGAGTAACAATATTGAAGTTGTGAAAGGTGATGTGAAAACCTGCAAGTGGCTTTTTGAGACAAAACCAATGGACATACTGTGTGAAAGAGGGGAATTAAATGGTGAAAATGTGTCTCAAGAAATTCCTAAGGGGGATGTGAAAACCTGCACCTGGCTTTTTGAAACACAGGCATTAGATAATATCCACAATGAGACAGAGACTGTTCTGAAACCATGCACTGTGAATCAAGAGGACATAAGAGGAAAAGATGTAAGAACGGCTTGTTTTCTCTTTGAGACAGAGAAACTTGAAAACCTCATCGGGGAAGAAAGCGGCTCCTTCAAGAGAGTCACTGAGATCGACATAGCTTCTGGTGATGTGTCGAGGATGAAGTACATTTTTGAAAACCAAACATCAGATATAATGACCTCCACATCTGGCGAGGCGATGCATAAGCTGAAGATTGTTCAGTCGGAGGACATACAAAAAGGCAACGTGGGGAACTGCAAGTGGCTCTTTGAAAACCAGACCATAGATACCATACATGACAGCCAGGAGGAATCCATTAGCAACCGCACTGTGAATGATGTACAAGGAGGTGATGTCGATAAGGGCCGTTTCATTTTTGAGACCTGCTCCCTGGATCAAATTAAGGAAGAGTCCTCTGAGACAGACCTGAGGAAAATCCAAAGAATTTTCCGTGATGAGGATGAGAAGGGGGATGTGAGTAATTACACCATGATGTTTGAAACTCAACCCCTTTATGCCATTCAAGATAAAGAAGGCCATTACCACGAGGTCACCACTGTTACAAGTGAGGAGGTTCTTCGGGGAGATGTAGTTGGAACCCGATGGTTGTTTGAAACAAAGCCCATAGATTCCATCAGGGACATGGATGAGGTTTATGTCATCAAATCTGTCACACAAGAGGACGTGCAAAAAGGAGATGTAACTTCAGCCAAGTGGAAATTTGAAACACAACCTCTTGATAGGATTGCTGATGAGATGAAGACATTAATGAAAACTGTGGATGATATTCAAGGAGGCAATGTTAGAATGAATAAGCATCGTTTTGAGTCAGATAACCTATCAGAGAATTCCGTCCGAACAGTCAATGTGAGTGAAATACAAAGAGGGGATGTTAGGACAGCAAAATGGAGATTTGAAACTCAATCCATTGACAAAATCCGAAGCATGAGCTCTGAGAATCTAATTGAGACTGTTAAAAAGGAGGAGGTTGCCAGGGGAGATGTTAAACAGTCTGTTTGGCTCTTTGAGAAAAACCCTCTAGACCACATTAAAGAGGCAGATGAGGATGAAACCACAACGATCACTCATGAGGAAATTCCCAAAGCAGATGTAAAGACGGCAACATGGCGCTTTGAAACAACACCGTTTGATGACTTTAATGAGTCAAAAATGGAGAAGACAGAAATCCTCGGCAAGAGTATCAAGGGAACTCTGGAGGAGCTTTACACTCAGAAAATGGTGAATTCAAAGGGAGTACTGATTGAAGCAGATGAAATTGGCGATGTTAGAATGGCAAAATACCAACTAATGCACAAGCAGGCTCCAGAGATTCAAAGAGAGGAAGTGATCAGGGGAGATCTGCAAACTATCATGATGAACCTACTGAACACACAAGAAAGAAATGAGAGGCAGGTAGTGATTGATTCAGAAGAGAAGGGGAACATCAGTTCAACAGTTCACCAGTTATTCAACCAAGAGAGAGAAAGCAGCGTTGAAAGAGAAGAAATATTACGAGGTGACATTCAGGAAGCTATAAACAACCTTTTCGACGAAGGCGGATCAGCTAAGCATGGAATTCTTATTCAGGAAGATGAGAAAGGCGATGTTCGGATGACAATTTATTCTCTTCTGAATAAAGAAGAAAATGTTATGGTTGAAAAAGAACATATCGTAAAAGGGGATATAAAGACAGCTCTTCAAAAACTGTCAAACCCAGACGACCTGGATGAGAAATTAAAGATAAAGGTAGATGACACTGAAAAAGGAAATGTTAACTTTTACTCCACATGTATTGAATCTGGGGCTCTTGATTACCTTAAAGAACTCCATGTGGAACCTGATGAGACTCAATCTGACAGGGTAGAAAAAGAAAAGATTGTTGGCGGTGACATAAAGGGCACAAAACTCATCCTGGGCCGTAATCAAACACAAATTGAGCGCACAGTAGAGGACGTCATACCCGGCGATGTTCACAATACAGTGAAAGTTTTCATGACGGAACCAACTATTTCATCGGAAGGACTCAATAAGGAGGAGATCGTCAGAGGGGATTTAAGAGCTGCTTTGAATTCATTATCTGTATCTGTGAATCAGACAGTTGTTGTGGAGAAGGAGGAGGTGGTTAAAGGCAATATACCAAAAGCTCTGCAGTGCCTGGAGAAGGCCCAGAAAGGGTATAAGGAGGTGGAAAAGCCAGATATTATACCAGGCAATATTAAAGGGGCCCTGAGATCGCTCGAGAAATCAACAACTTCTAAGGTTGAAGCTGTCATTGAGGATTTAGTTTCCGGGGACGTTAAAGCCACCTTAAAGTCGCTTGAGCTGGCAAAGCAAGCAGTGAGGGACGTTGAAAAGACGGAAATCATAAGAGGAGACATCCTCACAGCAATGCAGGGCCTACAAGAGGCCTCCAGTGAAAAGAGAACGTGTCAACAGGAAATAGATGTCCAGGGAGATGTCAGGGGAACGATGCAGCTCTTTCTCGAGTCTCCATCTTCACCTAGAATGCAAAGGAGAGCGAGCCTGGAGGATGATGTGAAGGGTGACGTCAAGATGTCGATCAAGTCACTATACGAGACACAGGAGCAAACCCAGTTGGAGAGAGAGGAAGTGATAAAGGGGGATGTTAAAGGCACAATTAAGTCATTGTTGGAGACTGCAAAGCGTGAAACTCCCAAAGTCAAAGCTGGAGCACACAGACGGGTCAGAGTAAAACAGAGCCCACCAATTAAAAACCTGGATGCACAGAGGAACATACAGAAGATAAAAACCGCTAATGTAACAGAAACAGAAACATCTCATGAAAATCACTCCCACTGCAATGAAACTGAAATTGTTACAAAGAAAAAGTGTTCTGTGCAGCAATCTACTCAGCAAACGAAGACAGTGGTGGAACACAAAACCATCACCCAAAGCCACGGCATCAAAACATTAAAGACAGACTTCCGCAATCTGAGATCTAACCAAAAAGGAGTGAAAGCAGATAAAACCAAAGTGAAAACTGATGTTTATTTCCCAAAACAACAAACTACAGAGCCTGAGCTACTACCTCTCCCACCTCCACCTCCGACTCCACCTGTCGTAGATATTGACCTTCCTCCTCCGCCAACTCCCCCTCCACCATCGGTTGATTCTGACATTGATCACCTCCCGCCTCCCCCGCCACCTCTAACCAGTGAGCAGGACTTTCTCCCTCCTCCCCCGTCTCAGCAGGAACTGGAGAGCATGCCGGTTCATCCTTCACCTGCCAAAGCGAAGAGGATGACTGTCAAAAAAGTGAAAGCTCCCAATTTCAATCCCGTACCCAAGCTGGAGCCTAAAGTGCAGTTCAGTAAAACACAGCAACTGGAGGTAACATCCTCAACAGTGACCACTAACAAAACCTCTGTGGTAGAGATGAGCCAAAGCCAATCTAAAACAATAACAGACTCATCAAAAACGATTTCGTGTGAATTTCCACCACCACCTGAATCACCACGGCCTCTGAGGAGAGTTTGCATCTCTCCTGTAAGATTCACACCTCCACCTTCCCCTCCTCCGTCTATGAGAGGGAAGATGAGTAGATTCAACACCCCGTTAATAAAAGCAGAGGAAAAATTCCGCAAGCTTCAAACCCCCCCACGAACACCAACTCCAACCTATATGCATGAGTCGGTGACAGCAGCTTTTGAAATGATCTCCACCAAAGAGCTTGATCAGGCACTCCACAGAATATCAGACAATACTCAGGAGAAAGCTGAAAAACCAGTCATTCCTCAGTCTGACTCCATATTGACTGATTCTTCCATGCATGTTGTAGTTTCAGGTACAACTGAAAGCAATGCCCCAGTCAGTGCTAATCCTGAGGAACACCATGCTGATTCTGTGCTTGTATCTTCTGCACAACAGCAAATTATCTCTAATGAAAGTTCCACGGGTGCCTGTATTCAAAAGACCTCATCTGTCTTAGCTGTTAGGCAACAGACGCGTACAACGACTGAGAAAATGGTTTCTGTTACCTCCAAACAGTCTGCTCATTCTGTTGTCACTGACACAGTCCAGACCTTAACCGGTGATGTTGCTCAAATAGAAAATATAACTGCTGATAGCAAGAAAGTATTCAAAAATCTTGAAACAAAGGGCTCCAAGAAATCTCAGGATAATAAGAAAATCACAGCTGAAACTGTCACAACTGTTGAGAATCTAAATTCAAGTGAATCTCAACCTGAGGACAGTAAAACAAAAGATAATAAAGCCACAGAAGTCCCCAGTGATGTTCACAATCAGCCCACAAAAAAAGGAAATGGGGCCACAGACAAAAATGTCAAATCAGGCAAATCACCACCGCGCGACAGCAAAAAGAAGAAAGGTGATGCTAACACCGAAAACCAGAAGAAAGACGCCAATCAACCAACGCACACAGAGACTGCAGTTCCTGCTACGAATGGAAAAACAACGCAAAAGGCGAAAAAGAACCAGAAACAAGAAGAACAAGTAGAGACGATAAAGTCTGGTGTGAGTGAGAAGGAAGCTGTTTCCCAAGATGTACAGGTGAAGGTGAAGGAAGCTAAGGAAGTCAAAGTGATCACTGAGCAGAAAGAAGAGAGGACGGAAATAAAGCAGGAGGTGATGAAAGTCGACTCCTCTTCTGCTGCTGCTGTTATCGTTAGCCCTGTTAGCATAGATGACAACAAACTGGCAAGTCCGACCCCTCCAAAGAGGAAAAAGAAGTCCAAAAAGGCCAAAGGTGGGGCACAGGGAGGTCAAACTCAATCAAGGACGGACACTTCGCCTGAAAAGGCACCTCAGAAACAGGAGATAACCGCAAGTGGTCAAGTTCATGAAATTGTAAAGGAAGAGCAAATCCAAGTTCAGACAGAGGTCATTGTCACAGAAAGCAAAGAGAAACATAATTTCCAGAAACAAGAAGTGCAACAAGTTGTACAAGTGGTTCAAAAGGCTGAGAGGGAATCTCAAGAGAAAAGAGGGGTGGCAGTTATTCAGCTGAACACAGGCGAACCTATTACAGTGTCAGGAACGTCAGAGAAATACCAACTGATAAAGTTCACAACAGAGAGGCCGGAAGATTCTCAGCGGCAAGAGGTCCAAGTGTTAATCTCTCACATCACAGAGCTACAAAGAGTTTCAGAAAGGACTGGTTCTAAATCTGTGAAGACTCTGCTCGATACAGTTCCAGAATGGCTCATGAGTGCAGAAAGAAAACGTGAACTGGAGGGATCTACAACTGAGGATGATGTATACAGCTTTGAAGAGATTCTGTCACATGTGAAGAAATTAGCAGAAAGTAAACTCATGAATCTGGAAAGTAATGAGACGATGGAGAAGCAGGATTGTGAGGCCGTTTCTGAAAAGGTTGTCTCTGGTGTGGCGACGGCAAGAATATCCAAGATCTGTATTGGTTCTGCAAAAGTCGAGAGTCAAACTAAGAAGACCACTCAGGAGAGAAGGAAAGAGGAAGTGAGTCAGTGCAGGATTACGGACCTCAGGTCTCCCTCGCCATTACTCAAAATGCGTTCCCCCTCACCAACATTTATCACCATCGAATCAACACGAAGAACTGACTCGCCCCAGAGAGTAACGCCATCGCCCACCCTGCTCCACAGGCCACCAACGCCTCCAACGCCACCCCCACGCAGGTGTGACACCCCGACATCACGCCTCACTAGAATCACTCCTTCTCCCACTTTTGACCGGGCAGAAAATTTGGCTCGACTGAAAGACACAACAGCCAAACTCTCCCGTGGAGTCACCCCACCACCAGTGCTCTCTCCCCAACCAATCACAGAGAAGAAATCAGAGATTCTGGAATCCCCTGCATCATTCCATCGGCAAATCAAAATTGAGTCCCAGTCGGTGGACGCCTCAGAATTTGTTTTAAGCACATCAGAAAGTTTAAAGAAAAATTTACTTGACATCCAGGTTGATGTTGCACATGCACAAAAGGATCCAGCGGATATTCCAGAGCGTGTGGATGCAAATGAGATACAAAATAAGTCAGAGTCACCAGCTGACAGCCATCCGATATTGTATCAGAAGGACACAGATCTGGATGAAGACCTGTCAGAGTTATCAGTTCTGTCTGCATCTGTAAGAGAAAAGAGAGAGTTTTTTGAAGGGGCTCGTAAAGCTGAAATAAATAAGATGTATGTGAGAAAGGATCCCATTGATATCCCAGAGCGACTGGGCTCAGACATGGAAGAGTCTGATACAGAAAAGGAGAATGAAAAGGATGAGCTTCCCAGGGCGGACATGCCAAGTCTTGTAAACAAGTTTGAATCATTAGATGAGAAATTATATATCAGAAAAGAGCTCATCCCACTGGCAGAGCGGCTTCAGAATGAGGCTAAAATTACACACAGTCACAAAGAAGAAGTGGACATCTTCGAAAAGGACATGTCAACTTTTGACATCCAGGCTATTAAGAATGTCTTTGAATGGGGAGAACAAACATCGCCTTTCAAGGAAGAGAAAGTGGATCCAGAGGAGCCCATGTCAAGCTTCAGTGAAGCAACAGCAGACACTTCAAAGCAGGGTAGTCCTCGAGAGAAAAACGAGAGCTCACGGCAGAGCACCCCCCTCCCCTCACAGAAAGACGTGGTAGAGACTGTGCCAGCAAAACCATCAGGCCACTGTGAGACCAAATCAATCACAGAACATTTCTCCGATGTGGATGATTTTGGCAACAAGGTCACTGGAACAAGGACAACTGTCACAGAGCAATCTGAGAGTGTGTCAACACAGCCGGCTCCCTTTTCCTATGCTGATGCAGTGAAAAGAAAAGCTGCATCAGTGAGTCGTACACAGACCTACGACGAAGCTGCCACGGAGAAACTGCTCAGCGATTTCCACAAAACATGGACAGAGAGCGAGACAGTCTTCAAGAATCTTGGCTACAGTATCTCAGAGGAGACAACCTCACAAGCTGTGTCACATCAAATGACGTCTTTCTCATCCGGTAAAGAAATGCACAGCATGATGAGAGCTGAGAAACTAACAGCATGGATTGTGCACAGATTGATTTTCATTGAAAGTCAAAAGCAACCATCGCATTTCAAGAATTTCTGTGTGTGAACTGTTATGTTTGCATTATCAGCATTCTGTGATCGCTGGTTGAAAACAATATTGTTTTATGTTGATCGTGATGATCTTGATGTCGTTCTGTGGCCCAGTAAGTCTGATTGGTCATGAGTAACATGGTGGTCGGGCCTAGATTATCAAGACGCGGTATGCAGGCTTAACATCCCTGGTTTGAGCACAAAGGCGAATAGGAGAAGGGACATATGCTGGCTGTGAGCCTGTTCTCAGGCTGGCAATTCATCCATAGTACTCACCAGCTCTGCTTAAAGGGCAGCTGAGCAAAATACACTGATATACTGTGAATGCAATGGTGCGTGTGAGAGAGTACATGCAAGTTCAGGTGACAAAGGAAAATTCAGCATTAAGAGTGTGGAGGAAGGGAACACCATGTTCCAGTGATCGTGTTCAAAGCGAAGCATACAGGGACTGCTGATGACTTTTTATGTTGGTTTTTCAATGTGTCATCTGTGTGTTTGTAAACACAGTGATTCATACTCTTCATACTCATAACCTTCTAACCAAAGGCGTTTTTAATGCATTTAATGTGTTTGTCGCTGAATGGTTTATATTTAACATACAGTACTAATAAATAAAGTTTCAATGCTACAGTCATCAAATTAACAATACTTAACACTTAGCATTTTATTCCTTTCAACAGAGTCATGTTCCAAGGTCGGAGCTTTGCACAGTTTGTCGGAGGAGGACTTATCCGATGGATGCTGTAATAGTGGACAGAAAAAAGTACCATAAATCCTGTTTCTGCTGTCAGCACTGCAGCAGTAAACTCAGGTAAATGTATCCTGCATTCAAATTGTCACTATGTGCTTAAATATTTCAAGTAGAAACTGCAGTTCAGTGCAGTTAACCATCAATTAATGCATTGCATTTTGAGCGTGCTCTGATTGTTAAATAAATATAATATTTAAAAAATTAATAAATAAAATAATAATAATAATAATAATAATAATAATAATAATATAAAATAAATAATTTCATGTTGTGCAGCTCCTAAGTGTACAATGTTCTTCTTTCTTTCAGCTTAGGAAATTATGTTTCTCTCCATGGACATTTCTACTGTCTACACCATTACAAACAACTCCTTAAGTCCAAAGGGAACTACGATGATGGACTTGGGCAGAAACCCCCCACAGAAAGCAGTGGACTCATCCCCCCTAATGAGAAACGGAGATATTCCATGGGCAGTTCAATAGATAAGGACAAAACAAATACTGTAGACAAAGCAATTATTAAAATGTTTGATGAAAACAAACCAATCGGCAACAAAATATCTGTAGTTTGGCCCCCGCATACAGACGCCCCAAAGAAACCCTTTCAGTTGGAGGAGGACATCCAGCTGACTAAACCCCAGTGGCCTCCTCCAGACCACAGCCCCATGTCCCCTTCACAACAACACAGAAAAGCTGTTCCTAGAAGTGTCCTTTGAAATGTCCAACAACATAGTTTACTCCAACAAATCCAAATTAAAATAAGGGAATTGTGTTCTCTACTATAATACTAGCAAAGAAGCATCCTGTAGGTAAACTCAAGGTAGTCTTGAGTCTTGAAAGGCAGAAAGCTAAGTGATATGAAAGGAAACCTGAGAAGTGAGTACGTAGGTAGATATGGTTATAAAGGAAGGGAAATGTGCAGTGTATATATTTGTAAATGGCGTGCGAGTGAAAAAGCAGGTTGTGTAAGTAAGTACAGTAGGGAAGGAAGTAGAGGAAGTGGAAAGTGTATGAAGAAGGAAACAGTACGCCTAGAATTGAATTGAATCTTGTGTTTTTCTTTCACTGCATCTGGTTTTTATTTTATTTGTCTTATTCCCCTTTATGACACAAGGTGGTTTACCACAAATGATCCGACCTTCAATTGCTGTAAGGAGTATGTATTTGCTTTGTGGACCTTATTTTACAAAGCAATGGGGATGGGGTCAAATACTATTTGCACATCATCAACGGCTTTGAAATAGAGTTCTGAAAAGAGAAAATGAAGTGAAAGACATTCAGTCACCTTTAGTTTTAGCGAAGTCTCAGTGTGGTGAATCTCACCTCTCTGTATCAAACTACTCTCAAACACCATGAAATGTATTCGCAGATAGTATTTGACCCATTTTCTTCGAGGTCATTTTCTGTCTTTCTGAGATGAATTGGTTTATTGTAAAATTGAATTTGTTTCTTGCTGCTGTGCATCAGTTCATGGAGAGTTCCACTCTGAGAACGACAATTGTATTATTTTCTCTGGGCTTTTATCTTTCAATATACAAACATTTTTACATTTGCGTTTTTTTAAGCACCTGGTGTGCAACCTATTTGGGGTTATTTTATTTATAATATATAAAGTATATACTATCAACAATTAATTGGTAAAATCATGTTTGTTTTGGACATTTTTATCCTATTTTGAACAGCAAATATTTTGCAATGGAGAATATATTTTTTAGATTAGATGAATATACGGCTAACTTCCTTTGTACAAGTAAATTCCTGATTCTGTCACGCTGTCAGGCTGGTTTACTTCATTTATTGCTGATCCAAAGGCAATAAAATATTGAATTTAAGTGTCTCATTTGTCTCTGTGAAATTGGGTTGACAAACATATCGGCTGTATTTTTAGTTTGACACAGACAGGGAGGAGTTCCTAGTTGATAATATAAATCTCTTTCTATATCTACAGAGCGCAGACACACAGGCAGGATGTGTGCTCACAAGCTGTACGGTGTGTGTGTAGCTGATACAGGCAGGGAACAGTAGACTGGATCAGGTCAGGGGATCTCTTTCCCACTTTCATTATAATCTCCTTTTCAAACTATCTCCTTCCTCAGGGGATTTAATGCTCAGCCTGCAGCTGAGCCCACAGAGGCCCAAACAGCTATTTCCATTTATGAAAACTGAAGATTAAGTGATGGGATTGGAACACATGCAGTGTCCTACATCAGCATGGATAGCATATGTCTTCAGTGAATGTTACAGCCGGACCAAAATAGGCTTATGACCAAATGTGGCTAGTCATCCTCTTACCCCTCCCCTACCTGTCTCAGCATATAGATCCACAGTGAACGCATATGAGCTTAACCTACATATGCCTGTGCAGCCTTTAAGGCAGGAGCTGAGGTGTTTATTCTGAATGTTATCATCAAATATTAGTGTTGCTTTACATCAGTTATATACAAGAGTGTTTTATGGTTCTGATTATGGTTCTGAATCCGTCTGTTGAGAAGTTTTATGAGCAGAGTAGTGCAGTAGGAAACTATAGTGAAATAAGCTCCCTTAAAATGATATGTGTGTTTATATGAGACTAGTATGTAAGTGATTGTGTTTTCTGTCCATGCAACACTGAGCTTGAGACAAATTTGACAAAATGGGAAGGATTTATCAAATCATATCTTATCCAATCAGCTAATACTTCAACATAATGAGCTAGAGTACAAGTTAAGTGGGATAGTTAAAAAATATTGAATCCTCAATCTTAAAATGAAATCCTATTTTTCAAATCACCATGCGAGAACCATTTGTCTGAACTGTATTAAAGTCTGATTTCTGTAGAATAAAACCTACACAATTGACATACACGCCCTGGTCTTGGTTAACCAGGCTTGATCCCTTTGTTAACTCAACTGTGTGTGTGTGTGTATGTGTGTGTGTGTGTATCTCTTATCACTGCAATCAAACAGACAAGTTGCCTTTTATGTGCAAATGTCTTCTCTTTAATGTCAAATAGTTTGCCAGGAGTTGTCTGTAAATTCTCCCACAGCCTCAACCTACCTTGCTACCCTGCGTGGAGTCCTCCGCCGGGCTCTGATAGGCTCGGAGCCCACCGCTTTGCTCTCTGATTGGTCGGCTGTACACCCGTTAAGCGACGCGTCACTCCCCGTTGCGCTCCCATCACGCTTCCCCCGGTCAGATAACAGAGCGTTAGGATGCTGGAGCGGGCAGAAGCGTATCATCAGGACCACGGGTCTGAGTGGGATGGAGACGCGGAGGAAGGTATGCACAACAACGCCGCCGCCGCCGCTTTCTGCCCGCTTCCATAACCCCTGCGTGCTTTCGTTCAGCTTCGTCGCTTTACATCAGAATATGCGTGGTTTCTACTTCTTTCCATTCGCTGCCAGCCATCCTAGTGGATTCAACCTCGGGACCATTACGCCTCATCGCCTTCTGTACTGCTTTTCGGATATCCCCTGGTAATCTGATACATCCGTTAGTCCGGTGTGCGGCTGTGGTAATGCGGATCCCGGGCTCACTCCCTGCTGAGCACACACCCGGGCTCCGTGCAGTAAAGGGTGTCACCTCTCCTCTCCTGGATAAAAAGACGCAGGCTGCCCAGGACGTGCAGGTGGGCAAGTTACACTGTAGCCTATCAAACTTTAACCCATGGGTCCATTTTATTTTTAATGGGAGTTTTCCCCCTCCCTGTCCCAACATGTCTCTTTCTGCCAAACTTATTTGAATACCTCTGTGATTGTTATTGTTAAATTAATCATTCTGCACATGATAATGATTGAATTAGAGGTGTGTGTAAAGAGGAGTGTGGTCCTCTGGAGAGATAGTTGTGTAGAATGATACAAACTGAAGAGAAGAAAAATGATTTTGAAGGTGAAAGGAAATATGTCTTGCCTCCTAATAATGAATAATCTTTATTGGTGCTCGTTCTCTTAGAGATTTAGATTTATTTGTCAGTATTATTGAGAAATGGCAATGAAACTATCTGACCTTGTCCATTGATGAAGACAGATGAAGGAGTCATTCCATGCTATGTGGAAATTTCAAAGCACAAAGTTCGGCATTTTGAGGGTTTGGAGTTTGCTTTTTTAACATTTTTGAGATTATTTATACATAAAGAAGGGACGAAAAGAGAACAAGACACAAAGGATAAAAGAAGAGAACAGAAATGATGGAGGGAGCAAGGATGTGTGATGTTCATGTGAATCAAGGCAAAGAGACAACAAACAGTGACAGCAACCAACCACAGCCAGCAAAGATACTACATGTTGAAATGTCAACACCATGTAACCGTGGGGACTGAAATGAAATCAGTGTTGCCAGTGTGATGATGTCATTGGCGCTGTCCTTACGGGAGGACAGCATTCCACTACAAACACCAGCAGTCATTCCAGGCATCAAAGTTCAGTAGGTTAACTTCAAGATTAGAGACGGTAGAGAAGATAGTTCGTTACATTACATTACATTACGATCATTTGGCAGACGCTTTTATCCAAAGCGACTTACATTACATTACCACCCTTCGCAGAGGGGGGAGCAATTGAGGGTTCGGTGCCTTGCTCAGGGGCACCTCGGCAGGGGCTCGAACCGGCGACCCTCCGGTTCCCAAGCGGAAGCTCTACCCACTGAGCCACTGCCTCCCTACATGAAAGAAGGAGTTAGTTGGCCATTTTTAATCATGTGCTGTATTCAAATAGACAAATAGGCATAAAAGTAAATAAGTAAATAAAGACAGAGGCGTGAACCTTTCTGCTTCCAGGACTTTTTAGATCATTATCTGGACTAAATGCTAATCCTCTTAGTGATTCTACCACAGCTCGGTTTCCATTACATGTCCATCTGCCTGTCTGCGCTGTACTTTCTGTGAGGAGCTTTGTGTTTGTTTTATTAGCTGAGAGACTTTGCTTTGACACTGTATCTCCCCATGTGTGTGTGTGTGTGTGTGTGTCTCCACTGACTCCACTTTCACCAATCACATTTCTACCAGCTGGTGATTAGTCCCGGCAAATCTAAAGCCTTAATCTGTTATTGAAGTGTACTGGATATTTGCTCTGTCAGCGCTGGTTTGGCAGATATTCAAGGTCACCTGCAAGTGAAAAAGTGAACATTTGCTTTATTTTAATTCATGGTGCTTGGTGCTGCCATGGAGGACAGCTCTGTATTTATAGTCCAGCTCATATTTGCGTCGAAAGTAATTTATATTCTGAGTATAGCTGCAGAGATAGGAGTGTTTCCTGCTAATCTGTGTGTGTGTGTGTTATGAGGTATTTGTCTATTCCATAGCCTTGGCCTGTGGGAGCATAACACTTTTCCTTATTTGAGCATTATTATTATAATAGGTTTACATGTGCAGAGCTCCACTCCACTCATTCTCCACCCTAACAGAACAAAGGGACAGACTGTTGACTGTTGATTCATGTTTGAGATTAAAGGTACAAAGCAACATTCAGTATATACAGTATAATTGGATTTGTCTACTTAGTGACTGGCAACGTCAAAATAAAAGCCTACAGGCAGTTACACATATTATAATTAAAATATATGTTTAAGGTTAAGTAGTTGTAAAAACATGGATAAGGTTAATATGTTAACGTTACATCTTTCATCCGCATTCAAAATGCTTTCCTGCATTAAATCAGTGAAAGTGGCTTTAACTCTGCTCTGCTCCGTCCGGTAGAACAAATGAATTTGAATGCATTAGAACTGACTCATTTTTAAAGCCTTCCTTAATTTTCACATTTGGCCACTTAATGCTCAATACCTCGCTCCAAGAAGACAAATGCTACACTGTAATTCAGCAGTATTGTAATTTTTTTTAAACCAAAACAGCAACATTGCCAGAGCGAAGTTATTTTGTGTTCTCCACCCTAGAGCAATTAATTTTGAAGTGGTTGCCTGACAGAGTGGTGAAGCTGCAGCCTAAATGAGTTTTCTCTGTGGTTTCATTCTTAGGGGAAAACTTTGGTGGGACCACTGTGGGCATGACCTTTAGAGCTTCTGACTGAGTGTATACAAAATCATGGCTGTTATTATTTCCACACAGATGTCTCCACTCTAAACATGTTACTGCAATGGAATTGGAACTTCCACACATTACAAACATGTAAGATCTGGCCCAGTGAATGAAAGTGATGATGCATTTGTACCTGCAGTAAGTAGGTAAGAAACTAAATACCAGAAAGGTGCATATATTTCGGAGATCACTTTCTTCTTCATGATCCTTAATGTGCTACACTGTATTCATCGATGCAGAAACAACGTTGGCAGGAGCAGTAATAGGCTCATAACACTGGATCCCCGTTTTACCAAAGCAATCATTACAGAAATTCTGTCTCGTCAATTTTTGCACGGGCTTTACCACATAACACCAAGCAATCCTGTCACAATAAGTGCTTAATGTAAACCGCAGCACTGGCAACGCTAAACACATAGAAATATGATTATAATGCAAAGTAATAACAAGCTTGTAAGTGTTGACATATTTCTTCATTAACTACGATTAAGGAAAGGTGGCAAATTGCATCCAGCTGTTGCAAAGAGAGAGCGCTGAATATGAATGTGCGACTCGTTCCCCACGAGTCTTGAATAATAAGTAAGCCATCTTTTAAAGTTCATTTTGTAGACAATTTGTTGTATGAAAATAAATGTGCCATTAGTGAGAATAGTTAAGATTGAATAATAAATTGTCTGCGAATTTAAGAGGCCGGGTAAAGACATCTGGAAAATACAAGAGGCAGATTGTAATCTAAGAGATTGATGGGGAGTCTTTCCCATAAAAGGATCCATAATCAACACAAAAACTGAAATCACACTGCTGTGTTAGGAGCACAATCTTGTTAATATATAATTGGACAACAGTAATGCTCTTTACCAGTATGTAACCTTCTACTGTGTATATTCGTCTCATTTGACCTCTTCTCAGGACTGTGCGGGCGTCTACAGACTGTCCTTGATTGGCACATGCCTGACTGTACTGATACTGTACTGCTTTGTTTCACCTTTATGAATATTTTAGTCTTATGGAGTTTGGTGACCTCAGTAGACAGCAAACATGACTCCACCCTCCTTCAACCTGAGCAGCAGTGGAATAAGCCCCAATAACTGAAAACACCTGTGTGGGTGTGCAGGGACTGTGGGGTTCAGGTTCCCAGTCATTAGTCTGACACAGCCTGTAGATTTGATCAGTATTTTGAGACTTTGGCGCAGTATAATGTCATGATTTTTGCATAGTTTCTTGACATTCTTCAGGCTGTCATATGGGAGGACATTCTTCTTTCCCTACAGAAGTGGCAATGGAGAGACAGTGCTGTGTGAAGTGAGAGAGTCATCCTCACTTGACGAAATGATTTACTCAGGAAAAGCTTCCACTAAAGTACAATAAGAGCCCTAGTCATAACCTCTAACAAATTGAAACCACATGAAGGCCAACTGATAAGAATGAAACTAAGGCTGTATTCTCACTACAGTACAGCAGATGATGAACAAAAGACACCCCACCATCATTTCACAGCTTTGTTCCTCTGGTGTGTGACGAACACAAACTATTTACTCACAACAGATTCCATTCACATCCCAGCCTCTCAGTCACAATCAGCAATCTTACCGTACCTCTTGAGATCAACCCTGGATTAAGCGCGACTTCAGCGTAAACAAACATGGCGGATGAAAAACAGGAATACAGTAATCAGCTTTGTTTGCTGTTACACTTTTCTGCACTGTAACATGAAAAAGAAGGAAATTAAAGAAAGTGGTTGAGGTCAGCTTGGCTGGTTGAGTTCATCTTACATGTAATTCCCAAATGATTCATCATCATCAAAATCATGCCTTACTTTTTCCTCGTTATACACACATCAGCTGTTTTACGACTCTTATGACTGCTCATCAGCAGTATTTGGCACAGTGTGTGAAGTAAGGCAACACTTGAACCCACAGTGAATGGCTTTCAGTGAAGCATATACTGTGTCAGCACAGCTGGAAGTGAACAATACATTATATATATACGGTATACCAACCTGTATATATTGTATTTTATTTGTCGATATTCAAGACCCTAAACATACACATTGTTTGCCCTGTCACTTTTTCTCATTTAAATTTAAATTTAAATTTAAATATTTTTTTATATTTTGCTGTTCTGTGCATGTTTTTTTCACAATATAAAGGGTTAATGCAGTATGTTTGACCTAATTCAGCTTCAGGTGTAGCAAAACAAACCTTTACTTGCACATGAGCCTGCATTTCAAGTTATTATAGAAACCATCACCACATACAGTACATTGTGATATGAGATGAGTTCTTCTTCTTTTTAGTTTATGGCTGCAAGCTGGTTGATTGTTCACATTACTACTCTTTTCCCATAAGTGCCTTTTTCTTGTCTTAGGCTTGGCAAGGAACATTCATGTGTGGGCTTGTTTATACACACACAGAAACATCAGATGTGCCTGCACAGATAGTCCTGCCTTGACCTCTCATTCGATGCCTTTGTTTGCACTATATTAATACTTGTAAAGTAGTTCGCAAAATAGACAGATAAAGGATATCTAGCCCTTCTAAATTTGATTCAATGTTATGTTTAGTTTGGTGTAAACAAAAGGAAGTATTGACAAATGAAAGAAGTTGTCATTTTGTGCCACCCAATCAATTCTGTGTTCATAGATTTGTGTGTGTTCAGATTCATTTAGCAAGTCAGAAATGAATGTCAGAATCAATATAGCCCATTTAGAAATGACAAGGCCATCACGATAATCACACAGCTGTGGGCAGTTTGTGTCACTGTGTCTTGTGTTTAGTGGCCACCGTCTACAGAATAAGAAGGTGAGGAAATGCATTAGACTGTGAGCAACAGTCCCAGCCCATGACTGACTTCTAGCTCCGTTATTAGATGACTGGGCCCTGCTGAAGTTTGACTTGATTTCCCCTGTGACCGGACCAAACCAGCTGTATTGGAAAAACACCTCAGACAAGTCGTGTAGAAGCCTTGACCCTCAAATAGAAAAGAAAAAGAAAAAGTCCAACAGCCGGGCAGCTCCTGAGATTATATCATTTATTAAGTAAAAGCATTTATGTTGAAGCGTACAGCAGGCAGTGTTTGTTGCTAAAGAAGAGCAGCACATTCATACAAGAGGTCCTTTGTTGTGTGTTTGAAGAAGATGCCAAGACATTATAAAGCTTTTAGAAGTGTGTTTGGCTCCGTAGGGTTCTTAAACATTTGTCTTTGTGATTGCTAGTTTTTGGAAAAGTGACCCGTTGATGTTGTACAGAACTAGTAGCAGCAAAAGTGCCAATAGTGCAAGTAGTAGTGGTGCTCATAGTAGTAGTATTGCTACTTGTAGTAGTAGTAGTGGTAGTAGTAGCGTCATCAGTGCTATAGCTGTACAGTTTGGAGCAGTGAGTAGCTGGACTAACTCTGGCTGCAGCAGAAGTGTTGTGCTACTTGTATAAGTGGTAATACTAGTAGAACTGCTTAATGTATTTTTTTGGAAAGTATTAAAGTCTTCAACCAGTAGAGCTTCTAAGTCTCTCTATTTCACCGTAACAGAGCCCTGCTGTAATCCTTTTCAAAGGAGATTCTCTGTGACTGACAATCCGTCTCAGTCAGCCGGGCGTCATCTAACAGTCTTCAAGCGCCATTCTGATTTATTCTACCTCTCATCCCACTTCTACCGTTTTTATTGCCTCCTGAGCCATCTCATACCAGTCTGAGATAACAGATTGCTTTGTAGAGAAAAATGGGATAATGCAAATCTGTTCTGCAAAATCCATTTTACAAACAAACAATTCCACAGTGACCCTAGATGGGCTTGAGCTGCCACGCCAAACTTTGTGTTTAAGAACATGCAGTGGCTTGAATTAATAGCTTTCTGGGACAGATGTTGTGGGAGAGTCGTATTTAAATAACTTTTCTCTCCTAAAATAAGCTTGAGGTGCACAGATAGCGTGGGAATGAAAATAGTTTCATTTTCATTTTCATATGCGGCTGCAACCTACAGTTAATTGTATTGTGCTGCACGTATTCTCAGCACCAGCTATCACACAAATATATTTCAGCCCCTTTTATCAATTTGAAAGTAGATACGAAGCTTGTTCCTTGATATTTTGCTCAGTATTTAATGTGTTTATGGAGAATTTATATATTTACTTGGCTGATGCTTGGCAGATTCTCATCTAATTCGGTTGGTGGGATATTTAGTCATGGAATAAATTACCTCTGTGCAAAAGAACATTACTCGGTTGATTGGAACTGGGACATGACAGAAAAGATGTGCAATGCAGGATTGATGCTTTTGAAGCAGAAAATGTTGCAAGATCTCAATCAGATCAGAGCTCTTTTCATTCCCAGCCTGTCCCTGGTCAACAGTCTCATACGGGTTGTGATGATAAATCATGACCAGATTAAGTCAGAGACATTTTGGGAGCCCTTTCATTTGAGCCTGCACAGCGATCACAGAATATGTGATCAGATGCCTGGGATCAGTCCCTTCCTCACAGGGACACAAAGCAACGGGACACCCTGTAAAGGTGACACTGTACAAAGCAACGCACATCCTGTTCGGGACTGATATATACCCTCAAAATCCCCTGCTAGTTGTTGAAGTGGAGACTTGGTGCTGACTGCAGAAAAATGTTCTCAGTGTGGCTCAGAAGGATAACAAGTTCTTCATCCCTGTGACATGCCAGGACTGATTGAAATGGAACTTTTTGGCATAGTTGTAGTGAAAGTTACTCTTTCTATTTTACACCTTATTGCCTGTGGAAATCTTATCTTAACTGGCTTTAGTTGCATTTCATTGTCTTTTTAAACGCTGCTGCACCGACCTAGAAACTTTAGACAATATCATTTAGTAGGATGATTGTAATGACACCCTGGAGGGAACATTCATAGGCAGCTTTGATATTTCAAACATCACCAGGATGTAATCCGTTCTGCCTTACCAAAATGATAAAAAGAAGTGTCGTCTGTATTTTGTCCTACGGTTAGAACTGTTTAATCAGACACTTGATTGAAATCAACTGAGACCACAATGCTATTGGGTTGTCAGGGAGACTGAATTTGCTATTTGAGCGGTGTGAGAAACAGTGTTTGGTCTTTCTTATCATGAAGTTCCAGTTTCTATAAATTCATATAGACAATAAGTAAGAGAAAAAGAACTCTAGAAAACTAATAAAAACCAGTATCTTGCTTATTTGCTTATCACTCAGTACGTGTATGGTGAAAGTAAGAGATCAATCCGTCCACTGACTGACAACCAGCACACTGTAGGCACTCTGCATGCATTTCCTCCCCTGGCACTTTGTTACTTCCTCTCATGTGACTTCAGCTCACTTTCTCTATGTGTCTGCCTTCAATTTCAGAACAGACAAACATTGCAGTCTGCCTATTCTGTGCACTGCTGACTGCTATATTTACAGTTTGATATCAGCATCGCCACTAAAACTAATTCCTTGTCAGTCAGCCAATAATTGCTTCAATTAATTATGATAAAAAAAATAACAGCATTGAACAAAATCCACAACAATGAGAGGATGGAGGCATTTCAGAGGAGAAGATAAATGTTTCCCTGGGTCCATTAGCAGAAGTATCAACCCAAGATTAACGGCCCTTTCTCATGCTTTATTACTATTGGCTGATTTGGGGGAGTGTTTGTCAGGAGTGAATAGAAAGATTTGACAGAATGGTTTGAAACTAATACATAAATTAATATATTTTTCTATGTCAAGCTTAGATGTCCCAAGCCAATTGAAAAGTTTTCTTTGTAGAATAAATGGGATTTTTGTAAAGGAGAAAACAGGTCAGTCTGACCCGCCTCCCTATTGTTACTGAAAACAGCTTTGACAGATCAAAGAATTAGTCATTAAAAGCTGACTGTAGCATTTTCTGCACTTCAAAATCCATCTTGTGTGGAATTCTATTTTACAAGGACAACTAGAAAATAACCAGTCAAAGAAAAGATACAGAAAAACCATCAGAGGCTTCGAAGAACAATCCAAAACAAATAGAAAATAGTGTTTACATTTTTAATACTGCGTAGCTCAGGTTCAATGACAACATCACTGACATCATGCCAATACAACTTCCAAAACAGCAGCATATGGTTACATAGACAACAAGGACTAACAACTGCAATAATACTGACATCAACAGCTTGTAACAATAATTGCCAGTTCCGATTAAAGCAGATGATGAAACCTTGTTGTTTGCAGTATGCAGTGTGTCCTGTGCTTTACAGAAGGTTTCCAGAAGTGCAGCGCAACCTTCAGCAAGAGTTTCTCACCATAAAGACAGAAGAGTCAGAGGGCAACGAACAGCTTTTAGCTATGTGCACTGAGTAGGCTGAAGCTGTAAGAAGGAGACAGAGTAAGATTAGAGGCCACGAAAATAGTTCTTTAGTTGTTTCTTTCTTTTATGAAGGCCAGTGTATCATCAGGGCAGGACTACTTTGAGCTTGTTGAGCCCTGTCTGTACTGAATGTGCTTTAATGAGTGTCCTTCTAATTATATAAATGTAATTATCATCAGGGTGACTCAGACTCCAAAGTATTTATAATTCTGGACAGCCCCCCCCTCCCCCCCACCCCTCCTGTGTGTGGTTAATGTGTATACGTGCTGCTGCCCCATTCTGAATTGGAAACACCACCAAGCTTACTTTGCACAATGTCACGGTCGAGCAAGCAAAGTCCGGAGTTTTGACTTTAATGAAGTGAATGTACATCTTCTGCAGTGTGACTCAGCGTGGGTGTGTGTTGTCTTTTTGAGGAGCAGCTGGGCTGAAGGGTTTGAATAAGGAATGACTTGCAATCAATGATGGATGTCATATGTTGCTGGGATGCTGTGCGGACGGCTAAATGACGGCTGATATTCATGCACACTGCTGATAGAATATTCATCTGCATTGGCAATCTATAGGAGATGGAGGATACCTTGCATTATGTATCAACTAGGCTACTTATGAGTCCAGTCGTTGTCTGATACAATTCTCATTTTGAGCCCATTGCCACATGTGTGTGTTTATATGTGTGTCAGTGTGAGCATCGGGCTAGAGGTCTGTCTGTTACCGTCTAAGGACTGGGTGTGTATTCTAGAATGTGCTTTGTGTAGATGGCTGAAGGTCTAGCCGGGGCGTCTCTAATAAGCACACTCCAATACTCCACAGTGCCTGGGAGGCAAAGTTGCTTCTGTATTCAGCTGCTTCAGCTTCCTCATTAGGACAGCACTGCTCTAGAAGCCCATGAGACGATGGAGTCACACCAGGTGATGAGAGGTCATGACAAGATTGCCTGGAGGTCACTCCAAACTGAGAAGCTTTTCAGTGGAAGGAACTCCAGGGAGAAACCATCCTCCTTTAAATTAAGCCAAATCAATGAGGGCATTAAAGTTTTCCTGAACTGTTTCGTCCTTCAGTCTGAGCTGGAGTGACAATTGTGTTTAAGAAAACACTCTTAGTGTTTCTAAAGTTATTCTCCTGTTTTTTCCCTGGAGCTCTGTGAGGGGCAGCATTGTAACGATGGTGCGGCTCAGTGACACAAAGGAATCAAACTTGAGTGTATCACAGCTGCTAACACGACACGGCTGGATTTGTGGGACTCAGTGATATTTGAGAGTGATCATATATTGACCACTACTTATTTTCTGCTCTAAAAGAAACATTTTTGAAGCGGAATTAACGTATGCTTCCTGCAAACCATACGCACAAGTACAATCACATCACTATGACAACAGGGGAGGAATGTGAGTCTGCACAAAACGACACGAGTCATCACATTTTCATCCATCTGTGCAGGCTTCTGGGTGAAAGGTAGAGCAGCAGTCACACTCCATTACAGTATATATGACTTTAGATGTATATACGAACAGAAAATGTTATAGATAAAAGCCAGAAAAAGCCAAATATACATAAAAATGTGCCAAAACCTTTCCCTATATGACTCTCTATTATCTTTGACTCTGCATTCTGAACAGCATTCCGATGTGGCTGTCCTTGCAGACATTGTATGGATTTGTCTGAAGTTAAACTCAAAACGGACAGGTTGAACATACATAATGTCCCCAATTGTCTTATGTCATCGTTTTAACCAGCATTTGCTCACTAATGATGTCTGACAGGACCAGGTTGAAAGATAGAGGTTAATCACTGTGTATCCCTGCGCTCAAAGTCCTAAAAATCCTTGGTGGGCAGTGATGTCCTCTGAATTCTAAAATAGTATCTGCAGCTCCACATTTCCTTCTATAATTACCTCGTAACGGAGCTGCATTTCAGGACCAAGTATAGATAATGAATGTTTTGTTGTGCCTGTTATAGCGTCGGTGTAAAAGGATTTCTTCTAACAAGGTCGCCAAATATTTTTCCTGCTTCTTCAGTAATTGAACTAACAAGGATTATTAATTATCGGAGGTTAATCATTTTTTTTCTATTTATCATTTATCATCTCCCAGGGTTAAAGGTGGACAACAAAGGCTTCATCTCATGGAAACGAAGCTGCAGACACTCGTGAAATGTGCTTTTACTGTCAGTTTGTTTTATTTGAACTCGACACACAGAACACAAAACACAATTAGAAAATCAAATTTAGCAATAAGCCTCCAGCTCTGGTTTGCTTATGAAAATGACACATTTGAGCATAACTTAGCCTGATTGTGTTGCTGCATAAATGCCTTCAAGATTGGACTGTAATTTGTTTCTTTAAGACGTGATCAAAATACTGTGCGCCTATAACAGACTCTTAACTGCTCAGACCGACTGTAGACAGCCTGCAGCCGGCCTCAGCACTCACACAGGGTGGGATACGAGGTGGACAAGTGGGAACCGCTGAGGCCGCAACCCCGCTGATCACTGTTTCTGCTTTGAGGAGTTTTGTTTTAGACTTGCAACCGGTTATATCCCGCTACCTCGCCTCGTTTCAGGCCGTATTCATGGATGTACTGCGTGGTGACAGCTGCTCCCCCAGATCTTCAGGTTGTATTTGACTCAATTGTAGCCTGGCAGTGAGGACAGATTGTGGGAATGAGCATTCACCCTAAACATTGTGCCTGGCAGATGGCGTGATAACATCTGAGACCCCCTGTCTGAATGTCGTCATTTATATAATTCAGAGTCGAGATTGCAAAACAAGTTTTTTAGCTGCACCTTGTTGAGTTTTGGAATTCTGAACTGCTGCTATCCGATGAGTTCAGAGCTGTTTGGGAACACACAGAGACCTATTGTTCAAAAATCCTCATTTTATTAATACCCACATATCGGTATCCAATATCTGTCTCCACCAGGAAGTGTGCTCACGGGATCACATTGCACAGAGCATGAGATCAGGTTCAGCGTTTGTTTCGGATTGCGTTTCTGTGCCCCCTTGAACATTCCGCTCTCCTCCCTATACACCAGTGATTTGTCTCATTACTGCATTACAGCAAAATTGCCGAGACATAATCACAGACAGTAACTATGATGGATCTATTCCTGTAATTACTCTGCAAGTTCTATTTCACTAGTCATTGACTGTCAGCACCAATTAATATCTGCATAATGAGACACTTTTATGGAAAATGTAGAACTGTGCTTAGGAACACATAAATTCCCCGGCTTTGGAATTATAGCTTAGTGTGGAAATCTTTTGTCAGCTCATGTCTGCTCTGTCAAAAATAACTGATCAAATCTGGGCTTGGGGTTTACTCTGAGTCAAATTCTACAACACATTTCATTTATGAGCATATTACAAGCTCTTTCAAACTCTCCTGCTAATGAATCTGTCATTGCCTGTTCCACTCCATTGTAAACACCTCAAAGCTCCGTAGAAAGCCTTTGACAGCTTTGCCTTTAGGTGTCACTTTCTTTTTGAAGGAATTTCCCCAACACATTAAACCTCCACAATCACTCCACAAAAAAGGAATTACAGTAAAGTAAAGATCGATCTCATAGCCGGCGACTGTTTGTGATGAACTTCTGACTTGTTAAACATCTGTCTGTCAGCAGCAGCAGTTTGTTTTGACAAGGATTTACGTTTTAGTTTTAAATTAGATGGAGTCATGTTTGTATTGACATTTATACGCCATTCTCAAGGTAATATTGATTCCTGACTCAAACTTATTTTGTGGGGCATGTCTGCTTCTCTGCTACCTGTTATTCCATTGTTTGTCAGGCTTATGAGGCTTGAGTTTTGGCTCTTACGTGAGCACTTTGTAGTCTATCCCTCTTCAGCGTCTCTGAGGGTGTACAGAGCTCTGATATGAGGGGGATTTTTCCCATACGATGGTGAGAATTGTCTAAATAATGAAAGCTCAGGCTGGTGAACGCGTCCTCAAATACCACTGCACTCTTTGCCGTAGGTGGTGCAGAATGTCTCCAGCTGCCTGATGTCCTGACGGTTGATTCCTAATATCAATCATTTCTGCTCATTCCAAGTCTTTGAATGTGTGTCCACATATTTATATCTGAATGAATGAACCACAACAAAAGTCTGAGCTCTCTCTCTCTCTCTCTCTCTCTCTCTCTCTCTCTCTCTCTCTCTCTCTCTCTCTCTCTCTCTCAGCCATGTGATATTTTGGACCAATTATATCCAGGGGAGGTATCAGAAGTGGAGAGGAAATGCAGCCTTGGGGACCAAAGAACCCCTATAGAGCCTGAATCAGCATGTCTGGAGCATTGCAAAATGACACACGATGCCCCTTTCAGTTTGAGCTGCGGGCAAGAATAACACACTCAGCGGTAGAGAGCTGGACACCTGCTAGAGCCTGATGCCTCAATTTTGGTTCTAGACCTTGCAGGCATTTGAGCTGAGATGCAAATTTTAGGAAGAGGAAGAGTTTGTATCATATGAATGTTGTGCTTCTTTGTATTCATCTTCATGTTCTCTCTTGATGCTTTTGTCATTCAATCAATAACGCTTGTAAGCTCAGCAGAAGGAAAACAAGTTAACAGCGACATGAAACAGAGATTGATAACAAACGTTAAATATGATTTGAAAATAGTAGAAATGTGCATAGTCAGAAGAAATGAAGGATTGTGACTTTACAAGAAAAAACTCCACTGATATCCATTGAACTCATCGTCAGCGCTAAACTGTCCCAGTCAGCATGAAACTGTAGACTGAAAGTGCCTGTGACTGACCTCCTTTCTCAGGAGCCTCAGGTAAAAGATTACAGCCCACTGAGTAAATGATCTTTACAATTGACCACATTGTGATTTAATCGTTTCAGGTCTGAATCACAGAGCAGCAGCATGAATATCACACTGTTGTGGTTGCAATTCCGATTCCAATATACTTTCATTATCTAAGAAGATACGATGGCATGACTTATTTCATCTAGTTTTGATAGTTCTGACTCATTTGATGAGGATGATGATGATGATGATCAGTCTTGCCTTACTTGTTTCACTCCAATTTGACTTTGTCACCATCTACTATTATGCAGGAGTCTGTTGGGATGTTTGGATGCTTTAAATATTCATGTATAATATAATATTTAAAAAAACTAAAAAGCCATCACATTCTGCAATCATCTTAGAACCAACAACAACCCAAAAGTCCATCAGTATCAAAAAGATGAATTATGCTGATCTCCCCTAGGACCGCCTCCAAATGACCAAAACAAAAGTAATGTGATGAAAAATACCAATTATGTGGAACAGAAATGAGAAAACCAAACTAAGTTTTGAACATAATTGGCTCTACATAGACAGTAACTGGCCATGTGCCTGACCGCAATCTACATCCATCCTTAAATCACTGTTGATGTTTATTTGGACTGATGGTCATTTGAAAGATCTTGTGTATTTATTCAAGCGAGGGAGATTCCTGCACTCCGCTGGTTGTAAAGTCGTAAATTCAGATGATCCATTAGTGTAACGTTTCCCTGCCGACAAACTGTCAGAGCATGAGTCGCCCGCAAGGAAAAACAGGCTCAGCATATGTAGATAATTTAAGCTCCTCCCACACAGCTGATTGCTCTGCAGCTCAAGCAAAGGTTGAATGAATAAAACACAATGTATGATCCTAAACAAAAGCTGCATGCGTTGTTCTATAGATACTTCCTGGCCTCATGTGTACAATCTAACATTTTTCAAAGCACTCAGTCACAACATTTGAGTACAGAATGTGTTTTGCTGCACTATAAAGAGAGAATTCACAAACCTGGCACTAACCACAAAAAACGTCAAGTTACATAACACATCTCACAGCAACAACAAGTACAGCTGCAGTGTCTGCCAGTAAAGCTCATTTTAATATGGAATGTGGATTTCCTTTCACCGGGGCTAAAAGTTCCATTTGCTCAATATGCTCATTTCTGGATGCATAAGTGCTTTTAAATATTCTGATCCTGATAAGTGGGTTTCATTTGCACGTCCATACTTTGTCTTTGTAGAGCAATTTGGAGCCAGAATTAATTTATTAAAAGTGTGGGCGGGTGGGGGTGGGGGGGAGTACACATGGCAATGTCACATAATCGTCAGCTGAATGTTGCCTAAATAGTGCGACACGTGCGTCTGGAAGTGCGTCTTTGTGATTCCTGTGGCCAAACTGAAGCTGCACAGCCAAAAATGCTAACAGGAAACAAACGGCAACTGCTACAAATGTTTCAAAGATCCATTCTATTGTTAAACCTTTTTTATCTCTTACATGGTTAAACAGTGGCTTGATATCCTGCCACCATGAGGACACAGCTGTGTGTTTCTGTGTCTGTGTGTTCTTTGCTCTCTCCCTCCACCACACAAACAGGCAGCGCTGCCTTTCTTCTCTGATTTAATACTTGGATTCTCTGTGGACCTCAAGCATTCATGTCTGATGAATTGCAGCCTTGTTTTCTGTTTTGCATATTTTTCCTCTTAAGCAGTGATCCCCACTGAAAAATTAGGCTTTCTTAGACTTGGATGGATTGAGATCTGGTCAGGTCACATCATTTCCACATTTGTATGCAAAAAAAAGGTTTAAAAAGATGGAGATGTTGGTATGAAGTAAGACTTTAATAGGGCGTGGAAATCCAAACATCATCTCCTTTGTGACGGCTTATAATTCACGTTCGTTGTTGGCTTTAAATAGTGCATATAGTTCTTCTGTTTACACACCTCTGTCTTTATGTCCTAACAAATGAAAGCATAGAATCAAGAGGGTGTGGGAGTTTTTATACGTCGACCAGCCTCACAGTAGCAAACAAGTACCAAACCCAACAAAAGCACGCAGGCCTCCAGCATCTACGCCCGTCAGCTGATTACCACGGGCCCAGTCACTTTTAATCTAAGGTAAAGTCTTTGAAAATTGCATCTTGGTTCTTCAGGTGAAGCAAAATGGACAAGAGCGCATGGATTTGGTGCAACATTTACCACGTCTGTCTCCACTTTCCTTTTCATTCATCATCTTAGACTACTGTGCCCACTGAGCTGAATACATTGCCTTGAACAACACTTCAGACAGTGCAAGCTTTCTCTGATGATGTGAACATAAATCACTTTGTCACTGCAACACACAGAATGAAGATAGTATTGATCTCACTCAATTTTTGTAGTCTGGAGCGTTGTTTTTCTTTTTGCGAGCAACATCTTTCAAATGATCTCTGGAAATGCCCAATTTTACATTTTAAGACTGTAAATCATTTGTCAGAACGCTTGTCCCGACAAATTAGTTTAAATGTCAGATGTCCATTATGTTTCTGCAGGGAAGGGGGGGGGGGGGGGGGGGGGCAGCAGGTGACCGACTGCAGTGCATGTATTTCTGTTGCAAAACTGGCAAGAGCGAGAGCCATCTGCCTTTAGAGAAGAGATGTGTGTATGTATGAAGATACTGTTTGCTCAGTAAGTCTCATTTTGCAAGCACAGTAATTGTGAGCAAAATTTCACACACACTGCATCCATTTACAGCACTTTCCCAAGTATTTAGTTGTCATCTCTTTACCTGATATGCTACTGACTTTATGTTATTGTTATTCTGTCATTTATTCTTTAGAAACATTCTCTGTCCATACAGAAGTATGTGAACTCGGACTAATCACTTCTCCAAACAGAGTTATGTTTTCAAATCAGTGTGATGGAAATGGAGATGTGGGTGGCAGAGGTGCCCTGCTTTATAGAAGACAAAACAAAAACACACACATACACACATCTGATTACCGACACCACACACTCTTCTGTTTGTGTCTGTTTGATGAAAATACATTTGAGATGAGTTCTGAAGCAGGATTGTAGAAATGCATGAACCCGGCACATTTGTAAAGACCTTGCGTATTCATCAGTGTCTCACATTGGAGACACTGATGAATACTTGGAAAACTTGGACGTGGATACGGCGACAATATTCTGTGGGCAGATGAGAAGAAGTTGCCTCTTTTTTTGGCAGGAATGTAAAATGCTATGACTGGCCAAAAACTCATCCTGGCTGTGAAGCGATGATGGAGAGATCATCTTGGTTTAGGGCCATTTTGCTTTGTTTGTGGCCTGGGAAGCTTACAGTCTTTGAGGGATATTTGACAGAACAATGTCCAAATTTCAGCTGAAGTAAACAAAACGCACATGAACATCCACATCCATCCTATTTACGAGCGTCTGTCCCAGCTGTCACCGGGTGAGACGCAGGCCCCGCCCAGCTCGCGCCGCCGGTCCGTGTCAGAGCTAACACACACAGACAGGCAACTCAATCATACTTCCGTTTACGTCTACTGGCAATTTAGTTTCCAATCCACCTTCTTGCTGTGAGTTGACATTGCTAACCACCGAACCACTGTGCTGCCCCAAAATCCAGACTACAGTCCGATAAAGATCCGTCTGCAAGAAAATCAGCTACAGAGTTCCTGCTGCTTGTTTGGCAAAGTGCTCTGTAAAAAGTGTAAAGTTGAGCTTTATAAGAATACAAGTAAACCCAGTACGAGAGCCTCAGTTCACTATACTTAGACATGATATGAGCTGGAAATACAGTACATTGAAATGTCTGCCTGGTGATGAATGCAGCCTGTGACAGCGTGACTCTCGGCGGTCAGCCCGTTATTGTCTTCGCCCCTCGCAGCTTTAACTTGAATGGAATATGATAGAGAGCAGTGTGCCGATGAGAAAGGGCGGTAGGTTTCACTACTGGGATTGGCACAGGAAGGAGCCATTTGTTCCGCTCAGCGTTTTGACTCTTTGTCCCGATAGATATCGAATGGGAATGCATATTTTATGACAGAGCAGTGGGAGTGAGGGACTTAAGAGCAGAGAACCAGAGGGAGGGGGGCAGACGGGGGGAGGTACAAGTGATAAGATGTGTTTGCAGGCTTAACTCCGCCTCCCTTTACCAGGACAGGCTCATGTAATCAGAGCCTATGGCGATGAAATACAATAGGCCCCACCCACTGTATGTTTGTGGCTGCAGGAGGGATTTTGTCACAGTTAAGTCAAATAGGTTTCCGTATTCTAATTGAAGGATAACTGTGTTGCTGTAAGGTCACAGGAGACACAAAAGACAAGGACGATAGGAACAAAAGGAACCTTGAGGGAGTCCAACAATCCTGAGCTTCTCTCTAAATATCAAACTAAACCCAAAATAGTCCTTTGACATTTCTTCCTCAGGCATTTAGTTTAATTGATCCGCAACTCATAATCTTTAATAAGGCCCACCTTCAAGTGTGGAGTGTGTGGAGTGTGTGGGTGACTGGGTGGGTGTGTAGTATGTCATGGAGGTTTGTATTCACAGTGCATTTCATTTCTTTATTAAGCATGTGGAAACAACCTCAGCAGGTCACAGGTTATGTTGCATGTCACAGACCAAAGTATTTGTTAATCCTCCTCTCAGTTCCTCGGGGCTGAAGGAAACACAGATTTGTTCCTCGGGGCTGAAGGAAACAGAGATTTCTGACATAAAGCGTCCGATGGAGGAGCTGCTGCTGCCCAAATGTCACGTAATGACAGGAAAAGAACAGATGCTGCTGCGTAATGCTTTGTCATCCATGCCGGTGTTCCGATCACAGAAGAGAGAGGGTGACTGCAGGGTCACGCCCGGGTGTTGACATTAAGACTGAGCGCGTGGCGTCTAAGGGGGGGGAAATCTTTGGAGTGCATTAACAGCGTGCAGAGATGAGTACCTCTGTGTAATGGAACCCTAATTACTTCCTGTCACGTGAAGGTCCCACAGCTCCATTTACTCTATCAATACATCAATGCCCGGCTTCATAAACCACACATTAACCAACCTCTATTAACCTGCAGATAAGAACCTCATTAGGATCTTGCTTGGTTTGCCAATGTGCACAGTCAAATAAATCAACAAGCTTTTGTTTAAATAATCCCTGATGTTCACCATATTAAAGATTAAAAACAAACCAGGCACAGGAGGAAAACGTTACACTGCCTTTTTACAGCCTAACCTGCTGACGTGTCTGTATTACATTATGTCAGCACACAGAGTGACTTACCTTAGATAAGATAAGATAAGATAGACTGACTCTTCTCTGTGTACATGTAGGCAGATGTGCGTAAAGGATATGAAATTATTAATCTGTATACTTTAACATGGATTTCCCAATTTTTATTCATTCATTTCTGCTGATTTATCTTTGTTTGTTTGTAAGTTAAGTCAATTAGCAATTATTATTTGATTTCCCTTGAGTTTACTGACAAAGTATCCCCTATTGTTTCAACTTGCAATACTGAAACGTGCTTTTGTCTGGAAGCCTTTGTTTACCCGACGAGTGGGCAGCCTGAGTTCAAGCGCCGTGACAGGAAGCATCTGCTCATCTTCAAGTGTGTTTGAAGCATTCCGGCCCGACTCCTAAGGTGCTGAGCTCTGCGTGACCTTTTCATGTGGGCACTGTTGCAGTCTGCTGGCGGCACATATGTGTCATCGGCTGTGTGTATTCTGCCACCCGAGCAGAGACTGTACAGGTCGCTCAGCACCTCACACACCATCTGGATAAATAGCTGGTAAAATGTACTGTGCTTGGTGAAAATACTCTGTGGTGCACTAACCCTCCGGCTACAGGATGAAATATAGATACCATATGTTACAGATGGATGTACCTGTGGAGAACATTGCAGTGCTTTGACCCTGGTGTTGCTGCTCAGACATTATATATAAATGTAAGACATTACTGTAAAACTGTAGGAAGAATGCATTCAGTCTTGTATGCAGCACCGGCACTTCTATATTTTACACTTTATAGTAACAAGATTGGTTCATGTTCCGGCACGTCTCATAAGCCTCTGCTACTCCTCTCTAAAGTATGTGATGGACTTGGTTTCACAGTGCACCCTGGGTAATGAGCTGTCAGGGTTGCGGCCTCGCTGTCATGTTAGTTTGGCTCCAGAGGTGTTAGCCAAGGTGGTCTGAGACATACAAAAAGTGAAAATGAGTCACATCCTACTGAAGATAACGTCCTCAGCAGAAGCAACGGTACAAGCAGTGCCTTAGAGGCTGTTATAGTAGAGCCTGTTACTGAGCCTGTCCTGTTACTGAGCCTGTTACTCAGCCTGAGGCAGCCATGACTGCATCAAACACTGACGTCAACAATCATATGAACCGTGCCTTGAACGATTTTTGGTTAAACGGAACCAATGCAGTATTTTCTCACTCAAAATCACTCAAAGTCAAACAGCTTGAGCTCAAATTCAAAAGCGGAGTTTAAGGTTATCTCTGTGCTTCACTTCATTTACATCCTCACTGAGGATGGAGCCTCAGTGAGGAAGGTTCTTCCTCCCACTCGGCTCCCTGACGTAGAGACCCCACAGAAGTGACCCTTTCCTCCGTCTTTGCTTCATTGTTCCTGCAGTAGCTAACAAATTCTGTCCTGTTGAACATATTTTGCAAAAATGTATGGTCATGAATGTGAGTTTTCAGTCTGGATGCATCAACGGTCTTTCTGAAAGAGATTTTGGCATTGGGTCGTTACAGACTTTCCCTTTGATCTGGTTGTTAGGGAGATAAGAGAGAAGGGTCTAACTCACCACGGCTCAGATAATGAAGTGGCCTCCACATTTTCTCAATATTTTATGTTTCATTCCTCACATTCTTGTGCAGACTATGGATAATGGATAAATTCATCACGACTTTCAATTCAATTTCATTTGAATGCGGTTGTAGTATTTCTGCAACGTCTTCCGTCTGTTCACTCAGGATTCATGCACTTACTTTTGATAATCACAAACATTTTGTGCTTTTTCTCATTACTGTTGCAGCAGATACCTCTAGTCTTTGGGGTGTTTTCCACATCAAAACACACTGAACAAGCTCACAAACATGACTGAAGTGTACTTTGCCCCTCTGTCTTTGTTTGAGCTGTAGTCCTTGCTACTTCAGAGTAAAGGCATGATGAGGAGAAACACCTTGAAATAGGTCAGCAGAGAGCGCAATCAGGCACAGCACCATCTGTCCTTCTAATGACTACCTGGTTGCTCTGTGATATGCCACGGCTGGCTGGATAGGCTCCATAGAAAACATCCTCTCATTAAGTCCCGGCGTTTCTATGCAGCTCTGCTCGAGTAATGACACATGAGCAGCACTATCGCACCTCAACAAGAAGAAAGACAGACACTGTTCCTCCCTCCTACAAGGATGGGGAGGAGGGAGGTTCAGTATTTTCTCTTGATATGCAGTAAAAACCAACAACAGTGTATTGTTGCCTTGGAGTGGGGAGTGAGTTGCAAATACGAATAAAGGAGAGAAAGCATGTTGGGGTTTTGAGGTCACGAGTGAAGGTAGGATGGTGCAAGAGATCAATAGGTAGATTTGTGCAGCGTCAGCGGTGATGAGGAATCTGTTCTGTACTGTTGTGGTCAAGACAGTTGATCTACAATCCCTGTCCAGCGGTCATAAGTTCTGGGCACTGGCACCGTTTCCTCTGCAGAGCCTCAGGACAGAGGTGAGGAGAGACGCGGGGAGTAGAACTGCTGCTCCTACGCATTGAAAGGAGCCAGAGAAGGTGATTCTCCCTGTGGATGTTTTGCATGAAAGTCCAACAGGATGGAGACCAGGAGGACCCAGAATACACTGGAGGGATCATACAGTACATCCCTGGCCTGAGATATACTGTATAGATTTGCCTTTGTTCTGCATTTGTTTGAAGCAATTGTTGTGCAAGTCCTCAAAAATAATGGGATGCGTTCACTAGATGAAATAGCGGGAGAAGTGGAATGACAGAACAAGTGGCAGTGACAACCAGGAAAATGTCTGGAAAAGTGTGGAAGGGGAGCTAATTGAGCTCCGTCTCTGAAGCTGCAGTCTCATTCCAGTTTGGATCATCAAGTAAAATGCTGACAAACTGGAAGACGTTTTAATGTTTAGTGCAAACTGAGGACAATTTGGGTTTTGTCCCCTTGTGGATCTGTGGTTTCATTCCTCAAATTGAAGTATTGCACAACCATGCATAATTAGGATGGCCCTGCTTTAATACATTTGGGGTTATGTGATGTCTGAACACATTAAACAACTATACTGTATTTTAAGACCTGCATAGTAATGGAATACAATTTGGTTGATTTATTAATTTTAGTTTGGACATTTTCCAAAAACATACACAGTCTGCCAGTAGGCCTTCAAAACTGATTTGTCGGTCTATATATCAGATGTTTAGGTCCGCATTGAGAATAACAGTAACCGATTTTTCATTTATTTGCTCACATAAAGAACTAATTTAGCTGAGTCAGGATCACAACATCTGAATGTCTGTGTGCATGAACCACAGACAACCACAGGAGGTGAACAGGAACCTGGAAAAGGTGTGTTTTGCATCAGGACACAAACAAAAGGAAATAGGTGTAAATGGCGCCGTCAAGCAGCTGTTTTCTTCCAATCATATTTCAGCAAAGAAGGTTGTTGAGGCAGCCATTGTCAGAGTTGTACCACCTGTGCAGTCTAATCCATCAGACATCCGTTCAACAAGGGTCTGACAGGCAAAACAGAAGAGCAGCTGCTGTAAGCGTCTACCTCACAGTGGAGGGGAGAAAGGATTACATTGCACTATCCTAAATGTGAAAGGACATAGGTTGACATATGTTGATTAGTGACAGAGGACAGGTTCACTCCAAACACAACAGAGTCAGAGTCATTTATTTTGCTTAACTTCCTGCTGTCAACAGTGCTGTCTTGAGGAAAATTAGCTGGATGTCTGAACAGCGGAACAGAAGGACAAGCAAACATTTCACGTGGCTTCACTCTGCTGTTTATGACAGAGCAATTAGACAAGATTTCCTCACTTAAACCAAACAGACACGAGGCAAAAGCTGACACGCACGATCATCCTTGGTTGAACAGAAGCTAGAGGAGGTCGACCCCGCCGGCCGGCTCATTGTGACCAACCTACAGCAGAAACATAGAGCTCAGTCGCCGTCACCGCTAAGATCTTTGGACTGACGATCTTTGCGAATGGAAAGAAAACCTCCCGCAGTCCAGACAGCCAGAGCTCAGGCAAGTGGAACAGATGGAACAGGACCAGCCACCACGATAAGACAGGCGAGCGAGGGCAGCAGAGGGAGACGAGGCCATCTTTCCCTGCAGGAAATCATCTCAGTGGATGTGATGCAGCCGTGGGTAGCAAGCCAACAGGGGGCGTAGTCGCTGATGCTGCACCAGTGATTGCACAAACATCATCATTCTTATTCTATTACACATCTGGCCATTTGAGAGGAGCGGATATTCTGCAGTTTCTTCAGTTTTCTCCCCAGTATGATGTTTTTAAGCAGTTTGTTCTTTTCTTCTCAGAGAGCTTTGGGCTTGTGTGTGGGAATTGTTGTTGTATGAACCTTTTTTGCCCTTTTTAAACAAATTATCCTTGAATATTGGACCAAAGACCTTACAAAATCTGTTCCTGCTTTCTTTCTTTAATAATAATAGTATCGCCTCTACTTTTTCAGGGATGGTTTTTGCTGCAATTATGTATCCCAGAAAATGTTACTGTCCATATTTACCACTGAGTCTGCAGCCCTTGGGGGAAATCACAGCTCTAGAATAAAGCAGTTCATCGTGTATACTTCCTATTATTCATGTCATCCATACACCAACTCAGCTGAGAATAAGACCTATATACTTATTAACTCCTTCATGAACTTTGGAGTCCCATAGTTACTGCAGTTGGTGTTGGCCATCATTGTTGTGTGGCTTTAAGGGCCTTCAAGGGGATTTGAGGGTTGGCTTGTCCTGTGCAGCTTTATGTCTTGTCCTCACTAATGAGGATGCGGTTGCCTGATTTTATTTAGGACATAACACCCAGAAATAGACGTGACACAGCTGGACACCAATGTTTTATGTGGGATTCTCCATAAGTAAACAAATTACTAATTAATTATTACCAAAACACAATCATGGTGTTCATAGTGTTTAGTATATTTCCCTTTGATGTAATTATTCCACATTACTGTATCTTTAATATGAGGCTACAGACTGCTTAATGAGTGATAATAGCATTAAAGATATCATCCACTAGCTTCTTTATTGCATGTTAATTATATAAAGTACCGTTATCGACAATTACTAAGCATGTATAATGTTTCTCTCAAAAACCTGAGTTGCATGTCCATAGAGATGCATCCAATAAGACAAACCTGGACTTTCTAAACTGCCCTGAAAGCTTCATTTTTGATTGGTCCTTTACATCAACTTGAATTTACCTGCCGACACAACTGCTTAGACACGCCCACCAGGTGTTCAGCTGGCTTCCATGTTTCACAGGCTCAGGCTTCACACACTGGAGATGTCCAATCCAAGCAGAACAGGCAGTTTGTAAAATGGTCTGGTTGTTTGATGGTTGAAATTTGAGGCATTTGTTGCACACTGAAGCATTGCACATTTTTCAAATAGAACCCTAAATTAAATACGAACAGACCTTTTTGCTTAAGGACAATAAGGAACCGAGGAATACATTTCAGTGCACATGTTCCCTGCAGGATCTAGGCTGAGGACAACTTGGCAACGGCGGTAATAATGAATTAAATTTGCATTTTCATATTTCATATATCTATGCGGTGTTGCACAGCCTGAAAAAGAACCTAGAAGTTGTTAAGGGGAGAAGTGTGTTTCTAAAGTAGGTCTCTGAAAGCTGGAGGAGTACTTTATCATGTTGAAGAAAGGAGGTGGATTTATTTGACAATATTTATATAATTGTGGCCTTTACTAGGATTAAGGTGAGCATTTATATTCTGCATGCATGCAGCAGTATGCTTTTGTGGAGAGACCACAGGATTAGTGGACACTGAGCAGCATCTGGTCAGAATCATTATGTCGGCTTCATCCCATTCGGCCTCCTGTGTGTCTGGGTTGTGCAGCTCTTCTCTGAAAGCATCAAGCACACACACTGTCTGAGCACTAATGCTCCAGAGCAGCACACACATCATGGAGTCAAGATCTTTAACTCCTCTCTTATCCCTCCTCTCATTCCCTTGTCACCATGACTGCACCGCCTAACTAGCGCCTACCTGCCTGTCATCTCCCAGTGTAAGCCCAAAATTAATCTCGTTGTCTCAGATGCCGCTAAAAATGTATTTACAGACTCTGCTGGCTGAGGCTTAGGATCAGAGATTTGCCAGCTAATGGTGGGATCTCTTTGAAAAGTGCACATCTCTGTGATGCCGGTTAATCAGCACAGTAGAATCGCCCTAATATGGAGGTTGCAGGGAACAAATATATGTTTAGAACAGTTAAATAATCTGGAACTGGGAAGCAACTGTTATTCAAAATATGGCACGGCGATGTCCTGCAATGCAATGAGCCAAACACACACACACACACACACACACAACAGAAACAAACCAATCCCTTTTCATTTGAAGCATCATTGTGTGTGCAGGCTAATGACACCTGAACAAACACCCCTCACATTATTGTGTTAAACCCTTCGGCTCCTTAATGCTTCGTACATAAGCACAAGAAACAAACACCCTACTAATCTGATCAGGCATTTAATAAACCAATGCTGTACTTTGAATGGAAATGTTCTAAGTGTTTTAATTTTCTTGAAGAAATGAGCCTTTATGTCTCTCTATAGAATACATAAACACCATTATTTTCATCCTCTATCCAAACTTTTCATTCAGCTTAATGTAGCTTCACTGATTTAATTGCCTGTACAGGTGATCCTCTTGTGTTTCTCTCTCTGTAACAGGAGAGAACATTATAAATCAAACCCTAAGCATAAAATACGTCAATTATCATATTCCCCAAATGGAGGAGTATGTGTTGCAGAATATGAGTGTGTTTCTTTTGTTCTTATTTCAGTGTCTCTGTCTTAATGTGTGCAGGTGACACAGTGATGAAGTTTGAACTATTATTCTCACCGCTAAGGAGGTTAGACTTATTGTTTGGTTTGTTAGCGGGATTAATCAAAAAGTTCTGAAGGGTTTTTGATTAAACTTGGTAGAAGCGTGGAAAACGGCCCCTAAACAGAGCCCGGCGTGGGATAGTGTGCCATCAGGACATTAATTCTTAATTAAGAGAGAATAATTATTAAAACTTCAAAGAAGAATTTCTTCATCAAAGAAATTTTAATCACGAATGGTCGGCCCCATTGATTTCAATTGTTTTGATTTACGCAGCCATGTGCTGTACCATCAGGGGGTGCGTACCACATGTTGAGAACCGCGGATTTAGCCAGTACTGTTCGAAAGAAGATGTACGTCTGTTGTATGTGTACATCAACACAGTATACAGTGTTGTAGCACAAAATGAGAATATGGGGAGGAAAGTATGAAAGATTGTAAACACAGTAGTCAGGAATGTGCTCAGTCACATTAAAAGATCAGAGGTATTGTGAGATCTGTGCTTTCTCAGTTGGATATTCGAAAGCCCTCTGTGTTCCCAGAATGACAGATCTTGCAGTAAACAGTCTTTCTGGAACATTGATAGAGGCGGGCAGATGAAAAACACTTTACAGACTCATTCGTCTTTAAGGGATCTGCTTCTATAATTGAAAGAAAATGTGTTTTTTGACTTCACTTTTTCGTTTGATTTATGCTTTCTGTAAAAATAGACGTGTTGAAATAAATGTAGTGAAACACATCTTGCGATAGCTCTGAAAACGTGTGCGTGTTCACTCCTCTTTGTTCTTCAAGGCCGACCAAGCTCACAAATGTGGCGTACAGCGAAATAATGCCGGGCACAGAGATTAACTCATACCTCACACTGCGCTACACTCAGGCAATTCTCTCATGGTTTTTCACACCTCACAGATCTGTCAGACAGCTGCATCACCAGGATTTCAAAGGAGAAGTTTGTTCTTTTTGAAATATACATATATAACTTTTAAAAACATGCTACAGGCAAAAGGGTATTGTCGAAATTCAGTTTAAATGGAACATGGATATTGTGTCAAAGCCAACAGTTGAATAGTGTAAAAAATGTGTGTATGTATGTTTTAATGTTGTCTTCTTCAGCCTCTTCATGTTGTTGTCGTTATTGTTGTCTCTAATGTTCTCCTGTCCGTTGTGTGATTAAAACAATAACCACAGATATTCCGATATTTAATTCAAATTAATTCAGAGGTAATCAATCTAAGGTTCTGGCGCTGGCGGACACCAATAACCCAGCTGTGTGTGAATTGTGTATGAATTCAATCCGGCAGTGTGTTAGCTGAGAGCCGTTGTTATTGGAGAAATGCTTTAGAAACTTGTCTGCAGACAGTCAGGGGGCCATGAATCAAATATGTTTTTGTGGTGCACACACAGGAGAGCATAATAAGCCTTTTTAGGAACCAGCCTGCCAAACCCTGAACCCAGAGGCTTGCAGACAGGCATGCCTCGTCCTGATGAATGACTGTCTTTGTGCTGTGTTCCCCCACACCGGTTTACCCTTCACTATACATTAAATCATGATAAATAGAGCCTCCGCCTGTTATTTAAGCTAATTATTTGTTTTTCATTCAGGTTGTTTTTTCGTTCTGTTTCGACTGGCTGATTGTGCGGAAGTTTGCTCTGATGAGTTTATCTCTTCTCTTTTTACAACAGCTCACCTCTCACTTCCTTAAACATCAGCAGTGCATGATGGGAGATGTAGTCCACCAACTAAACTGACTCCATATTTCACTGCAATAATCACTCACTGAATGCTTTCACTTCTTTTGTTTGAGTTAAGATTCAGAATCTATACCTTAGACCTGAGGAGGGTGTGGGCACATATTAAGATTTACAATAATGAGATAATTGAGCACTGATGTTATTCATGGCGTTCTCAGTAGCAGGTATTGGATTAGTAAATTTGTCTCATCAAATCTGATCTATTTTTTGTGTATATTTTGTGTTGCCATTAAGAATAAAATCCAAATAAAATATCGCTCATCATGGAGTACATTCTTCAATAAATGTATCTTAAAATAATAATAAGAATATCAATAATAAATATAATATTTCTGAAAAAATTTGGCTCAAATTTGTTTTAACGATAATGCATCATAAATGTAAAGGAAAATAAGATTTTTTTTTTTTTTTTAGATACCAAAATAATAATTGAAATTTGTAATGTTTCACTATTTCACCCAATCAAGCAAAGTATTCCTGTGAAAAAATTCAACATGTAATGAAGGAGTGTGATGCACTGGCAATGGTTTCAAATTCATGCTGCAACTTTTTTGGCATTTGCATTTCAACAGCCTGTATATTGGATTTCGGAACCAGACTGGTCCTTTTCGTGACTTGATGTGTTTGTCTGCTGTTACCAGACATGTTCTATGCTAATGTGCCTTCTCTCCCTCTCTCTTTCGCAGATGTAAATCCAGAAGTGGGAGTACCACGAGGAGAAATTGAACATCCTTACACATTTACACTGCTTGGCATTAAAAAGGAAACAGCATCACTTTTCTCTGAAGACATCCATTACTGGCAATTAATGTCAGACTGCATGCTGGAGCAGCTTAATGCTGCCGTGCTAGGAGGAACATTGCTAATGGAAAGAAAGCCTTATAAGATCCAACTCATTAACATACACCTAAATGTAGCATAATGCCTTCAAAAGTCTCATGTTTTTACCTGCTGACAGTGCTCTGCTGGGCAAGTGCGCTGTGGTACCTGAGTTTATCTCGCCCAACATCGTCTGATGTCGGTCACATGTCTATCCCCATACGGAAGGTTGTGAAACCGCCCAAAAACATCAATTTCAGCAACATCCGTACCCGCCCCCTCAATCCACACAACTATGAATTTGTCATTAATGAACCGAAGAAGTGCGAAAGTGCCGCTCCCTTCCTGGTCATCCTCATCAGCACCACGCACAGGGAGTTCGACGCACGTCAAGCCATCCGGGAGACGTGGGGGGACGAGAGCACCTTGAACGACATCCACGTCATCACCGTCTTTCTGCTGGGCAAGAACACAGACCCTGTCCTCAACCAGATGGTGGAGCAGGAGAGCCAGATTTTCCATGACATTGTGGTGGAGGACTTCATTGATTCTTACCACAACCTCACCCTAAAGACCATGATGGGCATGCGTTGGGTTGCCACCTTCTGCCCCAAAGCCCAGTATGTCATGAAGACCGACAGTGACATCTTTGTCAACATGGACAATCTGATCTACAAGCTGCTAAAGCCCAACACCAAGCCAAGAAGGAGATATTTCACCGGCTATGTGATAAACGGGGGCCCCATCAGGGACATGCGCAGTAAGTGGTACATGTCCAGGGACCTGTATCCTGACACTAAATACCCCCCATTCTGTTCGGGAACTGGCTATGTGTTTTCATCAGACGTCGCCGAGTTAATTTACAAGACTTCCTTACACACTAGACTGTTGCACCTGGAAGATGTGTACGTGGGTCTGTGTTTGCGAAAGATCGGTATACATCCTTATCAGAACAGTGGCTTCAATCACTGGAAAATGGCCTACAGTCTCTGCAGGTACAGGCGGGTTATCACCGTCCACCAGATCTCCCCAGAGGAGATGCACCGTATCTGGAATGACATGTCCAGTAAGAAGCACCTGAGATGTTAAGGACTTTAAAACAATGGAACAACAACTTTGCCTTTTTTTTTCCTTTTCTCAAATCTCACCAGTTACACTGAATATTGTAAAAACAGCGAGGGCTGCTGCTGCGCGTCTCTTTTTCATGACGGATGTTTTCATTAGCCTCCGCAGTACCCACATTTAATGTCCGATTCTGCAGATTACACCTCATGATTGTGAAAGACCCGCATGAGGCTTGTAAAGCACGTACTCTCATGCATTAACTGAAATGTGATGTTATTCAAAGTAATTTTGTTCATGTATTCCAGCTTATATGATCATCTTTATACATTAAGTCACTTTCTGTGCAGACAGGTGGGTTGATGTTCTCATCCAGATGACCTCATGTCTTGTGCGTGAGATTGAGCCGCTGAGTCAGAAGTCTTCCCTCGTGCGTCTTAACGCTTCTCCTAAAATTGATGAGAACAAACTTATTGGTGTGAATTTATTTTTCATTATTTAAGTGAAAGTGAGTTTTTTTAGGGTTGAAAATTTGAACATTCAAAGTCAAAGTTCTAGCGCTTCTTCAACTTCACTGCAGCACACGTGAGGTGTTACTGTGATTCTGCTGTTGATGGTTGATGACTTGTAACTGAGAGGTTTTGTTCACTTGAAGGTGCTTCTTGGTTCACAAAGTTTGAGAATCAGCGGGTCTAATCAGAAAACAAACAAACCAGGTCATCTGTTGGGGAAACATGCTCTCTTATGTGCACAGATACAGACACAAAGCTGCATTAGGGTGACTTACAATCTGCAGACAGGCCAGGTGGCAGGAGGAATCCTTTACTGCTCATGATTCCATTCTTCTATAAAGAAGAACGGCAGAAAACATTGGCAAAAACCCACACAGAATTGCCGGATGCTGTTTTATTATGAATCCTCCTGATGTTTTTGTTTACATGCTGCCATTATCTTGCTGCCTCTACTTGATCAAAGTGTCACACATCTTTTGGTTTTTAGATGATGTTTTCCTTTTTTGACTTTTGAGGTCATTATCTGTCTCAGCTACCAGCTTGTCATTATTCCAAACGCTGCTCCTGCAAATGTATGCGCCACACGTGGACGCCATCAATTTGTGCCAGTAAGATTTACGAGATTAGAGTGGTTGTATATGTACGTGGTATATCAAACTTACAGGAGGAGTGCTGGTGACACGGAACATGAATGCCTTTCATTATACGATTTTCAGTTGTAATGTTTTTTTCAATTTTATAGCATTACAAGCCAATGTGACATTTACTGTGAAAGCATCTATCCCAAAAGGGGTTGTTGTTACATATTGTATGTTTTTTATATTATAAAACAAATATTTGAATAATTAAAGTTATAATACTGCTTAAAAGTGTTGCCTTCATACAGTTACATACACAAATGCTTATCTGAATAAGATTGTATACATAAACCCTGCACACTAACAAGGGGGCATTAAAATGAAGTTGTACTATAAAATTTGATGACCAAACAAAATCCAAAATATAATTTACTTGGAGCAAAATAATTCATGGAAATCTAATTCGATCTGTTTACCCAGTGAAGTTTACAGTTAAGTATTGAGAGTTTGTGTGCTTTGTTCTCCCTCAGACACTTCTGTTGCTTCAGTTAGCACCCTTGTATCCCATCACCCAGTTTTAACATGTGACCCAGGGAAACGGCAATGGAAATCGGCTCGCTAATGAGCTGCAACATATTTCATTTACTGCTGACTTTGGTGTCAAAGCAGATGTCCTATTGGCAGAGAAAAGCTAAATTCTCAGCTTTAAAAAAATCTGTATTTTAAGGTAAGGATGACAAGTTCTTAACAGTTTGGCAGGAATACTGCAAGATGGAACCGATGTGGTATCAAAAGCAACAAGAAAACATATGGAGTGCCAAAAACTGTGAAACTGGAGGAGGAGACTGTGTTGAAAATAGTGCCAGGAAAATAAAACGTGTAGAAGAACAGATAAAATCTTTCAATAAATAATCTGACTCATGGGCGTATCTGTCAAATGTGTTGATAACATGTGGAGCAAATACAGTTTGAATCTTTAAAAGTAAATCAAGTCCATTCCACAGATATCAGTTACTGGAACAGAGACGGAAATTCATTTAATTTAAATTCTGTGTTCTTTTTAAACAGTTGATCCGCCTTGGGAATGAGTTAAAGTGCTCCTAACCTGAAGCTGTGTAACAACAACCCTGAACATCATTTAGTTTGTCACCTGAACCAAATGAGCACCCACTGCGAGCAGCACACCCTGTCACCCGGTCACACAGAACATTGTGACACAAATGTCACCTGAATGTCCCCGTTTGCTGCGCTGTAACCAGAAGGCAGAGAGTTCAGTGCTCCTATATGATACAGAATTCCACACCAGGAGAGTTAAACTACCTGAATGTGCCTCAATAAGAACAGGTGACACATTGCCGAGTCTGGAGATTCGACCCGCCTTCCCCGCTACTATTGGCTGCCGTCGTTGGACCAAGGACGGGACTTCCGAGTCCGAGGCGGGACAAGTTCATTGCAGTAGTCACATTAGGATAAAATGCTTCACTTGAATTGGGTCATTGCTGGAATAATATATCAGTGAAATGGTTAATTAGCAGGTTCCGCTCTTTGTGTGGTCTCTCATTAATGTCTTTCTTAGGCACAGAAAAATGAACAAGGAGCCTCTAGCATTCTAAAGCATTAACACTGTCGGAATGAACGGCAAATTATGCACAGTAGCATCCAGGTCTCAATTTACCTGCACACTCAAGCAAATGGATCTCTCCGTATCACTGGAATACAGGTCTTAACACAGTAGGATGCTTCATTCTATTTTTAGACAATTTATTACTTTTTGAAAATGTGTTTTTTCAATGAATAATCAAAATCTGACAAAGAGACACCGACCTGAGGGGAACGTCATGAATCAGTGTGTGTCTGTGCTAAATGGCGTTGTGTTCCTCAGTCTGTCTGCCCTGAACTTCCCTGGTCTTCCCCGGTTTCACCTACTTCAACCATGAAGAGAGCATCAGCTAACACTCAGCTGAGCAAAGCCAATCAGCTTCACCTCGTCCGGGATCTCCGTCTCATCACAGCCGGATGCCTGTGGGAGGAGGAGACATCAGTAAGGTGAACAGGGTGAAGTCACATTCACACGTTATTTCCATCATCAGAAGTTGGGAGTCGGGATAAAGTGATTATTTTGGAGGGCTGCAAATCTCAACTCAGGTCAAGACAGATAAGTCCAAAAGTCCTTGTGCACTAATCCGTCTCAGAAGACTCCATATTCACTGCAACCTTATCAAATACACTGATATGAGTACACACTCTTGAAATAGACTGTTCAAACCAATGTAAGAAATAATTATTTATTTTTTACTACCCTTAAAAATCTTAAAAACCTTTTAACATTTTACTGTTCTCCTTTCTGCGGTCACCACCTCATTCTGGTCACGCTGAGACTTTATGCTTGTCAGTGTGACACCCAGTATTATGGAGACGGATTGGAGTAACAGCCCAGCAATGTTCTGACTGCCAATAATAACAACGTATATGAGGCTTCCACTAAGGCATTTACAAGGTCTGAAACTGAAACGCTTGTGTGAACAATTAAGAGGAGCTCTGTTTTTCATAATTTCCCTTAAGACCTCAACTGGCATGGAGATAATGAGAAAAATGATTTTAAGAATTTTACTGGCTGACAAATGCGTTCTGATAAGAATTGCAAACCTGTTTAGTAATTATACGGCGATGAACAGCGCTGAGATAAAGCACTCTTCTGTGGATGCCTAATTCCATCGGTCCTGTTGTATTTATGATCCATTCACTCCTAAAGGAATTTATTATTTAGATGCTATAAATGTCCCACACACATTTTGAGAGGTCATAGATTTTTAGAGCAGAGTTGAATAATCACATGCCTGCCAGATGACCCAATCAAGAGTCTTAGGGAAGTGTTGCTCAATGACGGGCAGCAGAACACAAAGCTTCATCATTTCAGGCTTGTAGGATCGTTAACGTCAGACTGGTGGACAAATGTACAGTGATGGCAGAAATTGCATTAATCATTAACACATAACAAGAGGTTCTCAGACTCGGATGTGTGTGATAACATTGACTGGTCCATTTTGCAATTAGAAAGGTGTTTTCACAAATTGGCAATTCAATTAACTGTCACATGTTTAAATTTTTATTTTGTTGTGGCTTTGTTTTGTCTCTGCTTCTCACAGAAGATTTATAACAAAAGAGGTCGGTTACTGTGAGTAAATACTGTCAGCTGCAGAGTTTTACTGAGAGACTCTGGGGAGTTCTGTACAAAATGAATAATAGAAATAACACTGTTTGTGTCTGCTGCCCCGAAAATCCACTCTGGAAATGACAACAAACAAACAAAAGCTTTTATCAAAGCTGCAAGTGGTTGGATATTATATAATTCATGTGAGAGATGATGGCGTGACCTTTGCAAAGATGTCATTTGTCCACGTTTGTTTGTTTTGTTTGTGTGTTAGCAGGACTATTAAAGTGGGGCATGACTCAATATACAGTAGATCCCATTAAGGTTTGGTGGGAGGGGGGAAAGGAGAGAGAGAGAGAGAGAGAGAGAGGGAGAGAGAGAGAGAGAGAGAGAGAGAGAGAGAGAGAGAGAGAGAGAGAAGGAAGGAAGGTTGTATTATTATTATTATTACTATTGTTGTTAAACTTTATACGTAGACCCTGAGGTAGAATAGGCAATATGAGGTACAAGAAGACTGAAATTGAAAGAGCCGGAGGCCACTGCCGCTGGAGGTTGTGAGAACATGGCACAGCAGTGTGGGCGCAGAGTACAGGATGACATCAGTGATGTTGATGCGATGATCTCATAGAGTAAAAACAGTTTTTACAGGATGATGACAAACAGCAATATTATTATTCAACTGTATTGTAACTGTTGTATTTTGCTATTTGCTTTTATTGAAGCAAACATTTAACATGACATTGCGTATACAATTATAGGATATTTTGGAGATCACTTTTTATACAGAAAGAGGGGGAAAAGAAGAGAGAGATAAAATGAAAGAAGGTTGTACTATTACTATTGTTTAACTTTATACTTTATAAGTAGAATACAAGTAGATTGAAATTGCGATGATCTCATAGGGTAAATACAGTTTTTACAGGATGATGTCAAACAGCAATGTAGGCTAGTACAAATCGCATCACAGGCTGTGGCAAAGAGGAGTGAAGTCCAACCCGCAGTCTTGGTTGAGGTAGGCACACAATTTGTTCTTATTTTTTATTATTCTTTGTTAATATAATAATATAATATGCGGTTCACTAAGGGTAATGGCACTATGTTGTTAAATGAGTGTAAGTTATTTGGTGGTAGGGCTGCATTTGGCCGCTCAGTTGGAGTTTCAGTAGCTCAATCTTGTTGTTGTACTGTATATACAGTATATTGTATGTATAAATAGTCTCCCGTGAAGTCCAACTGCCCGCTGCTTTCCCTGAATGAAAAGACAAAGTCAGGGAGAGCTTTAGGGGCCACATGCTCAGCCACCTGCGCAAAAGCACAAACAAATGGCTTTGTGCCATTTCAGTGCCTCACAGCAGAATAAATGGTCAAAAACCCTTGAAAATGGACATGCCAAATTTCTGTCAACTCAGTAACAAGCAGACTGGGCAGCACCACACCAGGAAGGGAGAACAATCACCCGGGGGAGAATCTTATCAAGACACGGTGTTCCTTTTGTGACACCATATTACTCTGTCATGCAAATGCTGCCAAACACCAAGCTGTTTTGAACCATAGAGCAAGGAGCCTTCACAACCGGTTTGCCTTTGGTCTTCCTTAAAAAGAGACATTTGTTTATGCTTGTAATGTCAAATAATCTACAGTGTGTAATAAATCACTCACTGAATGCTTTCACTTCTTTTGTTTTAGTTAAGATTTAGAATCTATACCTTAGACCTGAGGAGGGTGTTGGCCTGTAACAAGATTTACAATAATGAAATAATTGAGCACTGATGTTGTTCATGGCGTTCTCAGTAGCAGGTATTGTATTAATGTCACGTTATGCGGAACAGAGGACCCAAGTGCAGATTCCTAGATAATACAAGTCTTTATTAAGACAGGCAAAAGTGTCCAGTGGAGCGGACAAGAGGCGGCGTCGGTCAGAGGCCTGGAGACCCGCAGCAAAATCGATGCACAGGGACGGGAGACATAAGATGGAGTCAGGTACAGACGGAAGTCCGAGGTCGAGCGCACGGGAAAACCACTAGGAACGCGAGAGGGAGATACTGCCACGGAGGACACAAGGAAACGAGAAACAGGAACGGCAACAGAAGTACACAGGTAACCGAAAGCAGCCGTAACATCAGGTACGATAAGCAACGATCCGACAAAAGACACATGTAACACAGGGTACATATACACAGCAGACAGGGAAGGAGACAAAGAGACACAGGTGAGTCACATTAGGGAAGACAGGTAATCACAATGATGGGAAACACGTGGGCAGGAAATAAAGACACCAGAAACATGGCCAAGACAGAGTTTCAAATTAAAACCGGAAGTACACAAGACAGACCGTGACAATTAGTAAATGTGTCTCATCAAATCTGATCTATTTTTTGTGTATATTCTGTGTTGCCTTGCATTAAGCTCAACATAAAATAATAAAATGAAATCAAAATAAAATATCTCATCATAAAGTACATATTTAAATAAATGTATCTTAAAATTGACATAAGACAAATAAGAATAACAATGATACAAATAATAATATTTCCGAAAAAATTGTTTTCCTTTTATTTATGATAATTACATCAAGAAATTTTTTTTTTTAGATACCAAAATAATGATTGAAATTTGCGTGCAATAATGTTTCACTATTTCACCCAATCAAGCCAAATATTCCTGAAAAAAAATTCAACATGTAATGAGTGCAGTGTGGTGCACTGGCAATGGTTTCAGATGCATTCCTGTATATTGGATTATGGAACCAGACTGGTCCTTTTCGTGACTTGCTAAAATGTGTTTGTCTGCTGTTACCAGACATGTTCTATGCTAATGTGTCAAGTTCAGCAACATCCGTACCCGCCCCCTCGATCCACACAACTATGAATTTGTAGTGAAGAAGTGCGAAAGTGCCGCTCCCTTCCTGGTCATCCTCATCAGCACCACGCACAGGGAGTTCGACGCACGTCAAGCCATCCGGGAGACGTGGGGGGACGAGAGCACCTTGAACGACATCCACGTCATCACCGTCTTTCTGCTGGGCAAGAACACAGACCCTGTCCTTAACCAGATGGTGGAGCAGGAGAGCCAGATTTTCCATGACATTGTGGTGGAGGACTTCATTGATTCTTACCACAACCTCACCCTAAAGACCATGATGGGCATGCGTTGGGTTGCCACCTTCTGCCCCGAAGCCCAGTAGGGCTGTTTTTCATGACGGATGTTTTCATTAACCTCCGCAGTACCCACATTTAATGTCCGATTCTGCAGATTACACCTCATGATTGTTAAAGACCCGCATGAGGCTTGTAAAGCACGTACTCTCATGCATTAACTGAAATGTGATGTTATTCAAAGTAATTTTGTTCCAGCTTAAATGATCATCTTTATACATTAAGTCACTTTCTGTGCAGGCAGGTGGGTTGATGTTTTCAACCAGATGACCTCGGGTTCAGTTTCCCAACTTCCAATCCAAACTTCTGCCGAGCTGAAATGTCCTGGAGCAAGGCAGCGCTGACCTTGCCAAACAGGTGCAAACCAAAAGAGGGTTCATACAGAGTCACATTGCTCGTGTCAAATCTGTAACTATTGACGATATGTCACCATATTGGAGAAAAGAGTGAAAAGGTGTAAATCAGTCCAGTGGTTCTTAATCTGCAGTTTGTGTACCACTGCTGGGTTTAAGTGCCCCCTTATGAGTCAGATCGGTGATTACCAACCTTTTATGTCTTGTGCGTGAGATTGAGTTGCTGAGTCAGAAGTCTTCCCTCGTGCGTCTTAACACTTTTTAACACTAAAATTGATGAGAACAAACTTATTGGTGTGAATTTATTTTTCATTATAAAAGTGAAAATTTGTTTTTTTGGGGTTGAAAATGTGAATATTTGTGTGAAGTCAAAGTTCTAGCGCTTCTTCAACTTCACTCCAACACAGGTGCAAGAACGTTCTGCCATTGTAATTAGTACAGAAAAAAACAAGTACTCAAAAACTGTGCACTTTCATAAATAATAGCAATTTTTATTTGCCGTTTCTGTGCAGAAATTTGACATCAGCTGATTACAGAGAGGGAAGGGGGTAATATGCTGAAATGGTACACATACTGTACATAGAAAACAAAATAAATTACTTCTTAAAATAAAGAATTTGGTACAAGTTATTATTTACTACTTCAATACTTATAAAATAATTTAGACGTACTAGACTACGTTTGGACAAACAAATGGCTCGTCAACTTTTCAATAGTTGCCTTTTGGTTTTCATCTTTAGATGCATTGTCGTACAGTACATAGTGTTACTTCTATATTTCTGGGAACAAAACTTTTGTAGTGCAGCAGGACAGAGCACAGAAATGAAAGTGTTGTGATCAACCAGAGCGGATTACATGACTGCAGGTTCTCTTATGTTTTGGACGACATTTGTCAGAAGACAAAAGCGACAAGTGAAATTGTCTGGAAGGGCTGAAGCGCCTGCTCGTCAGGTGCACACACTCAGCCCAAAAGTGCATTGCAGAAGTCACATTAGGATAAAATACTTCACTTGAATTGGGTCATTGCTGGAATAATATATCAGTGAAATGGTTAATTAGCAGGTTCTGCTCTTTGTGTGGTCTCTCATTAACGTCTTTCTTAGGCACAGAAAAATGAACAAGGCACCTCTAGCATTTCAAAGCATTAACACTGTCGGAATGAACAGCAAATTATGCACAGTAGCATCCAGGTCTCAATTTACCTGCACACTCAAGCAAATGGATCTCTCCTTATCACTGGAATACAGGTCTTAACACAGTAGGATGCTTCATTCTATTTTTAGACAATTCATTACTTTATGAAAATGTGCTTTTTCCATGAATGATTAAAATCTGACAATGAGACACCGACCTGAGGGGAACGTCATGAATGAGTGTGTGTGTGTGTGCTAAATGCAAATCAAAGCAAATTTGTTTTCACTGTGGCAACAAAAGATCGTGAGGAAAATACAAATGACCTCTTTTCCTTTAAATAAATAATGAGATTTGAAGAGACAGAGGAAATAATACGCAAAATCAAAATTAAAACAATTTTAAATAAAACATCCCAAAGCTACATCTTAAACACCTGCTTTCACCACCTGAGACATCTTTAGATTCCTGGACTTTATCCTGATCCCGGTCCTTGCGCTGGGCGGTGGAATGTTGTTAAGGTTTTGGGGTCGAGTGTCAGTGAGCAGGGTAAGCTAAGGTGGTGGAGGCGTGGCTAAGGAGGCGGGGCTTATCCTCGGGGCAGGGAAAAGAGAGGGAGGAGGAGGGCCAGTCGTAGGGGAAGCGGCGGTGGGGGCGATTGTGCAGGAGGTGGCGTTGTGTTCCTCAGTCTGTCTGCCCTGAACTGTCTCCCCCGGTTGCACCTACTTCAACCATGAAGAGAGCATCAGCTAACACTCAGCTGAGCAAAGCCAATCAGCTTCACCTCGTCCGGGATCTCCGTCTCATCACAGCCGGATGCCTGTGGGAGGAGGAGACATCAGTAAGGTAAACAGGGTGAAGTCACATTCACGCGTCATTTCCATCATCAAACCTAATCTCAGGATACAAAGTGATTATTTTGGGGGGCTGCAAATCTCAAGTCAGGTCGAGACAGATAAGTCAATTTAAGTCCCAAATGAAGGCGGACAGATCATAAATCAGGTCACAAGTTTGATACAAAAGGCAGCTTTGTCTTAGAGACAGTGAGAGAAACATCTCTGAAGCTCAACGAGGTCATAGTAAAAGAACTATAAAATCTGATTTGTCTGCTCGGCCCTACAGTGCCCATGAGTGTTTTTAAGTCCAAAAAAAGTTACGAGTTCTTTTTTTAATGGAGAAATCTTTCCCCTGGAGCAGTGAACAGTATTTAACAGCTTAGTGGCCCAGCAGCAGATCACAGTGCAGACAGAATCCAGTCCCAGCATTAAGTACTGTTAATATTACCTATCTGCATATGGAGGGACTTAGATTACCTGTATGATTTCTTGTTGCATAGGAAAGATGGGGATCATGATAGAAACGTGAAAAAAATCCTCTTCCATTAATCAAAAATGGTATTGGTCCTACGCCACAAAGCTGATAGTGAACAGGCCGGCACAGAAACCCAGCGTGCATGTGTGACAAGCAATGAGCCTGATTACTGTGACTGCACAGCCTGAGTCTGGACACTGCAGTCATAACATTTTGTGGTGGCACAGTGAGGATCTTGACCCAGCCTGCAGTGAAGCAGTGTTTACAGATTGAGAATGGAGGCACGCTGATAGCACCGCCTCACCCCAAAGTAGCCAACACACTCTCCTGGGCATTCTACCTGCAATGCACACTAGCTGCTGACATAGCAAATATGGCAGAGAGGTCACTTTGTAAAGCACTGTGACCCGATGCACAGATGTTGTTTCCCCACAACTTCAAAAATGCCGATAAAGCGTGAGTGATTTATTTTTTCAATCCCAGCAGGATTGACCTAATAGCTTTCATAGTTTTTTCCTAAACGGCATCATTTGCATATTGAGTTGGTACAGAGGTGGCTTTCAGGAGAACGCCCCATGTCATGTCTTTGGTACAGTATTGTATCTATAAATAAACATACTACAACACTGTATCTACTTTGACATAATAAAATGTATATATGATCTTGAATAAAAAGTTTTAAGCAGTTTTATGTTGAATCTAAATAAAAGTATCCATTATCAATTGTAAGACAGAATAATAGTGTCAATATACAAAGGATGGGATTGTACATTTCACAACATATACAGTATATGATGTAATGTCTTAAATCCTGTTCACCTACATGACAGCAAAACAATACATTAATAAAGAATAAATGAGGTGTAGCTTCTTCCCACACAGAACATTGTTCCGTCTTATTTGACAAAGTACTAAATGAAGAGACTCACCAGTTTAAATGTTAATACTTTGTAGGTAGTTGGATCATCTACGATCTTCTGAAGATTAGCAGCAACTGTAAAAATCATAGCATTATTATACATGTCAGTACAGTCTGTAGTAAAGACTTCATGCTCTGTTCTGGGTGTTTTGCAGTCTAGTAGCAATTAAAACATTCAATTTCACAGAATAAACATCAACATTACCAATAACAACATCGAGCCCGCTGACCAGACCTGCTGAGACCAACTCCTGGGAAACACCATCAGCAGTGTCTGTTGAGGAATAACAAGACAAATATTGCAATGCAAATAAGCAGCAGCAGGCAGAGAGAGACTGAATTCAATAAAAGCAAAAACACTTCCGTTCACAAACACTTCCATTAGCTATAACACAGAGTATTCTACAGTAGCTGTAAAATGTGTGAGTTCTTACCTCGTCCGGGAGTAAATTCGAACCGAATGTCATTCAATTCCTTTCTAGAGTTCCTGGGTGGAGAGAAAAGCAAATGACAGGTATGGATTTGTCGAAATGTTCCAATAGCTCTGGCAACAAAACATGAAGCACCACTTAAAGGAAGCAGGAGCTGCAGTGCATTAAAGGGGCAAGTAGAAGTGTGTAAGAGATAAAAAAAGCTCAGTGACGATGAGGTGCAGAAACAGCCCAGCTGGTGTGCCGACACTTTGGCCCCACAGCTTTTCAATCATAGATGAATATGTGTACAAGACTGCTGTGAATTGCAACTGAGGGTGTTAAAACGATACATTAACACCACTGAATATAACATAAATACAACATCAAACGTAAACATTCATCATCCATTCTCTGTACAAATAAGACATCAGTCCATCACACGCACGGAGGGATACACTCATATTCACCCAGCACCTGCACCGATCCAAAAAGCTTACACTGGATTGAAGTTTGGATGGAGAAGTGAATGCATCGTTGCTGACATGTGAATCGGTCTCGGTGCAGTGCAAAGCTCTCTGTCTCTGATTGCCTGTGCCTGTCAGTTACTATGCAGGAGCCTGACGTGTGTGATGCACCATCCAGCATTTACAAATCAAAGGTTTGGCAACATTGGAGGTTTTAGAAGAAAAAGAATTGCAATCTGTGTCAGGCACGATCAATCTGTCAACACGTCATTTCAGGTGTGGGATATGAAGTCTTCAGAAGAATCTTTGAAATGGTTGAATGTTACATTTATGTATTTGTTCAGTTGATTTCGAAACACACAGTTCATGTTTTCTTAACTTGTGTCATTTTGTTTACATTCCATGTTGTTGTTACACTGTTTACCCTGCAGAAGTGCATTCATTACAAAGCCTGTTTGCAAAAGGTTTACATTGACATTTAATCATATTTGCAAAGAACAAACAAGCTGCTTAAAGGCAAACACACGCAGAAACGCCTCAACTGGATTCAAACCCACAACCTGTTTGCCAATAGGACACTACCAACCATGACATCACGCTATGACTACGCTGATCAACCGAGTCAACTACATCGTCACGGAAACATGAGCAGCATTACGCTGTGGTGGACGGAAGTTTCCTTGCATTTGAAGAGCGTCACACATGGAGGATAAGTCACCATTAAAACAAATGAAGCAGAGCCAGAAAATGCCTAAAGGAGCACAGCAGTGAGGTGCTCAGTGTGCTGTGGTAGAATATGGACTGCCTTTAAAATGTGCAGAGGACATGTCTCAGTAGTTTTGTATTTCCACGCAAAGAGCAGTGGGAAGTAAACAGCTGTGGAGTCGCTTCCTGCATCACACCTGCTGCATCCACTGAGCTGCAGAGCCCAAAAGAGGCGAGGAAAATAATTCTGCCGTCCAAACTACATCAAGCGCCGCAGACGCTCGTTTGATAGCTAAATGTGATCCGGAATCAGGTGCCGCAGCACATCAGCACACAGTATTTAAATATTGAATCCCCTGCTACGAACACGGTAGAGACGTTTCAGACGCAGCGTCCCATCTGTGCATCACACTGACACCATGCTGCTTTGCAACATGAACCTCTCTGCATCGGAGAGTGGTTTTCATATCTGCGGGTGACAGAGGAGCGGATAAAAGGAGGACATGGCACCCAAAGGAACCGGGGGAACGATGGATTCATTCAGTTTGTAGTGGAGATGGACGCACACTCACAAACCCTGTTGTCTCGCCACGTTCTAACAGTTATTCCATTAGATTAAAGCAATAAATCTAAATGCATAAGCAAAGACACATCGCAATGAGTTTTTAAGCACCATCACTTAACAGTTGACTTTTTGAATGCTACAGATTTAGAAGGGGAAAAAGCAGAGCAGGAGGTTCAAGGACCTGTTAGCATTAGTTATATACTGTGGCTGAACAGTCATGAAATGTGAGAATTACCCATTAAAACAACATTCTGTCTCCTTTCTACAGCTCAGCAGCAGTAAAATGATAATGGCCTCGCTATGAGATGATGTATAATCCCAAGGGACAATGGAAGGATTTGGACACATTATGTACCAAATCATCCAATGTAATCCAACGGTGAACTATTGGTTAAAAAAAAGAAAAGTTGTGATTTAATAGATATCTCCCTGGTGAACACTGAGGGCAGTTACAGCAAAGGAAAAACAATGCATCACAAAATGTCAGCGTTCCCTGGCGTCTCCCGCAGGTACGGCGGGTGACGTTTGTCACAACATCGCCGACTGTCACAGATGAGCTGACGGCCATTTTTAGTGAGCAAACTGTGGATAATATTAGACAATATTTTAGGCCAAGGCCAGCAGAGATTGCCTGCTGTGTTGAGGCTCCAGAGCTTCATTTGGAATTTTTACATTAGTCTGACAGGAGGGGAGTTTGTTGTTTTGCACATGCTGACAGCCACAGTCAATACAGGTCAAGGCAGACTCCACACCGCTGTGCAGGGAAACAGAGAGCGTCCGTGAGCACAGGGAGGAATGCACTTACACACAGCAGAGCCCAGGTAATCGATCATACCTACGCAATATAAATTAAACAGAAGGTCCAGCATCCAGACAGCAAAAATGTGTGTAATGTAACCTGCTGAATGTATCGCATGAATTGATTGACAACTGAGGGAGCGATTCTACTTGGGTAAAGGTAATTTTTAGGCTTAAACGGATTTCATCAGCATGAGGCCTTATAGTGATATTTAACTCAGTTTATGGCTTCTTATCAGGCTGTCAAACAAAAAACACTGATGCTGAGGTCAAGGGTTAATTATTTCTTATCTCTCTTATCCCTGAATCAAATTTATATCATAATGAAAGTCATTCTAAAGATACTATAATCACATAGCTACTTTATCAGCAGGGTGTGGCTCCCTGCTGGGTTTGTGGGCAAATACCACACAATGTTACAGCAGCATCTGTTCCTCAGCCTTTAGTTCAGACTTCACCCCTAAAGCAATGCAACCTATTCAACATATGCCAGCCAGATAAAAAAGAAGGCTTTACTTCCCAAGTCTTAAGGAAGTCTCAGCCTCGACGATATCTCTCCTGTTCAGATGGAGACGCTTATACCGGCGGTATCAGAGAGAGGATCTGGAGAATGAGCGGTACACAAAGAGGGCCTATCGTGTACTTTGCATTGTGCGACACAGTATCAAACCTTGGAGGCGTTGGATTTATGGTGTGGGATCGTTATTAAAGCACCGTGGAAGTGGGAGCACAATCAAAAGCTGCTAAAGCTGAATAATGCTGTGTGGCTTTTAAAAAGGTCCCTCGCTGGGGGATCGAAGATAAGTAATACTTACACAGAAATCCTCTCATTAATACACGCCCACTTCATATTTTTCCAAAGAGAATGTCAAAACAGATTCCGCTTGCAAACCTATTAGAGAGCTGTGGGTTTGCTGGATTTTTGCGAATACAATTGAATCAAAAAACGTCTTGAGAAATGTTTGGTGAGCTCAGTTAGTCACACACACACACTGAGGTACTTTAGCTCAGAGAGTTTTGATAATCCACCAGAGAAGGACTGTTAGAATACTTGAATGCCTTATCCAGGGATGACATAAGGCATCTGTGCCATTACATCACATCACAGCACTAAACTGGAACACACAGCAAACAGATTCTCCTCCAAACTCACACTTTCCAGCAAAAAAATATGTTCCCACCCAATCGGCACAAAACATGAAAGCACATGATGCAACACTGTCTCTAACGGCAACAAGACTCATTTCTTTCAAACCCAAGTCCTGAAATCCAGACAGATCAAACAAACACTGAGCGATCGTGGATAAATTGTCAAACTAAACTAGGAAAAGCCAAATTGAACCGAACAGCGCGTTTTATTTAAATGAGCGATTTATAAACTTTACTGTATGACAGCCACGAAAACAGCCAGCCACCTCCCGCTGCATCTTCTCCACTGCTCTGTGAGGAAGCAGAGAAAGAGAGGCGTCTTTGTGTGCTATGCTGTGTGCCCGGGGAGGAACCTTCTGAAGCCTGTTATCTCATCGGCCCAGAGTCTGCTCTGCAATCAGCTCAGGAGGCTAAAGGCAAACGCTCAACGGTCCAAACACGCCTCATCCGTGTATTAAACAAGCTGCGTCCAAGAAACTGTGTCATTCTCCTATTGTATGTGTTTGCATACTGAGAAAGAATAATTTACATCAACAGAAATCATAATGAGGCTGTAGCACAAGCTTTTATGGTGAAAAGGAGGAGGGCAGATTGTGGAAGACGGCCAAAAGAGAACCAATGGAGTGTGACTCTCTCCTCCCTGCGACACGACCGGTGAGACAAAGCGCCATGAAAGGGACGACGGCGGTGCCAGTTCTTCCCTTAGGCAGCCAAAGATCATCAGGTCTATTGGAAACCTGCGTTGAAACCATGATGAATCCAGCAGCTCTAATTAGTGATTGTTCCCAAAGCCTTGTTGCGTCTTCTGCATACACAGAAAACGTATCTGCTCTCCGACGCCACGCTACCACTGAGTGATCCTGATTCATATTTTCTTGAGGTCTAGGATCAGTGGATTGATTGAGTGAATATCAAGTTGTGAAAACCTCTTTTCTCAGCCAGCTGACAGTGAATTTGCATATCTGTGCAGATTTCAGCCAGACGGGCACAAAGAAGTGTTTACAATGATTACAATCACACTGCTTTCACGCCTCAATACTTTTGCAATGAGAAAAGGAAAATAAAAGCAAAAAAATTAAAGATATCAGTCAAAATACAAGTCCCTAGTCATTTCATGGTACTTAAGTTCATCTCTGGAGTGTGAGAGACCAAGTGAAGTGGAGGAAACGTGTCTCACCTTAGCCGCAGCACCATGTTCACAGCACCTTTAATGTAGGGAGTGTTTTCATACGGTTCAACCTGCAGGACAAAGGCTTGTGTTATGTTGAGCACAGACATAACTGAGACAATCTGGAAAAACAAAGCAGGAAGTTGCGGGAGAAGGGAGAAGAAAAGGATTGAATCTGAGGGATGGATAAAGGTGTGAGGCTCTGTCCCCAGTGTCAAAGACAAATTCTAAATGTCTCCTTTTCGTGGTAAAGACTGATGATTACATGTCAGAAATGGCCGCTGAGTAGCTGTTAGGGCCGTTTCCTGTCTCCAGCTCGGGGGCAGTGGCACTTCTTCATCACTGTCAGAGACAAGAATACACCTCAAACTGCTTTGGCTCATTTTCAAGATGACAATAGCCTTGGAAAATGGGCTAAAATGGCAGTGAGGCCTGTAGATGAGCTACACCCAGCCACAGAGCTGGCACTGTCAGCCAGACAGCCATTTACTTTGAGTTATTACTGCCGAGAGCATCCCTGCAGGAGACTCACATTCACATACTACACACACACGTGCACATGTACGCACAAGCACAGATGTACACAAACCCACAAATACACTCAGCGGGGCATCAAGGGCATTCAATCATGACAAATTAGTGCTGCTGCTGCTGCATCCCTCACCTGGGGATGCTGAATAGACAGCCCTTCAATTGGGACATTGTTGGCATTCACATCATTCTAAAATTAAAAAATGAGAGGCATAATTGTGTAAATGTTATTACACCTTTGGTAAATGTCAAATCAAGTGTCATCTAATAAAGAGAACATAAGAACAATAGTCAGTTCCAATCAATCTGTGAGGAACAATTTGCCAGCGACAGTTTTAAACCTGCGTCCTGGGTTGTTTGGATTAAATTGTATAAAACCTGAGAAACCTTGGGTCGGGATGTATACATGGTTCATGCAGGTTCATGGTTTCTGCCCAAGGAGGCAATTTGTCTCCTCATCAAAATCCCGAAAATACTTGAATGACTTCCATTTCATTTTGGTTCAATTGTGTATAGAACAAGAGGAGCTAACTTACATCTTTGGCCTCATCTTTGACCCTTCGTGACTGGAAAGAAATATGAAGAACAGGTCATTTTCGTCAATCGAATAAAACATAGCAGCTTTTATGTTTTGGTAAAAGCTTTTTATATGCATTCGTGCATCTGCAAATTATTTGTTTTTATCATAAACTAAAAAGAACAGCACAACAAAAACCAACAGGCCTGAGGCTCATAAACAAACAGCGATTGGAAAAACAATGACAGTAAATACTTTTATCTTGGTTAGTTTGGATAGGAATGATTTAGTGAATCATACATTTACTTCAGGTATCTCTGTCAGGATGGTTTCTGATGTGTGAGCGTTGCTGTCTAACATCCTCCTGCCTCAAAGCCTCGCAGCTATTTGCAAAACTCATTACAGATCATTCATGACAGCGTCTATCTTAGATAAACCATCTGCTGTCAGTTAAATGCTCACTGATGAGGGAGAGGGAACGTACAAGGTGTGAGGCAGAGGGGAAGTTCAAAAGCTACTGTTTAAAGGTTACATACATGCAAAGTCTGACACTTTGATACATCCACATATGATTTTCTAAAATCCATACGAGATGTTAGAAGGATCCCATGGCTTCAGAGAGAGAGAGAGAGAGAGAGAGAGAGAGAGGATGTGTGTGTGACTGAGGCCGGCCTCTGCACGCTCACCTACCCTGCCCTGATTCACTGCTGCCTGACCCTCTTCACTGCCCTCATCCAGCTCGTCATCACTCCACTCCCAGTCTCCGTCCTCTGTCTTGTGCAGGTGGCCACTGGAGCCTGGGACTCTCCTGACCTGGACCATGACAACACACAGACATCACTCAGTTCACATTGTACATTCTCCTTTCGTCTAGGAGGCACATTTCCTACAACTACAGGTATGGACGTTATTACAACACTGGAGACAGACAAAAAGACAAACACAACTGCTCGTTATTCCAACAGAAAAGCTATAGATGCCATTAGTATATCAGCATAGAAGATGTGACTTAGATAAAGCAAAAATCCATCATTCACTAAGGCTACATCACTGATTTAACACGTCAAATTCAGTTCGTTTGGCAGGTGAAGCACTATTCACGTGAAACCAACAGTAGAGGGCGCTGTGCACAGTCTGGGAAAATGACCCAGTTTTCCTCCTGTTGGTGCTAAAGACTATGTTCTAGCAGTTGAGTAACAGGGAATAATAGTTGTTTTCACGTGCTAAATAGTGCACCGCAAGACCAAAAAAGTGAAACTGATGAAGTGGGACGCCCCCCTTTTATATAGCAATAGTGTTAAAAGGGATTGGCTACTATTTGGGTAAATCTTGTTTGACGTTCTACGATCTAGAAGAAGGTGAAAGATGCCTAACAGACAGCTCTAGTAGTGTGAAGTTGCGCTGAGGAAGCGTTAAAAAACAAATAAGAGCACACAAGACTGGAAGCCACTAACACCAGGGTCACATAAGGGCTCCACATCTAGACGAGGGCAAAGTGAAAGGAGCACTACCCTTCTGCTGGTGTCAGGTTCTCTCTCTGAACCTGACATCGAACCCACGCTCGCCCAATTCTGCTCAGGGTCCTTGAGCAAAACAGACACAACATCAATCCAGTCTGAACGCCACTTGTACTCACACACATGCAGAAACACGTTAAAAATTCAAAACCTGTAACTAACAAAGCAGAATGGTTAAAGTGGAAAGCGTGTTTGAATGCAAGCAAGGACATATTTGGGTAAAATGCTCTGTATTTTTTAAATTTGGGCCTCTGAAAGCCTCCATGTAGAATCAATCCCAGCTGTATCATCTCCTGTGAAGTGGAACACAGGCGGGAAGTCAATATTAATTTTCCCACTTTTCATTATGTAACAGATCAATGGCCCTTTTGACTTGAAATCTTGTGCGTTATCTTTGACCAATACTGCCACCAGTTCTGCCTCTGTGAGTGTGTGAGGGCGCCCTCTGCTGGTGATTCAGCTCAACACTCTGTAAACACTCAGCACATGTATGTTTTTGGTTCTTCAATGAATTTTCAACCACAGCCAATATGAGGAATTCAGAGTAATCCCAGTCTTTGTCCGTTTTATAACCCTTCCGTCTGCTATGTTCTTGCTTCCTTTACCTCCTCCATGCTTTCATTCACTACAGTTATTAGATGGCGTTTTCGTCGGATATTACTTGGTTGTTGACAGATGACGTCATGATCTTTATCTCTCTCATTCTCTGGTGTATTTTTCGACAAAATGAGGTCCCATTTTTATAAGAAAGTATGGGACTATTTTCTAGCTGTCTGGCTGTTTTGACCTCTTTTGACCCCTACGGTGCCTGTTTTCCACTGGGTTGTACGCCTTTACTGAGATTACAAAACAGCCAAAGAGAAGGACGAAAGAATAAAGACAGCCCAGAGTAGTCGGTGCCTAGAATGCAGAGGTCACAGTATCCTGAGATGTGTTGCTGCAACATTGCTTGTCTCTGCAGGTTTGCCTTGTTTGCTCAGTGTGTAATGCAGAGAACTCTATAGGTCAAATCAGCACAGAACAACAACAAGGACACTGCATCAGAAGTTGGCCATCAATTCTGGATCTGCACGCTGTCTGTTTTAAACCTTTAACCCTCGGGATATGAAAGTCAAACATGTGCATAAAATGTTCAATAAAGAGTTCTTGTAAGTACTTTAGAAAATACTAGCAAGTATTTTAATCTGCTGCAGTGTAAATCATTTGGGTGATATAAGAGTGTGAAAATCCCGGATAGCTCATATTTAAATCTCAGCTTCAGACACTTTGCTCCAGGGTTGATTGTAAATACAGAGAAAATGGGAAATGTGGGGCAGTAATACACTGTATTACTGAAATGGAACACTTAAATAATGAAACATAACGGTTCCCGTGACTGTAACTGCTCAGGATGCCTGTGGTTGCCACATTAACTATCAATAAAGCAGAATCCCTTCCACCATAACCATCTCTCTGTTTATTGACACCCGCTCTGTCTGTGCGTAGCGGTGACGTCATACACCACCTCCACTCCAACATGCCCTCCATTTACCCCCGGACAAGTCAGTGAATTTCCACCCCTCACACACACACACACATACACACACACAGCCGCTCTACCTCCAGGCGAAGGCCCTCTGTTCCCATTTCTAACCTATTGCAGTCCATCCAGCTGGAGTGTTATGGGAAACCAATATGAGCTGAGCCTGAATACTACACTTACACATACTAAACTGTGACCAACGGACATCTGAGTGAGCAAAACAAGCAATAATGTCCATCTTTCTGTCACCTGATGCTGATAATTCATTTAAAGCTACAGTGCATGGCCGAGGTCACCGTGGAGACCATGGTCACGCATGTCATGTATTCTGTTTGACACATATGGGTCCTTCGCCCGTATTTGCACATAATCTACACAACACTGGGCACAAATTGTCAGTGTGGACTGCTTGTGTTGACTGTAAATGCAAAGTGTTGAGGGAGAGAAAGTTCAGTCACACCCCAACACACTGCCATCACTGCTTCATGTTTGGGTTTGAGCTTTACAGGGAATGTGTGTGTGTGTGTGTGTGTGTGTGTGTGTGTGTGTGTGTGTGTGTGTGTAGAATTACCTTCTTCGCTCTCTGGGAAATCTTTGGCGCCTGATACAAAAGCCTTTCAACCAGATACTCTTTGTTCTGTAAGAGAAAATCAACTGTGAGCTACAAATATTAGTGAAAAAAATGAAAAGATAAAAAAATCATAAGTTCACACTGAGGCTGCAAAAACGAATTTTCTTACTATACTACTTAATATTCTGTAGCTTTGCTAATCGTGCATTTTGATAATGACACATATTATATGGCTATTATGCATGAGTTGAATCAGGTTAAGATGAAACAGATCTGTATTTATATAGTCATCACGGTGAATGCAGTCCCATTATAGACTGGCTTTGTGTTTGACTTAATCTACTCCACCATTATCAATTCATGCATGTAAAAAGCATCAACATACAAAGCAGATCCATGGCTAGAAAGGCACATGAGACCACAGGCAGGAAACAACAACAAAGATGGAAAGTGTGCGATAACCCTAATACCTTGGCCTTTTGGAAGAATTTACACTTCAAAAGCTCAGCGGCTGTCGGCCTGGAGATAAAAAAAAACACAATCGTTAGAAAATAACACAACGCTCAGTGAATGTTAATTAAATCCATTTTATCGATCGCACGTTGCGTCATCCCTCCCTCTCCCTTGAAGCATTTGGTTGATATACGGAAAATGAAGCCAACCTTTTGGCTGGATCTTTCTGAAGGCACATAGTTATTAGCTTTCTGAACGATTTCCCATATTTCTTCAGTACTTCCTTGTCCTCCACCCCCGTCTCCAGGGTGGGGGGATCATTCTGTAGGGTAAGCATTAAAACCTGAAAGAGACAGAGGAACATGGTCCACACCGATCAATAACAGAAGGGGGCAAAATTGTAGCCGATAGCGAAAAACAAACTCCAACCAGGTAGCAGTTTATAGAGGAAATGGTGCAGAGATTGAAAGCGGCGGGTCTCTCACCTTCATGGGGGGGTAGCGGTGATACGGAGCAGATCCTGTTGCTAACTCGATGGCCGTGATCCCAAAACTCCATATGTCTGCTTTGAAATCATAGCCTCGTACCTGCAGGATTTACATTAATACATATTATCACAGGAATATGTTTGAGTCCAATCTGGGAGGTCTGACTTCAGATTATGGTCTGTGTGGTTTCTGAGTAGTGATCCAGATCTAGATCTAGATTGGGTCAGATCTAGATCCAGACCCAATTCGATCAATTTATAGTGTTTCATGGGGTGTTGAAATTGGTTTAATAATGTTTGAAGAAATTAATATACATATAGAAAACATCCATCTTGAAATGTTAAGAAATTATTGTTTTTAATTCATAGAGTCTCTCCTGCTAACTTTGAACCCAAACAATCTACAGACACACACACATGAAAAGGTTTCCACATGCAACAAATTCACAAGGACAAGTCAAATCCTGGTGTTTCCTGCCTGTGTGTGTGTGGATATGAGTTCAGCTCACCTGCTCCATCACCTCTGGAGCCATCCAGCATGGTGTGCCCACAAAGGTCTTGCGTACTTTGTTTCTCGTCATATCTCCACCCGTGGCAAGGAAAGCACTAACTCCAAAGTCTTCAAAATAAACAAATGTAAGAATGATAGAGAACATGTGTGTATGTTTCATGTTGCAATGGACGTAGCTATAGCCAAGACATTTGAGCTAATCAAAACCAAGCATTGTGTACTAATACTGTGTGAAACAGTGTAGAACAGAGCACTGCTTAGGTTGTCTGCATGTGAATGTTTACGTCTCATGGCCTGGGTGTCGATGGCTACTGTTAATAAGAGTTAAGGCCTCTCTGCTTCTGTATTAAGATGGCCATTGATTCTCATTTATCTAGACAACAATTCATTAATGTATCATCCAAAGAGCCGTGCACCTCACATGAATCAACCTGTGACTCAAACTCAAACAGACATTCCTTCTCCAAGACGGCAAACATTAGAGTAGACTGATGCTCATAAACTCATAATTCAACACAACTTTTGATATAATGTCTTTATCAGGTAGACCTGGCATATCAAAAAATGTGTTGTTGTGTTTGTTTCCCTTCAAAAAGAAGTAAGGAATATTCCACAAGGTAAACGTTGTAAGAATACCGGCTTAGATCAAAGGAAATAAACACTTTTCTCATCTTTTCATCTCTCTTGACCTATCAGTAGGTCAACTTCGTTAGGATTTCATTTATAATTCCAGTCAAGATTCTTGAATCTACAAAGGAACCAAATATGTCAGGTTGAAATTTAGGGGGTTTGTGTATAAAATGATATAATTTATATTCAGGGATTTGCTTGATACAACATGATGATATCCCTGCTCTATGTGCTTCTGAGTTGCATTAAGATCTGGTGTTTGTTTAAAGCTAAAAAAGACTCACCTGCAATCTGAACAGAGCCATCTTCTCCCAGCAGAATGTTCCCAGCTTTGACGTCCCTGAGGTCAACAAAACATAAACACAGTCACACAACAGCAACCGTATCGATTGTCCATTCATGAAAAGTGAGTCTGCAGCCCACCACAGTGTGGATCACTGCCCACGGGGCGGATAGAGCTCTTAGTCTGCCTTTCACTGACCTTCAAATACAGGAAATTATCCACAACTGCACTGGAGCTCAATGAGAATTACATATTGACTGTATTGAAGCGATTAAACCTAAGCCAATGAGTTGATCCGCTTATCCAGATGACATGCAATCTTTTATCTTTCAAAACACATTTTCAAGTCTTATTAATCAACTATTGAAAATTGTGAATGCATTCTCCACAGGACTTGATCAATTTTGAAGAGAAGTGAATAGAAAGTTACCGGTGGATCTGTCCGTTTCTGTGCAGGTAGTCCAGCCCTTCTAGAACCTCTTTTAATATGGTGGCAATAATAGGCTCATCTAGAGCTCGATTTCTGTCCTCTTCTTTGCTTGTGTGCTTAATAATATCCAGCATAGATCCTGAAAAGCCACATCAACAAAATATTCATATATTAATGTCCAACAGTCTTCGATCTTTCTGTTCCTCTGGGTTATTACATAATCAATATGTACGACTAAGAGCAGAATATCAGTGCATTTTAATTTCCTGTTGTTCTTTGACTCACTAAAACATGATAGGCCGTATATTATGATGCTTCTCTCACACAGGCACACTCTTCTGTTTCTTAATTTGATAATCACAGCCTAATTAGCATATCAAAACACACATTCACATTGTAGCCCTGCTGCATTCAGTGAGTGTGTGTGTATTACTGAGACAGGAAGGGGTTTTTGTTTTCATGTATCCTGGCCGGTGACGCTTACCACCACTCAGGAGCTTCATGACTAACCAAAGTTCATCCTTCACAACAAAGGAGGTGTAGTAGGTGACCACATTGGGATGGTTGCACTGGCTCATTGCTTGGATCTCTTTCTATAGTGACAGGGAAACAAAAACAAGATAAGAAATGTCACATTTTGCTCCACTGTCAAAACATAATGGATTACTGTTTACTCGTAAATTGTGTTTCGTCATATTAAGCCATTTAAAATCATGAAATCAGCAGTGGTGAATAACCTTTGTATTATTATTTGTTATGACGTTTGGAAAGGTTTAATAAATATCACAATATAATCCATTAACTCGTAAAAATGGTGATGTGTATCAAAGGGAAAGACCAAAACACTGCAGACACAGGCTGAGAAAATGGAGCATATTATTTTGTACTCACCAGCAGCTCATCCATGCTGGTCTGGCATTTCTCCAGGTTGATTCTCTTGATGGCCACACGCTCCAGTCTGGGGGTACAGAGGGCAGCCTGCACCACAGCTGTGGCCCCGCTGCCTGGAATCACAGCCACAAAACAGCGATGAAAAAGAAGACGGGACCAAAGACACTAATCCCTTACACCCAGATGACATTTTACTGAATTTCCGCACTCCTTGGTGGCGTCTCTGTCCTATTGCTCAGCAGTTTATCAGTTTACATTACAGTATCCATATTTCACATGCAGTGGTTGGAAAGGCAGCCAATGATTTGAGTTGAATTAAAGCCAAGCACTTCCTTTTAGAACACAATGGGGTTGTTAACATGTTTTACAAGCTCATCACAAATCAGGCCACGCTGGACTAGAGAAGTTATTCACACTAAGAAGCTGTGACACAGAGCATATTGCTTGTCAACTGTTAGTGTCAGATAACCAGAGGTAGAGGACAGAGGAGATCTGACTGCTTACCAGCTGATTACCAGAGCACAGCACAGGGCCAGTCACAGTTAGAAGGAAACAGCTGTACTACACTTCTCTTATCAGTGATAATATGACTCTACCTTAAGCTGTCAGCTCATCTGCCAAACCAAAAAAAGGCCTTGGTCAAAAACATTTCAGCCACTCCTTTTTGCTGCTTTTAGAGCAATGTTACGATTGTTATTGTTGTCATTTATTTTAACAACATATCAGCAATAACATTTATTTACTTTATATTGCCTAGGTGTTTGTAAAATCATGTTATATTATGATTTGAACTTTAAAAGTCATATATTCCATTTTACATAACACACAGTTATAGTTTTCAGTGTTGATTAAAGACAAAATAAAAGTTGAATTATAAAAGTCCTCAAAAAAGAAAGTTGCACATTATATTATATGTTTCCATGAACTGCAATGTCTATCACCTTATAAATATGACATTATAATGATGATTGACAAACAGGCCATTTTATCAGGTATTTACTGCCTAACAGTGAGTGAGCAGGTTCAGTGTCTTTGTCAAGGACACTTCTACTTGACCCTTCCAGAAATTAGCCTGTGACTTTTTATTTATGGCACAACTGGGAACATTTGTCCTCATTACCACACACACTGCAACTATGGGCCTGGACTTCCATAAACAACAACAACATCAACCATAATAATAATAATAATAATAATAATAATAATGAGATGTTAGAAGTTCTTTCAAGTTTTACACCATCACAGATTTAACTGCTGACTGTGCTCGTTGTCATGGAAGCAGGCATCTATGATTTTATTACCGGTTTATAAATTTGGGCACGTGCCATAACGGGACATCACGCTAATCTCTGTCTGTCATGACACGCGCGGTAATGAGCGAGTCACGGCGTTTCAGCACGATCACACACACACACACTCAGACACACACACGCGCCGCTAGTGTAAACGTGCCTGTTAACATCCGCATTGCAAAGCATTACAGGACGCTCCTACACACTAAAACGCCGGTAGGCCCTGGTCGTCATCCACAGCTGATACGCCGTCTTACCGAGCCGCTCCGTGCCGAGCCGCCGCGTCTATCTAACCGCAGTGTACTAACCTATGACTTCCTGCAGCTCGTAAGACTCCCGGGTGATCGGCCAGCTGGGTGTCAGCGCCGGTTGCGGCTGGTGGACCGGAGCCGGAGATTCGCCTTGCTCCGCCATGATGATGATGATGATGATGATGATGCGGCGCTAGTTAGCAACCTCTCACACAGGGATAGACAGGCAGGAGAGACAGACAGGCAGATAGAAGAGGCTGACAGACAGACGGGCGGATTTGACCTCACCTCCTGCCTACAAGTGTCAACTGGCAGCTGCCGCAGAGCAACGACCGCCTGCTGCCAGCGATGAGAGCAACCCGGAAAATAACGGACCGCACACACACGACACACACGCGCACGCGCGCGCACACACACGCTACAGCGTGCAACCCCGTGCACACTGGTTTAAAGTGGAGGATACACGGAAACACATGTAAAACGCAGTAAAAACCGAAAATACATTTTTCTCAGGATGCTGCATTCTACAAACATATCAACCTGCGAGCCTCTGCTTTGAACTATTATCATCTAATTTAAATTAATTCGGCATCATGTATTTTTTTTAATCTAGTCGTAGTATATTTATATTCCCCTGCGTAAATTTAAGTCGTGTTTTGTATTGAAAACTACGTTAAGGTTCTGTTAGGCAGCAGCATGTGGTTGCAGATACTGTGTGTCACATGCAACGGGAACTGCAATGCAATAACGTGAGTGATATCTTCAACCACTAGAGGGCGCTTTTGTACCGTTAATCTGTCTGAGGTGAAACATTGAACAGTTCAATCACGTATTCATGCGTGTGTGGTTTAACGCTTAATAACTTTTTTTTTTTCTTTTTTTAAAGCAATGTTGTTGTTTTTGTAAATAATGTAATAAATAGATAATAATGATATGTGTTTTTTATTGTGTCTTTCAGGTGAAACAGTATATATTTTAATTGTGTATTACTTGTTTCTTTCTCTTTTTTTAAGCAGCTTTATTTGTTTTTGCGAATATTTTCTTCAAATGAACATTCGGGTGGTTGTTTTTCTTCTTCCACATTTTGTTTTATTTACGATATGCAGAAAAAATGAAGACGATCCAGTATTTAGGTCAAACTGAACACGTTGTGCTACTGACGACGGCACAAAGCTGCCAGTAGGTGGCGGTCAAACACCTCGATGCCCCTGACTGAAGTGTTTCCATGTTTCTACTTCATTGTTTTAGAATGTTTGAGTCTGACAAACACTTACACACGGCATACCTGTGTGTTTGGGGGTAATTATTGTGTGTCACCTCACTCGTCACGGCAGCAACTAATACGAAAAGCAGAAACAAACAAACAAACAAACAAATAAAAATTAGAAAGCTTCAATGGTGCGTACTGTTGATTTCAGCGAGAACATTTTCACTTCTCTGTGGTGCGTTTAGGTTCACGTTTCCACACAGGCGCGCACACACACAGCTCACAGTTTGCCCATTGATTGCGCCGTGATGCAGTCCGTATAACGTGCGGTGACTGCGTGTCTGCGTCTTGCATGACATTTCAACGCACCAATCAGTGGCGGCGGAGCTGATGGAGTCCACTTCCCCACAGTGGATGATCTGAAGGGGGGGAAACAGACGGCCGATCTAGCACCGATATCGCACCATCAGCCTCACGGAGCTCTTCAGGAACACCGGGCCACTCGGGATCTGTCTCTCTCGCTCTCTGTCTGTCTCTCTCCGTCTCTGTCTACCCCCTCGCTCACGGCGCTCGGCTCCACAGAGATGGCCGGTATCCTGGCGTGGTTCTGGAACGAGAGGTTCTGGCTGCCTCACAACGTAACCTGGGCAGACTTAAAGAACACAGAGGAGGCGACGTTCCCGCAGGCAGAGGATCTGTATCTGGCGTGTCCTTTAGCCTTCTGCATCTTTATGATACGGCTTGTTTTCGAAAGGTGGGTTATAGAATCCCCGACCACACAGCAATGGCGATGATTTCGCCGTAGTCCGCCGCGGCTCGTCTGGCTTGTCAGTTACCCAAACAATGGCATCTTATCTGGATCGCTCACAGATCAGCGGGGATAATCACCTTTCTCTCTGCGGGCCTGCAGCACTGCGCGATGCCTGCCTGCCTTTTCTTTATGAATTGATCAGTGCTCGCATATTGCAGCCAGTGGCAAGATGCAGAATCCAACATTACCTGGCCACTTATTGTTCTATCTCGTCTCTTCTCTGCCACGCTGATTGCAGACTGAACCCCCTCTCTCTCTGTCTCTCTGTCTCTCTCTCTGTCCCGTTTGTTACACGGTGCATTTTGCATCATACTTACTTGGCACCATTTGTACAATCAATGTTTCCAACCAGGCACATGTGGGACAGGTGCCATGGCCATTTTGAAGGCCTTTGCCCCCTTTTCAAATATCATTCTGTGGTGTTCAGTGTTAAAATAAGTGAAGTTTGATCTGTGCTATTTATAAATGATCAGTTTCTCTGTGTTTGTTCTTCCTCCACGTGTCTGCATGTGTGTATTAATCTGCTTGTTGTTGTGATAAATGTTTCATTTGCAGGTTTATTGCCAGACCATGTGCCATGGGCCTGAAGATCCAAACAAATGGGCCACAGAAAGCACAACCCAATGCTATCCTGGAGAAGGTTTTCACTGCTATCACCAAGGTAACACACACACACACGTCTTCATTACTGCAGAATACACTCAGGTGCCACTTCATTAGATACGGTCCTACCTTTTGTAAAGCTGATAATGCTCATTGTTTGATCGTAGCATTGTACTGGAAAGTGTATTTAGTGGAAGAGGATGTTTGGAATGCTGCTCTTCCCACATTCCTGTTAAGTGTTCCCACCTTGTCTCACCAGCATCCAGATGAGAAGAGGCTGGAGGGTCTGTCCAAGCAGCTGGACTGGGACGTGCGCACCATCCAGCGCTGGTTCCGACAACGCCGCAACCAGGAGAAGCCAAGCACTCTGGCCCGCTTCTGTGAAAGCATGTAAGGGGCACACACACACACACACGCACACTGATTTCTTAATACCACTGCTAAGCATTACAAAGCACAAACACAAACAGAGATGTGTGACTTGCTTGGCTGAGGTATTCCAATCAGGGTGGACTTAATCTCTGCTTCTGCTGTTGTCAGAGTTGCGTTGTTGTTGCGTTAGGTATAGAGGCTCTGCACCGTGTTGTTGGGCTTCGGCTGTAATAAAAACAGACACAATGTTCACCGTGGTTTGCTTTGCTCAGGAAACCTTGTTTAAGCTTGTCATGTTGATTTTCATACTTTAGGGTAATGAATGGAAACTCGGGGCCGCCTGTACAGTAAGGAAACACATTCAAAGCTCCGTAGTGTACTTTGGAAAACAGCTGGAAGTATTTTAAAATGTACATAATTTGTTGGAAATAGCGGGGTAAGATCAGAAATGCATGTTTGGTCTTTTTGTAAAAGTGTAAATAGTGGTATTTCCATAGAAGATGCTGATGTGAATGTTGGCTGGACTGTAAGAGAAGAGTGAAGTTCTGTCCCGCTTTCAAAACAGCACAACCACGCAGGCCGGAACAAAGACTGGCTAATCTGCAGAGTGGAGTGTTTGCCATCAGGGAGGTTGTAGTTACTTAACAGTGTGATGTTATAAAGGCCAACGAGCAAGTGTGACTGTCAGAGCAGTCATGTCTGACACCAGCCGAGCCAATCTGGCAGTGGGACACACAGGGAGCCTCACAGCTTCTGATCACCCTGAGGCTGCTGTTCACTCTGGAGAACTCCGTCAGCTGATTAGACTCCCAGTGCAGGCGAGGAGAGAGGAGAGGGCGCTGCAAAAGACTCAAACGCTCTCTGGTAGACATGAAACCGGATCTTGGCAATGGATGGAAGTCTTCCACAGTATCTGCGGGCTTCTCCAACATGCTCAGACGCCGTTTGTTCTGTTGAATCTAACGCACCAAAGCTCTCGTCTGCAAACGTGCGAGTGGCTGCAGATCACACCGGCCGTCTGTCCTGGTGCTGAAGGTGCAATTCCCCCAGCTACGGTCCATCCAGCAGCGATTGTGTCCTCACGTGCCCCTGTAGGAGACTGACTGAACTACATTGTGTTTCAGACATCAGGATGGCGGATCTGTCTTTCTTCTTCTTTTCTCTGTGCAAACAAAGAGCCGCACGCCGCCGACACGTTTGGTGCGCTCATAATGAAGAATCAGCTCAGAGTTTATTCTCCAGCTGTTGTCGCTGCCAGATCGTACAGACTCGTAGATTCAGTTTAAGTAAATTTATATATGACTTTACTGCAGGGTGTCTACGCTTCAGAAACTCCTGGAGAAGAATTTGAAAAGATATTAAATATCTTTGGATAGACTGTATTTCCTGAATTTGTTCAAGTTGAAAAACAAATATTGATTTTGTTGGAAACTGTATGACTTTAATTGTGATATTAGTGTGAAGGGTGAAGCTGTCCTTGTTAGTGATGCAAAGGGGGGGAAAGCACGTGGACGCAACAACACAGTCGCCATAGAAACGAGGGGAATCTGTGCTTTTTTTACCTCCCCCACACACACTGAGGTTGACAGCAAACACAAATACCTGTGTGACAATGAAGTGCGTCCAGATTCTCCATTGTTCTTTAAATAGTACACACACACACACACACACACACACATTCAAACACACTTAGGCTTGAGTCCCTTCACTAATCAGCGCTGGATGGGCCGAGCAGGCAGAAGGAGACACCTGCTTTGTTGTCCTTCAAAGTGCTCACGTCTGATCTCATCTTCCTCCTCGCCCTCTCTTCTTCTTCTTCTTCTGTCAGACACAAACACAAAGAAATCACCCAAAGCTTTTTAATCGACACAAAGACGACGCAAATGTTGGAGATTTCACTGCAATTAAGCCTCACATCATAGTTTGATAGAATTTCAGACTTAACTAACACGTTAAACATCATATGTCCATAAAAACAACAGTTGATGTTCTAACATTTCAATTTCTCATTTTGTTATTCCGCATTAAGTTCTTGCATTTTAACAGTTGAGTGCGTTCAAACCTATTTTTAGATTTTATCCCAATTATGCCTCTTCTCTGTAGGTGTGATTGATTTTCATATCAGCAAGCAAACAGCCCCGTCGACACGCGACAACAACAACAACAGCAGCTAATTAGGATGTTTGTGAAGAACAGCTGAGGAATAATTCAGTTCATTTGTGGTCTTTACAGAGAACAAACACACACATACACACACACACACACACATTCCCCATAAAGCAGCTGCAAACCGTGTCTGGGATTCAAACCAAATCATACAAACGCACAATGTAGATGTAAGCAGTCTGCATTATTGGCTGGAGAGTAACAGAGGCACGACTGATCAACTTGTCTGTGCCTTGTCAACCGTTTGAATGCAAACCAGCTGCTGCTCGCCACCCGGAAACGTGACAAAACTCAATCAGTGATGAATCAACCTGAGCGTGTTTTTATGACTGTATTCCAAAGCTGGTTGCTGCAAAAACAGCCTCATTAGTGGATTTATGACAAGTTATTTATGCCCTGGATTCCTCCTCCCTCATCAAATGTAAATGTTTTATTAATGCACAATAAACTAAATATAAAACGCTCATGTTTGCTGTGCGTCATAAAACATGGCACCAGGCTTATTTTAAGCATGATTAATAGGTTGTTCACCGGGCAGTTTCACAAGACGGCAGCATAGTTCCGTTAGCCGCGGTTACCACCCAACACTAATTGATTAAAAGAATAATTGACGAGCTGCTGCTGCTGCGTCGTTTGTAACTGCAAAAGTGAGAAAAATCCTCTTTGTGCTCGACTTCAGTCAGAATCTATTCAGGGAAAGCAGTTGTGAGTCATCGTGATTGGACGTACGTACGTTGTATCGCAGTGATTCAAAAGCACTTGAAACAGACTGTTGCAAGATTGATGAACCAGTTGCCATGCAACAGTCTTTACACGGTGCCAAGTTGAGTTGTCCGGTTTGTTTGGTTTTACCGTACAGTTAATCAAAGACGGAGCGGTTAATAGCATCCAGGGGCCATGTGCTGCGTGCCGATGTTATCTCTGGGGCTCATTAAACGGCAGCAAATGATCAAACGTCGATACACAGCAAACGGCGTGCTGTGATGCATGGAACTGCGCTGCTTCAAAGTTGAAAATATGTTGGATGGATTCACCAGGATTCTCTTCCATAGTGACAGATGCCAGATTGTGTTGAGTTTCCTTTTAAAACTCAGGGTTAATATCAAAGAACTACCCACTGTCTTATATAACTTACATATTTCTCTTTCATTTCTCTTTCCAGCCTGTGATGTTTGAATATTCCAGGCTGTGATGTGTGTGTGTGTGTGTGTGTGTGTGTGTGTGTGTGTGTGTGTGTGTGTGTGTGTGTGTGTGTGTGTGTGTGTGTGTGTGTGTGTGTGTGTGTGTGTGTGTGTGTGTGTGTGTGTGTGTGTGTGTGTGTGTGTGTGTGTGTGTGTGTGTGTGTGTGTGTGTGTGTGTGTGTGTGTGTGTGTGTGTGTGGTTAAACAAAGTTCCTGGGCTCTCTGTAACCTCGAGTTTAAATTGGTCCAAGGCGACGATATGCCAGTGTTTACTTTGTATTTTCATTCAGTGTCTCCCTTTTCTTGTCTTTCAGGTGGAGATTTACTTTCTACCTGTACATATTTACCTACGGAGTGCGTTTTCTTAAAAAGGTAAGTTCTAAATGTGAAGGTGTCCCGTGTGTGTTTGCAGTTTCGGCATGAGTCACCGAGGCGTTTAGGGAAGAATGAAAAGGAAGGAGTCTGTAGTTCCCTTTGAGCAAAAACCACTCCTCCTATGCTGCAAAACACAACCAGAATAGCTCCGTGGATCTGCTTTATCTTCTAATACCTCTGTGTCCTGAGGAGAGTGAAGCCATTTTATCTGAAACCTGATTAATATAATCTTAATTGGAGACAGAAACAGTGGAGGGAAATCTCCCAGAGAAACAAGTTGCATGACGAAGCACTCTGCGAAATGAGTTCATTCGCCGGCAAAGCCTTCGTCAGGTCCAAGTCCCCGGGGGGATTATTAATAGCAGGAGGCGGAGAGAGTAAAGTCAGTGATAAGTCAGTGTTTGCCTGTGTAGCACATTAAGTCCAGTCTGATCTCCAAACCCATTATAACAACACCGCAAGGATCTCACACACTCACACACCACTCCGACTCCAGCCACAATCCATTAAATGTCAGCGGCCACTTTTGATTTACATGCGTTCGATCTTAAATAAGGAGAAAGTGGCTGTTTTTTTTGGAGATCCAGGTTACTACAGGAATATGAAGTTGCGTAACGCTGCACTGATACTGCAGTAGTGCCTGTGCTTTTTTTTTCATTGAAAGCTTTTAAAAATGAATCTGGTGGATTTGTGTGGCTATGTGATCCAGTTTCACTACGCTGTGTATTCAATCATACAGTCTGAACTCTATCGCAACACAATCAGTCTCTTTATATCTCCGTTTTATAACATATTACATCATAGCTAAGAAATGAACGAGGGAGGGGGAAGTCATTTCTTTTACCAAACAAGATGCTTGAAACTATAATTGTCCATTTAACCCATTTTTCCTTTAACTAACTTGGTTATTTAACAAGTCAACACCACTAATATTATACTGTTCACAGTTTCATTGCATCTTAAGTTGTGAATAATTAATCACTGTTTTCCTCTCCTGAAGACCCCGTGGCTATGGAACACTAAAGAGTGCTGGTACAACTACCCATACCAGGTAAACACTCCCTCTTCCTTCATAATCCTTAATAACAGCTCCATTCAGCCATAGCCGTAGATAATACCGCTCAAATATCTGACTTAACCTTGGTGCCTTGTGTGTTTCTGCAGCCTCTGACTGTGGACATCCATTATTACTACATTCTGGAACTTTCTTTCTACCTGTCCTTACTTTTTTCCCAATTCACAGACATCAGGAGGAAGGTAAGATGGAATGAAACACTCATTAACCTGGCATTTCTTATAACATTGATGCTAGACTACATAGTGTGTTTACCTCTGTAGGTTAATGCAAATAACAGAACAACAGAGACGCGAAATTAGATGAACATACAGTAACTCCTATATGGAAATAGACAAACAAACATCTAGTGCAGTCAAGTTGGCAAATTCTCTAATCTGCAAAATAAATGTGATTTGTTCTGTTGGAATTAAATACAATAAACTAATAAATAAGGGCAAATTACTTCAACAACTTCAAGAATCCATGCAACATAAATGCACATTTCCTTTTGTAAACTAAGCTATTGTGACGCACAGCAAACTACATACACAGTATTGACATGTGGCCTTCGTTGATGTAATATTCCATCCTCTCTAGGTGTCATCCAGTTTATGATCATGAGTTATTAAGAGCCAGACAGTCAATTTAGGTCTCCATTCTATGGACGGTTCTGGCAGGTGTAGCCTTCAAATGTCAGACTCGGTCAGTGTTTGTGTGATTTATGCTGAAATATCAGTTTCACTCCATCCAAGCATCCTCAGTGGGCACCGACCCACTGGAGCCCACTGTCATTCTCACTCTGTCTGACTTGAAACTGACTATACTATACTATACTATACTGGTTTTGGTTCATTTAATATTAATTTGCATGCCTCCCAGCCATGGTCTTATTTCTGTCTCCACCCCATCCCCTGATCCCCCCCCCCCCCCCCCCCCCCCCCCCCCCCCGTACCCACCACACACTCACTGCACTCACAGCCACCCCATGATGCCATGCTGTGTATGCCTTCACTCTGTCATCTCTTTGTTGACTGTTGGCGTGTTGTCTGTTTTTGTTTCTCCTTTCAGTTTTTTCATGCACAGTACTACACTGAGGAGGTCCTCTGCATCCCCTGCCAATTCCAGTATGTTCTCCCTGCACACTCTTGCCTTGCTTTCATTCTATATCTTGCAGCATCTTCCTTCTCATTCTTCCTTTTTCATTTTCTGCCCATTTTTGGACTGCCATCCCTGAGACATTGGACTAGTTTAAGGGTTAGAGGAATGCTCCCACATACCGCCTCTCTGCAGCTGTATTCACCTGGAGCTCTCATCCAGGCCACCCAAATGTACCGGCTAAACACAGAGGCTGGCCCAGATCCATGCTGTTACATAGTCTCACAAAACCTAGAGCTCACATTTGCACATTTTGACACACAGACAGAATCCAATTCCAAAATGATTATAAGCAAACACATGAAATGCATTATAGCAACAAATAGGGTACAATTTGAACATGGCTGTCACTCTGACCAGCACAAAGTACATAATCACAGGCGAGGATCTATCCAAGTACAAATGATTGCTAAAAGGGCAGAATGCTTTGCCCAGAAAAGGCTGAGTGAAATGGAATATAAATCAGATGTTACGTTGATCAATTACTATCATTATAGCACTTTCTCTTACCTTTTGTGAACAGCTCTGTCACTCACAGTAGCACGCGAGGAAAATGGGATGCAGAGTCGCACAGGCACCGTAGACGCATAACAAGAAGATAAAACAATGATTGACTGTGTTGCTTTATTTGCAGGTGTAAAATGTTTATTGTTTTACCTATGATTGTATTTACGTACTGTAGATTTGATTTTGTTTACATGCGACCCTAATGCGCCTTAGCTGAATGGAACAAATGGAGCATTGAATTCATGTACATAACTCCAAAAGATGACAGCTCCTCATAATAATCCCACTATTCAGGCGGCGGATTCTGTGCGACACGGTGTTGCAGTTAAGAATGAATAGATGAGTCACGCCGCTGTTGCTGTCGTTCGGTTGCGGATCAGTGAAATTAGGTCATTGTGAAGATATTCGGTGATGTCGAGAGCAGAGTCACGTTTTGTTACGTACATAAGATGGAAGATTTATTTGTTTGTTTGTTTTAATTTGCTGTGCAGTCACCAAATCCCCACTGATGAGACTGTTTAGTGCAACATCAACACCCGACTGCTCCCATCCTAATACTGCATTTGCATGTGTGTCACTTCTCATTGCACCTCCTCCCTCATCTGTGTGCCTTGCTCACTGTGCAGGGCAAGAAAAGTGCTAAACAAACAATGCACATTTCAAGGTCAGGAACATGCCAACACTGTATGTCTCAGTGCTTCTTGCAGATATGACACAACACAAAATGGGGCCCATTATGTTGCATAATAGCTCCCTGTGTTCATTGTAGTCAAAATGAGGAGCCCTTCCATTCTGCACAAGACGAGAATGATCTGGTAGCCAGTTTTAAAACGTTTTCTCATTTCTCCGGTCACTGTTTCCTCAGGATTTTCTGATCATGTTCCTGCACCACCTGGCAACAATCTCCCTCATTACCTTCTCTTATGTGAACAACATGGCTCGGGTAGGAACTCTGGTTATGTGTCTCCACGACGCCGCCGATGTGCTGATGGAGGTGAGGACAGCGGGACGATGATTGTAGAATTAAATACTGTGGATTTTGTGTATTAGCTGTCCTATCTTAAATATATACATTATATCACAATGGATCATATACTGTACCTATTGCATATTGGATTTGTGTTTTTACAGTTTTCCCCATCCCATTTTCAAACAGATTTCTGGCTCCATATTGAAGTAAAGTCTTTATTTCCTTTGCTTAGGCTGCCAAGATGGCCAACTATGCCAAGTGTCAGACGCTGTGTAACCTCCTCTTTGCCATGTTTGCACTTCTCTTCATAAGTTCCAGGCTGGGAGTTTACCCTGTCTGGTAGGTTCCACTCAGCTTTACTGTGTAACACTGATAACATCTCTCTGATAGGATTTAACCTCACTGCAGCGGCGTTGGCGTGTCATTGAATGAACTTCAGTCCAACACTTTAACGACTCCAGAAGCAGCTGCTGCCTGAGTCACTCTGCATATTTTGACAGGCGGTCATTGAAAAATACACGTCAAAGCATCTCAGCTCTTTTGTCATACTTTCTCCAGCTTTCATTTTAGGCACATTGCTATGGATTTTGTTGCTAAGTTATAGTTACTATGGATACAGCAGCTTAAGCCTCTGCAAGGAACCCCAGAACAAATGAAAAGTGCATATTGTTGTTGTCACTGCTTTAGTTTTATCCGATTGTTAAAATATCAAAGTGGTTTCTCGTTATGGGTATCTTTTTTTATCATTTATTGGCTTTTAATGTTGCTTTTTGGCTTTTATAACCTGCATTACCAGAGATTGGAGTGTAGTTTTCCAGTGAGGCAGCTGCTGGTGTCTGCTGGCGTCTCATCAGTGTTTGGGGTTATTAATTATCAGGGTGCAGATGAACTCTCTATATACCGACATGCATTCAGGGACATACATACTGTAGGTTCTTTCATTTGCCCGCTTCAGCAATTTAAGGTTGTTTTGGAATTCCAGAGCCAGCAGCCCCTCAGTCCTCTGCTTTTGTTGTCACACACACATTAGTGACGACTCTACAGTACATTTTATTTGGCCCCAACCACGACAGTAATAAAGTTGTCGCTACTGTAAAGCTGTTGCCATGGTTTCAGTATCTGCAGGGTGATTCAGAATCATTTGTGATAATTGGCCCAGAGATAAATTTAACAGAAATTCAAAATGTTGATTATATGGGATGTGAAGTGGAGCTGAATAAGCTTTTTTTACTCCCAAAGCACTTCTCTCTCATTAGCCATATTAATTAGAATACATTATAAACTTGCTGCTAATCATATTAAAAGGTGAACAAATGCCTGATGTACCATATTTATAAGTGCTAGAGACCTGGATCAGGCAGTCTGTGACAAATGAAGAGGTGGAGATGAGCCCACTTTGTTTTATTACTCAGTGTTACGACCGGTTTAGCTGAAATCTGGTAAAGCTCAGGGAAGAACCCACTAATTAATTCAAATAATATGTTTGGAAATGATTTGGTACAATCTCAATAGGAAGAATAGCTGCTATATTTGTCCCTTGATAGTTTAACGGCAATTTGACTGATAATACTGCATATGTCAATTAAATTGCCCCATAGTAACTAATGGGGCAGAAAATGTTCTTTTGCTCTCAGATTTGCCTGCAATGTTTCAATTCACAAAATCTCTCCGTCCTTCAGGATTTTAAACACCACCTTGTTTGAGAGTTGGGAGATCGTGGGGCCTTACCCGTCCTGGTGGGTGTTCAACCTGCTCCTCATCCTGCTGCAGCTTCTTCACTCCTTCTGGTCCTACCTCATAGTGAAGACAGCGTGCCGAGCCATCTCCAAAGGAAAGGTGAGGCTGAAAAGAGAAATGTTTGAAAAATCAGTGATGGTGTGAGAATAGATCATTTCAAGACGATGTCACATTCTAGGTGACAGATGAGGCGTGTGTGTCATAGCACTGTAGAGTCCTGTGCTGTTTTCACCTCTGATTTTCCCTTTTCTGTCCCCTGTGTTAATCACCAAGGTTGGAAAATGGAATCCTTTACATGTAAGTAACATTCACGTGCATCAGCTCAGCCTAACTGTGTGCTCAGCATGAGCTCATGTCACACTGTCACTTTTAGTATCGCCACATTTTTCCCCGAAGCGTCTCATTTTATCTTTCATCTCGTCTTGCCATCTGTTCCGTCTTTTCAATACAGTCGCTGTATTTGTAAAAACGTGAATACTTTCTTTAATTTTTCTTACACTGAAAGAGGAAATGCGGATGATTAAACACACACACACGTAAAGAAGCTATTTGGATTAATCTTCACACGGCATCTAATTTATGTGTCTATACACTTGGCAGCGCTTGAGTTTGCAAATAGATTTTAATGGTAATTATAGCTTTTTTGCTGAGCATTGATTGGCAGATTACCTCCCTAGATGACTCACTCAAGCTCATTTGTTACACTGTGATGCATAACTGTCGTGGAAAATGGCAGTGATGTACGACGATCCATTTACTTCTGCAGGTTTCTAAAGACGACCGCAGCGACATCGAGTCCAGCTCCGACGAGGATGACAGTCCTTCGTCCAATCAGAAGCACCACAGCAGCGCCACCAACGGCACCAACAAAAGCCACGGGACCAACGGCTACCTGGCAGGAGCCATGTGTCCAGACGAACACTGACCAAGCTGAAATACGTACCACAGGAGCCATGCTACAGACACCATCCATCTTTGTGTGTGTGTGTATGAGTGTGTGTGATGGGGACATGAATAACATTGCCTGTCTGGTACTGGAAGTTCTTCATAGATTACGTGAATGCAGTTTTGTCATCGGATTTTATTCTGAACTAATTTTCCTCTTGCGATTTCTTCTGTTCATCTATATATTTGCATTGAACTGCACTCAAATATCACAGCACTCCTCTATCGGTACAAACAAACAAACCAATCAATCAATGAAAGCATTCCACGTTATGGTGTAAGCATGCTACTCAAACATCCAGTAGTCTGGCATACGGGGGGTGTTTTTCTTACGTTTGTGTCTTTCTATGTTATTTATTTTTATAGATGTGTTTTGCAGATGATGGTCAGATGTCTAATGTACCTTTGTGTCAAGTGTTAAGGATGAAATGAACACAGCAGTTTTCCACACGGCGCATCATGGTGTTTGCAAAATGCTGAAGATCTGGGTTTACTTTCAATGCTACACCCCCAAAGATATGCCAAAACGATGAGCGAGTTTGTCTTCACTCACCCAACGGATTGTAATGTGTGAAGTTTACTCACATTTTGAAACGTACAGTCATTCTCCACTCAAACTGTGTACGAGATGTCAATAACAGTATTATGTGTGTGTGCAAAAGATATGGCTAGACGCTGTATTCCCTTACTGAAGCATTTTGTTGGGTATTCTGGTACACTTCTGGTAAAAAAAAACAAAAAAAAAAACGATTTCATTAAAAGGTCATTTGCCGTGTTGAGAGGCAGACATGAGTTGTTTGAATTATTCAATAAAAAATATGAAGATCACAGAAATATGTTTGGATTTGTTTCATTATAATCTCGCTGCAACTTCTTCTTCTTTTTAGGCCTGTGTGTTATTAGAACACACATTCTGCCCAGGCTTGTTCAGCCCTGACAGAGGTATGCATTCTAATGAGTGACCCTCTGGTTTAAATATTCCCGCTCCGGCCTAGATTGTCTATTTGTCCACTGGAATTTTCCTTAGTGTCGCATAACTGAGAGTTCAGGTGATTTCCGCATGAGAGGCTTTGGGAGGAGGCGGTCAAAGTTCTCTGTGCAAAGTCAACAAACGGCCACAGCTTAGAGATGAAGGATCTAATCAGCGCCTGCTCGGTGAGAATTCTTTTAAACTAAGAGATTGCAATGTTTATTTTCAAAGTATAATATGGTACGGTTGCATTACACAGTTTAGAATATAGATCAGAGTTTACTCGTGGTTACAGTAGAATGTTAAACTAAAGGACTTGCTTTGTAGCTGTTGTGGTTGCTTTGGAGCCGTTGGATGTAAAGTCTCATGAGGTCTCTTACCCATTATATTTCAGTATAACCACTTATATCAAAATGGGAAACGGTTTTCAAAAACTGGGGAGCACTTCTGCAAGGAGCTCATGGCAGTTTTTCAACAAAGGTAGGTCGAGTTTGAGAGGCTTTACAATCTACACACACTTCAGCAGTGTTTAATATCTGCCCTGTGTTAGTGTTATACACTGTACAACACTTTTTAAAGTATAAAGTATCCTCACACTTTTAATACGTCCCTCTGTGCCGCAGACAAAACTCTGACTCGCCTTTAGAATGAATTTTAATGACCACAGAGTTATTGTTTGACTGGGTCTGTGCTTCTTGATGCAACCCTTCCCTGTTTTAGGGCTGAGCTGGAACACACTTATTCTAAAGGTCTACAAAAACTGGCTGGCAAACTCATCAAGGCATCCAAAGAAATGACAGACAAGTAAGGGACCTGGCTCAGAGCTTTGTGTTGTGTGTGTGTGTGTATGTTCCCTCTTGCTGGGTCTAACTGCACAGTAACTCACAGTGATAATCATATGGGAAATAGCATGCAGTGAGATAGATGTGATCAAAACAGAAGCAGATGTCAGACTAATTATCCCACAGCTCTAACTTTTCCATGCCGCCTCCCCACTCAGTTCCACCTACAACGCATGGTGTCATATGTCAGATGAGATGTACTCGAGAGCAGACGCCCACAGGTAGTTTTCAACTCCAACACATAATTGTACCTGTCCACAGATGTGAGAGTGATTTTTAGAATAGCTGGCTTGAAGTAAATACGGTGCAATGTTCTCTTTTCAGAACGCTGGGAAACGCATTTCAGCAAGATGCAATCCTGGAATTACGTCAAACCTTAGATGAGCACAACAGGAGGAAGAGGCCTGTATGCTCGTAATCTTAATCTCCATCCCTCTCTGTGTTATTCTTGCATTGAAGTGACTCTAACCTGATCTGCATCCCCACAGCTTGACGGTGTCATCGAGAGAAGTGGAAAACTTGTTACAACTAACTGCAGTGAGCAGCTCAAGGTAAAGTGAAGAATCAGATGCTGTGATGAAGAACGTGTAGCTCCAGAGACATGTAGCTCCAGAAACATATGACATTATGAATCCATGGAGGCGAATGTCTACTATTAAGTTATGGCAGCCCTTTTTGTGAACCCCATAACTGTTATCATAATACTTACAAGTTCCTTCAAGTTCCTTCCATCAATTTTACATGAAACCTTATAATGTTTTATAATTATGAACGCATTTTGACAAGCTATGAAAAATTGTTAGTCAATTATAGTTAACTAAAGCACCATGACTGTCTGGTATAAAATGGGTAGAGGGGTCATGAGGCAGTGGACTATAATACTTAAATAAGACTATAATAACTGTTGTTGTAAAATATAACGATGCCTTATGATGGCTTACAGCAAACTGCACCGTGAATGCATCCTTACTGTACAATTGAGCACAATAGAGTACAACTTTACAGCAATAATCGTGTCCTTAGTATTATAGGATTCTATCTGACCTCAGACTTGTTTTGAGATTCAGGGATTTAAAGTTTTGTCCCTCCATCTAAACTCTTACGACTTTTGTCTTGTCTTGGATTTTGTTGTACACCGATTCAGCTCTATGGTGACTTTTGAGGATGAACTTTCGAAGCTAATGAAGTCCTGGACCGTTTTATAGCCTGTGAAGACTCTTAAGCGCCCATTAAAGGCTTCACAGAGATTGGCTTTATTACAGGGGCTGTTACATTAAACAAACTGCTGACTGGAGTTTATTATGCATGATAGATACGGGCCTCATTGAAAGTGTTACCAAGGTAACCTTTGCCAAACAACACTTTAAACAATCGTGTACCGTGTCTGCCATTTTGTTTAGCAGTTAATATGATTAATATAGATTTTGTTCTTAATGTCTCCTGAAACAGATGAAAAAGAAATTGTCGGGAATAACAAAAGAGCACGAGGCCCTTTTCAACTTTGTGGAGAATAACAAGCACATTTGCACGGAGAAAGAAAAACAGAAGGTGAGCTGTGACCCCCTGATTCCCCCCCCCCAGCACATACTGTATGTGTGTGTGCCATGTAGATCCATCACCTGTGTAAACACACTCCTGAAGACGCCGTCAGCTCCTTTGCTAAAGAATGTTTCCCATTACTCACTACAGATGCTTAACAGGCTGACTAAGTCCGCAGAGATGCAGGCGCGGGTGGATGAAGAGTACTTTAATATCAACATAGAGGGTCATCACATGAGACTCAAGTGGGAAAACACACTGAAACACTGCTACCAGGTGCAGACAAATGGGTTCCTACTTTCCCTATTTTCCACATTTAGCTGAGCTCTTGTGCAGAGTGTGTTTCCATGTGTGAGCACGTGGGGGGGTTGGGTGTGTTGCTAGATGACACTTCATTATTCATAAGTGTTGAAAAGACAATATTTCTCACAGAAAAAAGGTCAACCTACCACACAAGCACCCAATTGTGAGTTACACAGGCCTGCATAGTCGTTTATGTTGTGCTATAATTTGTTCAGTATGCAGCCAGCAATCAAAACCTGTATAGGACACAATCTCCCTCACCAGCACTGAACATATTACTGCAGAAAGTATCAGAACAAAAATCTGTCTATTCAGATCCTCCAGGAGTTGGAGAAACAGCGGATTGAACTGCTGTGCAATGTTCTGAACAGATACAACCTCCATATGTCCAGCTTTGGGCAAACGCTCACTCATGTAAGACAGCCCCGCCTCAGTCACACTCACAGGTCAACTAAAGCACTTGTCGATAATGTGTCACATCAGTTTTGTGTGTGTGTGTGGTGATGCTGCTTTCAGGGTCAAAGACAAATAGAACAGGCGGTCCAGAGGGTGGACGTGGAGAAAGACCTGCAAAGCTTGTCAGAGGAGAACAACATCACAACCGGAGAAAACAAAGCAGAGTTTTTGATGGCTGATTATTTTGTAAGTCTGCAACTTTGCTTTTAGTTTGGCAGCAAATTCTGTCGGGCAAAAGTTTGATTTTCTTTATAGTCCTCATCGTTTTGCCATAACAGGCTGCCAAAGTTGAGCAGGTTGGACTCTACAAAACTTGCTCTCATGAACACGTGGTCACTAACTTTGTAACCTGGTAGTCCAGTAGTTTGCTCACTGAGAGACGCAGTAACAATTACTACTACTACTCAGCCTCTCTGAGTATCTTCCGGTTACTGATGTCATATGTCAAATGTCCATCAGGAGGAGGACAGCAAGTCACTGATGGACAAAGACAGAAGAAGAGAAGCCATCAAAGTCAAACTCCAGCGCCTGGAGGACAGTATTAAAAAGACAAGGAAAGACTGTGAAGGCAAGATCATGATGCAATACCTCGTGTTTTTCAGTTATACAGTTTTACTCACTGATTCTTTACGGACAGAAGCAGACACTGGCATTTAGTTTCTAATTAATTTGACATTCTGATTCCAGGAACTGAGAAACTGATGAAGACGTACTCTGAAAATCCATCCTTTTCAAACCGAAAGAACACAGAGGAAACTGAACAGCACCTTGATGAGGTAAACGCTCCTCAGTGTGTAAGGATCTGCATTCCATCATACAAACAGATCGGCACATTATCAGCGATCACTAACTGTGCACTGTTACCTGTAGAGTTCCCTGAAACTGGACCTCCTGGAAGCCACGTACTACAAACTGTCCATGTCACTGTCTGAACTACAGGGAACACCCAAGTCCTTTCATCGCTTCAGTGACAGCATAATGAAATGGAAAGATAAGGTAGGAACACGTGTACAATCTATTCTACAATAAACTGAATTATTGCTGGATGAGTGTGACAGGGCAGGTTTACCAGGGCAATAAGTTCTCTACTGGAGTCACCCACACAGTATTTATGTCATACGATGCGGTTCAAACATAATCTGAACCGTTTCTTTCTAAGGACTGTGAGCACAGCCTCGTTCAACTGGCTCGCCCGGTCAAAATCAAGAAAACACCATTCAGATCCAGACTGTCGCTGCGGGCTTCCATCATTTACAAAGGACCGGTTCAGGCCCACGTGGCTGTGGAGCCTTCATCAGGCACCACTGAACACATCGCCTCCTCGGCTTCATTGCAACAAACCGTGGCTGTAGACGGGGGCGGCGGCGTTAAAGTGGCCCCGCCTCAAACTGATGACAAAGGACAACAAACTGATGACAAAGGACAAGGTGACGTATCTGCTGAGTGCCAAGACAAAGATTGACAGCTAAACGTACTGTAATTGAGAATTCTATCATTAAATGAAAGCATTAATGAATTTAAACCCTGAACAGGTCAAAGGGCGGAGTTGAGCAGTATCGGAAAATGCAAAGTCCTGTATGATTACACATCTGAACATGAAGACGAGCTGAATTTGAAAATAGGTGAGTTGTCAAGTCATGAGAACATTTAGTAGAACTATTAGAGGTTGATAGTTTTCAAACTGGATTTGGGTTCGACAGGAGATCTTCTAGACGTCTACCAGAGGGAAGAGAACGGTTGGTGGTTTGGGGCGCTGAGTGGGCAGACGGGCCACTTCCCCTCCACCTATGTCGAGGAGCTGCCTGTGCCTGTGTGTGTGGAACCAGCTCACACACAATGAGAGAGAGAGAGAGAGAGAGAGAGAGAGAGAGAGAGAGAGAGAGAGAGAGAGAGAGAGAGAGAGAGAGAGAGAGAGAGAGAGAGAGAGAGAGAGAGAGAGAGAGAGAGAGAGAGAGAGAGAGAGAGAGAGAGAGAGAGAGAGAGAGAGAGAGAGAGAGAGAAATATTGTGGATCACAGCTGTTCACTCCTGAACACAGCTAAGACCAAGTATGAAACGGAATGAACAGCCTTCCTGCTCGCTCCATGCTGCCACTCATCTCATTCTCTAACCGACCCATTGTGACATTTCATTTTGAGTTCTTAAAAATATGTGCCATCATGCTGACATTTCATTTAAAGCATCCGTCAATGTTCTTTCTTGAGTCTAGACGTTGTTCTGCTGTGAGTTTATACAGCCTGGGACTTCCTGTGGCAGACCAGGTGTTTTATTACAGAAGCATATTTAAGATACAGAAGAAAATTAAAAAAAATTCTATATACAAAAAGCGGTTCCAGACCTCCTGCTTTCTCAAGGCCAAACGTGACACACTGAACACACAAACAGCAGGTGACCTCTATATTCTATCATCACAGGTTTAAACCATCATGTTACTGACAATCCATATTTAATTATAAGTTTGGTGTGTATTAGATGCAGGTTGAAAACTGTGCGTATTTACAAGTGATTAAATGGAAGAAGAACAAATCTCTGTCGTGATCATTAACTTCCTCTTTCTTATTTCAGTCTGTACACAAGCAACAGCTGCTTGCTCATTTCTCTCTCCAGTTCCTATTTCACAGTTTTGGCCTGTGTGATGAATCCCTTCCTGACATTTGCGAGAAAAGCTGGCAAGTTATTGGTCTCCTTCAGTCTCCTCTCCAAAGCAGGCACACACTCCAGAGGGGGGTCGCTTGACACAACTGCAGGGAATAAAAGACTTCAGTAAATATGTGTGTGTGTGTGTGTGTGTGTGTGTGTGTGTGTGTGTGTGTGTGTGTGTGTGTGTGTGTGTGTGTGTGTGTGTGTGTGTGTGTGTGTGTGTGTGTGTGTGTGTGTGTGTGTGTGTGTGTGTCTGTGTGCTGGTCTTACTCTGGTACAAGCCGTCTTCTTTGATTCCAATTGTGATGATGTAGACGCTGTCGTCATCCACAGGGTTGATGTGTTTGAAGATGAACTGCACCAGTTCACCTTTAATAAAAGAAGGAAAAACAGTCCATGAATTCCTAAATCAGTGGCCCTGGCTGTTGTTTACCTGTTGAGGACAAACCAGTGATTGACAGATATAATAACACCACCGGTTGATATCATGTCTTCAATCAAACAAAGTGTTACCTTGGATTTTTCTGATCTCCAACCCCAAAGCATCCTGGAAGATTTCTCTGGCTTGCTGGAGAACCTTTATCCGCTTTTTGTTCGCTTTGTTTTGAGAGACAATTACTGAGGAGAGGAGAGACAGACAGGTGCAGGTATGAATATACGTTAAGAAACCAAACCACAGTAATCTACATGCAGAAATGAACTTCTTACCGTCTCTCATCACGTCTTGCTCATTCCTGAGCTTCTCTATCTTCTGAATCATGTCGTCTCTCCGTGTGTCTGGTTGAATCTCAGATTTGGCTTGACGTTTCTCCTTCAGCGACATGTTTTTATGTTCAAGGTCTGAAGGACAAAGGCTCAGTCAGTCCTGCTTGCTGCACAGTTAAACAGATAAGCTGCTGTCACTAGAAAGGAAGATAGAACAGATAGAAGAAGCTCACCTCTTTTGTATGTGTGTACTGTCTCAAACAGCATCTCATTATCCTTACACTTCTGAGCACACGAAGCTGCAAGAAAGAAACAAAGAACATCAACAAGTATTCACATCACACGTATTTACTTTTGATGAGATCTAAATATGTTGACTGTTGCCCCAGAGAGTGTTTTCCCGTGACATTTAAACCTGAAATATGTGTTTAATAGCAGTAGCAGAGAGAATGTTGCTGAGATACAAAAGCAGGTTACTGTAAGGAAACTTAGCACCCAAAGAAAATTCGCTGTACGAGGTGTCACCGTCATTTTAGCACAACACAGTTCTATTTGAGAATCAAGAGAATTGTGTGCATAATTTTAACCTCTGCACTGAAACTTACAAACTTGACTGACTGTATTATATAAGTTAATAACATTGCAAGGACATAAACAATCTAAGTGGAGGTGTGTGTGAATGAGTCCGAAAGAACACAATAACAAAAAGTACATATTGTAACCATACCAACAGCAGCTCTCAGGATCTCCTCGTGAGATTGACACAAGTCCGTCGTTGCGTCCACGATCTCCTCATAAGCCTGCAGGTGTTTACTGTGGATCTCCTCGATTGTTTTGGTGAACATAATGTGCATGTCTGGGTCGGCAACGGACGCCATGTTTCCCTAATAGGAGATCTGCAATGAAACAGAACAATCATTTCTGCAGCTAGGTAGCATAGCAACGGACAAGACGTCACCCGTTTGCGATATGAAATCAGTAACAGATATGAAAGTAAACAACCGATCGGCTCGTTTAGCGCTTACATGTGTTATTTGGGTGCCTGATCAAAGCTCCTCGGGATGTCGCTCGTATTTTCCTCCGTTCAGTCGGTCGTTATTTTCAAAAACTCCCGGTCGGCGCGCAGTGGGCGGGGCCTAATCACCGGATATTGCGTTATATGTTTCGCCCCTTTCCTCTTTGTAACTGATTTGCATTCCAGGATGTGTGTGTGTGTGTTTATCTTTGAGGTCTGTGGATTAAATGTGCGATTCCATTTGATCCCGTGAGTCATTTCTAAAACTTTAAACAGAAAAATAAAGCTTCCCATATTGCAGCTTGTCTCTTTGTTCGTTGCGGTTTTCTGCCTCCTCGTGGTTGGTTTTAGGAACTTCACCTTCGCAATAAGATTACAACGCCAAACCACTTCTGAATGTATGAGTGTTGTTTTGTGCATGAAGATGTTTTGAGAGAAGAGAATACGCTTTACTTTGAAATAAAAGAAAGTTATCTGTATTAGAAATGAACTCTTCTTGAGAAAACTGCAATAATTACTCAAGACAAATACGTTTTTATTAAGAAAATTCATTCTACACCTTACATGATATATATTTCAAATTCCACAACTACAATGATATAAACTTGATGCATGTAAAATCATTTACATCAATCGTTTACAATGTGAAATACTCAGGAACAAGTACATTGTATTTGTGATCAGTGCATTAAACCATCTGCCAAACCAGAAACTGAAGCCAAATTCTTTTCTATTATTATTATTCTTCTTTGAATAAGCCTGTCATCATATAAGGTTGGTAACTTTCTCACTAGAATACCATGAGACAACAGCACATTGTTTTTAAATGCTCATCTCATACAAAAGTCATGTGCAGCATGTGCACATGACACATGACATACATGGCCTGCAGGCTTCTAGCTGATAGGAGCGCCTGTTGTAACCAGTTTGTAATAGGCGCCCTTCTTGGCCATGAGTGTGTCATGGGATCCCTGTTCGATGACAACTCCTTGAGACATCACTGCTATGATGTCTGCGGTCTCAATGGTGGACAGTCGGTGAGCGATGACTATGCAGGTGCGTCCTTTCCTGGCCTCGTCCAGAGCCGCCTGGACAGTCTGCAGGAAAACAGGTTTTTCTGTTATCAACTCAAGATCTCACACTTTCAGCATCTCTTGGTTTGTCAGGTAAGCATTTGGTTTAATACTTTTATGTACCAGAATGTCCCAATTAAAGGCTGCTCAGTAGATGGAGTTACCTTTTCACTCTCTGTGTCGAGGGCAGATGTGGCCTCATCAAGCAGCAGGATCTTGGGGTTCCTCACGATGGCTCGAGCGATGGCGATGCGTTGCTTTTGTCCTCTGGACAGCTGTGAGCCCTGGGCACCAACCTGAGTCTCATATTTCTACCAGTACAAGAGTGCAAGGGGAGAGAGTAAAAGGTCATGAGGTCAAAAATTGCTTGTCATTTAATTATATTCTTGCACTGGATAAAAACTGGAAATAACAGAGCCTTTGAAGGTTATTTTGTAATTTATTTCTCTTGAATGCCAACTTACATCAGGCAGGGACATCACAAAGTCATGAAGGAAGGCTTTCTTTGCAGCTTCAACCACCTCCTCCATGGTGACAAGCCGTGTGTTATCTCCATACTGTATATTCTCTGCTACGCTGCAGTCAAACAGAACCGGCTCCTGGGACACGATGCCAATCTGAGCTCTTAGGAACGGAACATTCACCCTGTGAGACCTGTGGCCATCAATCAACTGAAAAAGAAAGATGATGTCATTACGATCAGGTTGATGGAGTTTTGGCACAGAGACACAAAATTCTACATTTGGCTTAATGAATGTGGACAAGACTACACACCACGTATCCTTCATCAGGGTCATAGAACCTTTCCAACAGTTGAACACTGGTGCTCTTCCCACAGCCGCTGCTCCCCACAAAGGCCAAAGTCTGACCGGGCTTCACCGACACTTCCAGGCCCTTCAACACTTGCGTATCCGGCCTTGTTGGATAGGTGAACTTGCAATTCTGGAACTCTATTTCACCTCTGAACTTGTCCTAAAGATGAGCGACAATGTTTAAAGATATAAATGTACTTAATGTAAAGCCAAAGTAAGATATTTTTAGTATTGATTCAGTCATTATTTGTCTTTTCAGTGCACCGACCCATTTCTCTCCATCTGTGTGGCTCATGCTGATTTTAGGGATTCGATCCAGTAGTTTGAAAAACCGAGCAGCAGCGGTCTTGGCTTTGGCGTAATCTGGAGTGTAGGAGGAAGCTCGGCCGAGTGCTGTGCCACTGATGACTATGGCTGAAATCACTCTGCAGGAACAACACACAGGAGCAGGAGACTGCTGCCTTGTAATCACGCAGAACTCAAAACAATATATTTAAAATACGACGAGTAAGACATTAAGCATGAATCTATATCAGACAAACCTGAACACTAGCATGTATGGAAGCCCCTCAGAGCTAACTAGGTAGCCTCCGTATCTAAACGAAGCAGCATACGCCATGAAGATGACACATTGGGAAAAGCCAAAACAAAGGCCGTAGATGTTGGCTTTCTTCTTAGCAGATTTATATGGAGACACAAGTTTCTCTTCATATGATTCCACAAATGTTTTCTCTTTAGCCAGGCCTGCAATGGTCCTGATGTTAGCCAGAGCCTCGCTGGAGACCTGTGGGAGGACACAGGAAGTGAATGGGCGTTAAGGAAATATGAGGGAATGCTATAATATCCTGTTTTAGAATGATGTCAGAGGAGTGGATCTTACCTGACCTGCTGCTTCCATGGCCTTGTTGTCCTCATTTGCAAAGCCTGTCAGCATTTTGGCTTGGAAGACTCCAGACAACCCAATGAGTGGCAAGAAGCACATTATTACCAAACTTAACTTCCAGCTAAAGTAGAAGGCAATGATGAAAGACGCTCCGATGTTGGTCAGCGAGTTAACAATCATGCCAATCTGAGATCCTGTTGCCTGCAGAGGTGACACCGGCCACATTTAAACATTTTAATAACACAGCTTCACATACAGCCGGGTGATTTATAGTTGGAGCAACCGTCACTCACCCCTTTGACCATGGATGCATCAGTAGCCAGTCTAGTAGTCAGAGCTCCCGGGCTGTTTCTGGGCTCATCAAACCAGCCGATCTCCTGCTTCATCATGGCCTGGAAGCCTACTTTCCTCAGGCGGCGGGTCAGAAGCTCCCCAGACTTAGCAAAAGCATAGCCCTGTAAAAGTTCAAGTGAAACTACATTTTACACGTCAGTCTTGGCTAATGAGATGGCACGCAGTCCTATATGAACGGGGAATTTACGTACTAACTGTTGATGCAAACCTGTAAAAACTGTGAAAAGAAACTGGTCACAGCCACGATGCAAAACAGAACACAGATCCCATTGATCTCCTTCCTCTGTTTGTCCAAGTCTTGAATGGCAAACGTCTGCAAAATGGAAACAACGTGTAAAGCATTCAGTTGAAACCAAGTCACGCAGTAATACAGTAAGTAACACATACAGTAGCTCTCACCCCAAGAATTTGGCTGAAAAGGATTGCATAAATGGGATTGAAGGAGCCGTTTACAGCAGCTCCAACAGAGCCAACCAGCATGTGGGGCCATTCTGGCTTGTTGTACTTTAAGATCCGTGCCACAGGAGCAGGTTCTACATGTTCATCTGGATCGTCCTCGTAGTCCTGTTGAGAGATATGTAACGTTAGAGCTATTTAACAGAGCTTGTCAGGAATAAGATTCTGCCTGGTTGAAGGTACAGGCAAAGAAGAACCTCAGTACATTTACTGATGTCATCTTATTATCCGAACGGATTCTGAGACTGCCAGATATTGCGTCAGGGACAAAGTCATTTGATAAATGGCTCTGAGATCGCAGTCGACGAGAACTCCTACAGAGGTCATAGGGGGAAACATCACATTAATCCCATGGTATTGATGATATTCAGTTTGTATTATCAGAAGAAATGTCCGGTAGCTGACCTTTTACCGGATCTGGATCTGGTGCTTCCCTGACTAAAGATCCTCAGTTGTGGATCTATATCCTCTTCAATTGTGTCAATATCAGCATCTTACAGAAAAAAAGAGAAAAATCAATAACACATATGGTTTCACATGGCAGCCATTTATGAGTAGGAGGAAGTAGAAGCGATTGCAAACTAAACAGACAAGCCCACAGAGTTTGTTAGACAATCTGAGCAAATTAGAACCACAAGTGTTTTCATACTCCTACCATTTATTGTTTTGGGTGTGCTTTGGTTCTGAAGGGTCACCAGGGTGAAGTAGATCCCCTGCCTCTGGAGCAGCTCACTGTGTGTTCCTCTTTCCACAGCCTGTCCGTGTTCAAAACCAACAATCACATCCGCATTTCTAATGGTGGAAAGGCGGTGGGCGATGGAGATGGTTGTCCTTCCCACACGCACCTGCAGATGAAGCAGATATTAGTGTGTCATTTTACATTGTAGTACATCTAATGGCCATGTAATGACAGAGAGAGTCCCACCTTATCAAGTGCCTCTTGAACAACAGCCTCACTCTCGTTGTCGAGGGCAGATGTTGCCATATCCAGCAGCAGGATTTTGGGATTTCGGATCAGAGCTCTGGCAATAGCAATCCTCTGCTTCTGTCCTCCACTCATCTGGCCCCCACCTTCGCCCACCATGGTATCAAATTTCTCGAGAAAAGATTGCAAAATACTCCTGTGATCGTTTGTGTAATCAAAGCAGTTTCACCGTTAAATACCAGACAGCTTCATCCATTTAAATATACCTGTGGCAGCTCCATGATAAAGTTGTAGGCGTTTGCTGCTTTTGTCGCTTGGATAATGTCTTCAATGCTCACACCGGGTCGGCCATATCGGATGTTCTCTGCGATGGTTGTGGCGAACAGCACAGGCTCCTGCTCCACAATGCCAATGAGCGAGCGGAGCCACTGGATGTTCAGACTGCGGATGTCATGGCCGTCCAAAGTGACCTGAGAGAGGGATTACGGTGTGAAACCAGAGTACATGAAGCCCAAGATGATGTCATATGAGTCTGTAAAGATGCTGTTCCAGTACCTTTCCTTCCTCTGGGTCATAAAACCTCTGGATGAGCTGGACCGTTGTACTCTTTCCAGATCCACTTGGTCCAACAAAAGCCGTGGTTTGTCCAGGTTTGATCTGCACACTCAAATCATCTAAAATCTGAAAACACAAATTAACTGTTATTCATTCAGGAAATAAGAAAAATGCTTAAAGTGGCTTAAAGGGTGAAGAACGATACCTTGACTTCAGGCCGAGATGGGTAGTAAAATGTGACATTATGGAATTCAATATCACCTTTTACTTTGTCTAATTTGTGACCCTCTTCAGAGAAACAATCAATTTCTGATTTCTGTGGAAGTAACAAGAAAGAACCTTATACTCTGTACAGGATAGATTCTTATTGAGTCTGTTGAGAGTAAACAGTACATCTAAAGAACATCTCTGGAGTAAATGTTATTGTTCAGCCTTTAGTTGCATGCTTTTTTTACCCTGTCAATAGTGTCAAAGATGCTCTTTGCTGCTGCACGGCCTGATACAAAGGCCTCCAGGCACGGCGAGGCCTGGCCGAGGTTAAAAGCTGCCATGAGCACACCAAAGAACACCTGCAGACAAACACAGCAGCCACACCGACAAGCAAAGGTGAACCTCTTCCAAACACCTTATTAAGACAGGAGCTGAATGCTTTTAATGTTTCTGCATACCTGAATAAGACTACCAGGAGACAACTCTTTGGTGTCAATGACCATTTGAGATCCGTACCAAAAGGCCAAAGCGTAACAGAGGAAGATGATGCACCACAGGTAACCCTGAAACACTCCGATGATGGTGCCCTTTTTCACACCCCAGTTCTGAGCTTCCACAAGGTTTCTGTCATACCTGATCAAATATTTACATCCCAGCATTAGTGTCAGTACGAATAATTTCAGCCACCTCATCATTTGAAAGACAAACAAACTACCTTTCAGCTTCTTTATCCTCCCCGCCAAAGGCTGCTACTGTTCTGATGGCTGACAGGACCTCATCAGCCACCGCCCCTGCCTTTGCATAGGCCTGCAGCTCCTGTCCTGTCAGCCTGCCCACAGCCTGCAGCAACACAAACATGACATCATTTTATGGGTGCTGAAATATAGCAGTCAAATGAATTGACGGGTATGTAATGGGCACAAACCACAAACAAATCAAGTTGCGTCTCACCATAGCCATCAGTCCAGCAGCCATACCAATCAGTGGACTCACTGCTATGACCACCAAAGTCAGCTTCCACCCCCCTATGAATCCAACCATGAAGCCAAACACAAAAGTGGAGAGCCTCTCAATGAAGATAGACACCTGGTCAGCAATCGCATTGTTAATCTTGTTGATATCACTGCGAGGGGGATGGAACACAGCAGATACACCGTGTCAAACATTGTCTCAGTCACACACTGATAACAGCCTGATCTGCAGATAGAGAAGCAACTCACTCAGATATCCTGGTGTTCAGTTCGCCAACAGAGTTGCAGTCAAACCATCCGATCTCCATTCGCATGACTTTTCGAAAATAAGTCTGCCGGATTCTCTGAATCTGTCTGGCAGCCGATGTCACCCAGAAGACAATCTACACAATATGGACATAATGAATGATAACACATGATTCACTTTGATAACCAAAACACTGATTTCAACTCTGATTACATACAATATAAGATATAAGTCTACTTACTTGAAAGTAACTAACAAACAAAACTCCTAATCCAATTCCAATATAATAATATGCAAACATGGTCATCTGAGCTTCAATATCCACACTGCCAAGGAAGAAATTGGGGTCAACAGTTACTAATAGACTCAAAGTCTCATCACAATAATAAAAACACATTGACAATAAACAATGACTCACCCACAGCGGATGGTGGTGTTTTCTGCAGTTTCATGTATAGATTCATTTTTCCAAAAGATGGTGTTGTTGATGCAGGTCTTATTTGGATTCTTCAGCTCTTGGATCTCAAGCTCAAACGCTACAAATGTGTCAGTCATCATGCTGTACACCAAAAGCATGAGAGGAGAAGCAGCGCCGTTTATGAGAGCACACAGACCCCCTACCACCATCATTACCACATCTTTACAGGTGGCAAATCTGAACTGGAACGAGAAGGGAACGGAAGAGGTTTGACTTTTAATTGCACCCTTTCCTATCATGAAAAGAAAAGTACAGTTTCAGCGTGTGGAAGTTGAGAGAACGCCATGAAGAACATTAACAAAGACATATTTACCAGCTGAAAGTATCCAACCCTCAGAGTGTTCTCCTTTTTCTCCCCATCTCTGGAAAACAGATCATTCGAAATAAAACTGCATCCCATTTCGGGCAAAGAACTGAATGTATTTTCAGTCATGCCTAACAAACTTACCCATCCCCCTTGCCTAGTAAAAAAGAAGATTAAAAAGGACAATTATATTTAAAGTTAGCTGTCATTATTAACTGTGTGAGTCTTGTGTATTAGAGAACGATCACTCACTTCCTTTATCTTCATCTGGTGTTGAAGGTTTCTTCATGTTTCTCAGCCTGACTCACAGGTCTGTCAATAACAGAACACAACTTTTCATCTGTCACTGTTCAAAAATAAATTATAAAATAAAGCATTTAATCATCAGCATAATTGACATGATTCAAGAGGCATGGATGTCAGATGTAATTCAATTTAAGGTTTAAAAAATGCAAAAGCAACTCCTCCCTCGCTTTGGACAACTCATCATTCGATTATATAAGAGATGACAAGAGCAAACGCTTAGGAAAATGAATTTGTGGAAGAAGAAAAGTCAGACATACTGTACCTAGAACACACACACACACACACACACCACACTCCTCTCTGAATCTCTGCTTTCCTTCAAATCCACCAACACTACTGAGGCTCTTTGTATGGAATCCTATCTTATATTCAGCTAACCTCTGCCTCTCTTCTCCCATTATCTACGTTTCCATTAGACTGATAAGGATTGTGTCAGCATTCTACACATGCCTAGATCCTATATCATAAAGCAGCTAACTCTCACTAAACCCAGTTAAAGCTAAGTATTGATCATATTGCTTTACTCAAAATGGGAATGATATCTCTTGGACTAAGTCTAAGTAGTAAGATATATAATAGAATGAAACTACTGTCTGTCAAGAAAAATACATGTAATGATCAATCTCTTTCTCCCCATGCTTAGCTGTCAGTTATTAAATTAGAATTATTATTATTAGTTTGTTTATATAATAACAGTTATTGAACGTAGAATTGTCTAAAACTGTTCTGTGACTTTTATTTTCAGCACATTTATGCAAATCATAGTAGGATACTAAGGTGTTTAGATAAACAATACTGTGGGGTTGATGACCCCTGGGGCATTTGAGGCCTAGATTAGGAGTTCCTTCTTTACAGCCGGTTATTAGACACCATAGAGGTGATTGATAATTCCACAGGAGGGCGGGGGCCTCTGTCAATGAAAACATCCTGCAAGTCCTGTGAGGGAGAGACTCACCCACGATACAAAGGGTGTGGCGAGTGAGGCAATAACGTGCCACTGGAAGTACAGTGTGTAAATCAAATGAAGAATGACTAAACATATATTTTTATGATGTATATTCATATGTTTCTTGCCGTTTTTCTGTATTTCGAAGTGAGTTACAAACATTTTCTTGATTTAAAGCTCTAAAGCTGTACAGTATAACGCAGTTGTGTAGATTCATCTTTGTCCATCTGTTGGTCTATCTCTAACATTACCAAAAACTACCGGTAGATGTCGCCCTCTGACATAAACAATCCGATTCGTGTGTAGTGGGTGAAATTGAGATTCCGTGTCCGAACAGCTGACTTCCCCGGAAATTAGAAAACCGGTTATATTCCTGTAGAGTTTCACGTCGCCGCACCGCCGCATGTCTAAGGGCGTTTCGCGACCTGCAAGCCCGAAAGATTTAGCTCAAAAAGGTACTGTTTCGTTACTTTTATGCCGTTTTTAATGTGTTTAATGTTGTTGTACACTTCAGTTTGTCCGTCTGCCAATCAGTGCTCAAGGTTCACCCGTCTGTAATCTGACTCGGACCTTTATTTTGTGATAATATAAAACGTTTAAGTATAGAAATTTAATTTAAGCAGAAAAAAGTAAAATGCGGCTTTGTTTGAATTGGTGTCGGGTACTTTATGTTCGCCTCTGAGCTTCTTTCCTGTCACTTTCGGCGGGTCTTTCATTCTTTAACGAAACTTCGAGACAGGATAAGCAGGTCCACCAGGTGATGAACCTGATAAAGGGGCGGAGGACTCCTGCTAGATCACTAGCCTGTTACTAAATCACACATTTAAGAACATTTTTCGAACAGGATAGGTGTTTGGCTGACCTAGTTAAATTAAAGTTTAATTTATTTTTCTGAGTAGTATATGCTCAAAGTAATATTTGAGTTTGTAAACAATGTAGTTTATGTACCAGGGCCTTTGCAATCACCAGATCTCAGCAAATGTGAACACTGATGGGAGGTAAAGTGGTGGACAGCCTCATTCACGCATGACAGAGGAGATCATCTTTTCGAGGAATGGTGTTAGACTTGTTAGACTACGCCAAAGTTAACCGGAACTGCTCTGGTGGGCTGACATAACCTACACAAACCTCTACAGAGCAAAAGCAGAAAAGTTCATGCTTGATTCTCTCTGAATCTCTGACATTCCCCACAGTAGGCTGCAGGAGAGATGTCCAGGCTGTGGCACATGTGGAATCACAGGTTTGCAGTTCCTTTTGATCATTTCATATCAAATCTGACTGACCAATATCACTGTATGATTAATTTATGAGTGTGTGATCTTTCTTTCTTTTTAGAGCAGAAATGCTTCTGTATACGTTTGGTCCCATGGCTCTCTGGTACGTCTATCGCTGCTACAAAGAAAGCCGAAGAGTTTCCAACAAGGGGGATAAACATGTTTACATCACTGGCTGTGACACTGGGTTTGGGAATCTCCTTGCGAGACACCTGGACAAGCTGGGCTTCAGTGTGATAGCAGGCTGCTACAGTGAGAAGGGTGAGGATGAGCTGAGGAAGAGCTGCTCTGACAGACTGACCACCCTTCACCTGGATGTCACCGACCATGATATTGTGGCCAATGCTGCCGCTCTCATCAGCACCCGGGTGGGAGAGAAGGGTAAGTATACGGACATTATAAATTTATTGTCTTCAATGTTGGCATGTATCAGGGATGATGTCATGAGACACGGCTATGAAATATTGCTTTTGTCCTTTGAAATCCTTGTATCTCAGCCTTGTTGTAGCTCGGTGGCATAAAGACATTCAGACATTATCCCAAGAGTTTTATAAAGAAAAATGTTTTGGGAGAATCTATTCAAGTGTACATTGGCATGTAAATCCAGATTTACTTACACACACACACACGCACACTTAAGTGCAAAAATCCAGACATTTTGACTAAAAAAGTTTCACCTGTAAGCCCCGAACCATTGATTGATTGATTGATTGATTGATTGACTGAATAGGAAGTTTATATATTAAACTCTTGAATCTGTGTGTGTGTGGCGTTTCAGGGCTGTGGGCTGTTGTGAACAACGCTGGCGTCTCTTTACCATCTTGTCCCACTGACTGGCTCACCATAGATGATTACAAGCCTATGTTAGCTGTCAATCTGCTCGGGGTGATTGATGTAACCCTGAGTGTTCTTCCTCTAATCAAGAAGGCCAAAGGCAGAGTGGTGAATGTGGCCAGCGTATTTGGACGAATCAGTCCTTTCGGTGGACCCTACTGTGTGTCCAAGTATGGAGTGGAATCCTTCAGTGACAGTCTGCGGTAAGACAGAGATGACATCTGTGCATACATGTTACTCCATTAAGCATCTTCTTCACTAACAACAACCCTTTTGTGTTTCAGCTTAGCCATGGCGCACTTTGGAGTGAAGGTCTCATGCATTGAACCTGGTTTCTTCAAGACAAATGTGACCAATACACACATTTTGTCTAATAACCTGCAGATGCTGTGGGATAGACTACCTAAGGATATGAAAGAAGATTATGGACCTAGTTACATGAAGAGGGGTATGTTTCTATATCTGATGCCAGTCGTTTTTATAATGGTGAAAAAATTGGTCTATATACTTTTCCATAATACTGCTCTGTTTTCCAAAAAGGGTATTTAAATTTTGTTGGCTCTTGTCTGTTTGTTTTTGTTGGTATCAAATGTGAATCTGCTTCTTGTGACCGTTGTCTCTCTTTCAGCCATTGAAAAACTTAACACAAGATTTAGTGGCTTGGTGGATTCAGACCTGATGAAGGTGGTCGGCTCTATGGAACACGCCATCTCCGCTGTTCACCCTCACACTCGATACTCTGCTGGATGGGACGCAATGCTCATCTGGTTGCCTTTGTCCTACTTGCCAAGCTGCATTGCTGACTGGCTTCTCCTCATAGATAGTGTCAGGCCTGAAGCATCCGTGCTCTGATTTGTTGTCAATTCAGTTAACTAATCTGTGGAAATGATGCTTTTATATGATGATCAAGTCAGTGCCACTTAATTTCACTGTTGGTATGGACTAAACGTGAACACGTCTTGTCCATGTTTCCACATTTTCACCCATGACGGTATCGTTCAGACAGTGACCTTTGACCTCAGCCTTGCCCAAGTGAAAGATAAGTTTATATTTGGCAAGTCACCCATTTCTTGGCTTTACTTGTTTCAGCTTAGAAGCCCTTTGTCCTCAGTGGATTTGATAATGTGTTACTGAAATGTTGTTGTTTTTTACATTTGCAGTACAGTTGTTGATCTGTAATCAGTATGAAAACACTCTAGTCTGAAACCTTTGTGCTGATGGCTGATAATGCAGAATTGGAGCATATTTTCAGTTTATTAAAAGGTAAAAGAAATAAAAAAAAGGACGCCACTCCTGTGAAATGCTTGTCTCCAGTAAGGACCAGATATTCAAACTGAAGCCGCAGTAACAAACTTAAGGGAAACTATCCATGGTATGTTTGAATTGTGTTCTGTGATATGATCTGTATTTCGTGTGAGATAATGTCTATTTGTTTGATTTTCATTAAGGGCAGAATTAACACCTGGCTTAAGGCGATTGACTTTTATCAGATTTTTTCTAAAAATGTAACAAAATAGAGTTGACCCATATTTTTTGTACTCATTGTATGTGCGAAGATGCCATCTTGTGAAGTTTTAAATTATTGCATTGAGTAATAATAGTCATATTAGGGATGATGATGCCCTTCATGATGTCATACTGAGGATAATCTGCAAAAAATATCCACATGTGTTATATGTTAGGATTCTGATGCGTGTGATTGGTCAATTTGCTTGGAAATTGTTACTGATATGAGGCATGTGTTCTTCAAGAGGCTCTAGTCCAGTACTATGTGAAGTATAGCAATTGATATAAAAATGTAATTCTAATAAAGCAGAAGACTCATGCAATACTGTTGTGTTTGTCCAGTCCAACAACGATAAACACCAGGGACAAAACAGGAACTGGGCCGGGGAATTAAGAACTGTCCTTATAATATGACCTTAAAAGACTTACAACAGAACGTAGCAAATACAATTTCACTCTTACACAGATAAATTGGTCTTACTGTTACTTCAAACTTAATCAATGTTTTTTTAGATTGTCAGGTTAAGTTAACACACACTGCACACAAGTGGAGATCAAACAATCAAGGAAACCACAAAATAACATGTACTTTTGAAATAATGAGGGCGTGGCTGGTGTGTGCTGAAGAAGTTAGCTATCCTCAAGGGGGAATCTCTCCCTGAACACATAAATATACTGTATTAGATACAAAGATTCTCAATACAACAGAGAAGATCTAAAAACAAGACCAATACATTTCAGTCAGGTTGTAGCATCCTTCAAGGAGTATACCAAAGGAATCAGCATATAAACAACATTAGAGGGCAGAGGAACAGAAACAACACAAAGCACTTCATGGTCCGATCCAATGACGTTGTCCCGAAAAAAAATGTAACTAAGCAACATTTTTACAAAGAAATAGTCTTCATTTATTAATTTAACTATTATGAACAGTAATCAAATATTGGCGAGCAGATATCATCCTCCCTCAAGCATCATTTGTGTGTACATGACACATCAGGTGAACACATGATGAATGAATGTATGATGTATAAACAGCCTGAGGAAATCAAACATTAAGCCAAAAAAAATATTTTCTCGCTGCGACATCACCACAGAACCAACCAGTCTGCAACAGGGAACTCAAAAGGTGCAACTACATTTCACGCTGGTGTTATTTCAAAGTAAGCGTTTCTCTTTTTATGCTTTTAAAGGGGTTTAACAGCCGTGAACTTCAGTGTAGTTTGGTCTGTTAAAGAGCACAGAAGGCTCACAGGTCTGCAGCTGGGTCACACCTTCATGTTAGTGTGAGTCACTAGTTTGTACACTAGGTTTTGACACTTTATCTCACTGGACAAATTATTTTATTGAGTTGTGAAATTTTATTCTCTACATTATGTAACAAGAAACTATTTTTTATTGAGTTTTTTTCTACATCACTGACCTTGAAAGTGTCTACAAAGCTGCTGCTCACTAAAACCCAGGCAGGGAAGAGTCAGTCGTGCTGATGGCTTTCATGTCTGCATGTATCAGGGATGGCCACAAACATGACACAAGTATGTTTATTTAAGTACTAAACATAAGTGCTACTTTAAGGTACACGGGCGCTTCCATTTTGTGCTATAATCAAGTTTGTTTTACATAGAAATACTATTAATTTTGCGATTCAAGAAAAACGAATGTAAGTCACATACTTAAACCAGCAGATGTCGCCCTCACACATGCAATATCTGTGTGTACAGTGAGGCACATAAGGACAACGGTCTGCCCCCGGAAGTTAGAGGAACACAGACATTCAGGCAAAAAAGGGTTAATCTCGTTGCCACATACATACCCGTTGTTGTACTTTGCACGACCAGCGAGTCTATAACAGTGCAATCGAAAGGTGGACCTACATTTCACGTTGGTGTTATTTAAAAGTTAGTCTTTCTATATTTATGCTTTCTAAATGCGAACTTCAGTGTAGCTTTGAGTTCTGAGGTCAGTGCAAAGTGTTATGTAATATAGTGTTATAAATGTGAGGCGTGCTCCGTTAAAGATGTTTGCTGCAGCTTTGGGCAGGTTGGTTCATGTTGACATAACTATGTGACAGATGAGGATGAAGTTGTTAAAGTTTCAAACCAAACTAACTGACCAAGATCAAATCAGATTTATTTATTTTATTTATCTTATATATAAGGTGATATTTGTCATGGCTTTGATGATAACAGCTTTTCATACGCATCAAACTATTAAGTTATGAGTGTGTGATATTCATCTGTCTTCTTTTCCTTTTAGAGCAGAAATGTTCCTGTATTTGTTTGGTGTGGCGGTTCTCCTGTACGTCTATCACTGGTACAGAGAAAGCCAAAGAGTTTCCAACAAGGAGGATAAACATGTTTACATCACTGGCTGTGACTCTGGGTTTGGGAATCTCCTTGCAACATATCTGGACAAGCTGGGCTTCAGTGTGATAGCAGGCTGCTACAGTGAGAAGGGTGCAGATGAGCTGAGGAAGAGCTGCTCTGACAGACTGACCACCCTTCACCTGGATGTCACTGACCATGATAATGTGACCAATGCTGCTGCTTTCATCAATGCCCACGTGGGAGCAAATGGTGAGTCTACTGGGTCACAAAAGGATCAGGGTTGCTCACTAACATGGCACAAATACTGTAGGTTTGATTGATGCATTAAAATGTATCTGGCACAGATGAATGAGGTAGATGTAAACTTTACTTACTTGTAGAGTTAAGAGGATTTTCCCATTATTGTTACAGTTAATCTGTATGAGAGCTTTTACTTTAGTACAGGATTTGAGTGTTTCCTGTCCAACTGGTTGGTAAATAAGCAGATAGTGCTGTTAATTATTAGCAAGTTTTGCAGAGGTTTATAGATTTATATATTCAGACTCCAAACTAAGTACGTCCATGCATGTAATCACTTCTAATCAACAAGCTCATCAACAAAATACACATGAGCCTCTGTGTGTTTGTGACCTTTCAGGGCTGTGGGCTGTTGTGAACAACGCTGGGGTCTCTGTGCCGTCTGCTCCCACTGACTGGCTAAACATAGACGATTACAAGTCTATGTTAGATGTCAATCTGCTCGGGGTGATTGATGTAACCCTGAGTGTTCTTCCTCTAATCAAGAAGGCCAAAGGCAGAGTGGTGAATGTGGCCAGCGTGTTTGGACGAATCAGTCCTTTCGGCGGACCCTACTGTGTGTCCAAGTATGGAGTGGAATCCTTCAATGACAGTCTGCGGTGAGACAGAGATGACATCTGTGCATACATGTTACTTCATTAAGCATCTTCTTCACTTACAACAACCCTTTTGTGTTGCAGCATAAACATGGCACCATTTGGAGTGAAGGTCTTGTGCATTGAACCTGGTTTTTTCAAGACAAATGTGACCAATACACAATTACTGAGAAATAACCTGAAGATGCTGTGGGACAGATTACCTCAGGATGTGCAAGAAGATTACGGACGCGATTTCCTGAAGAAGGGTACGTTTCGATATCTGTTGCCATGCTGTCATTTTTAAACAGTGTGCAGCTCTATACAGTATCTAAAGCTAATGAATCATTGAATTCTGAATTCAAATAGAACTTTTAACCTTATAACATCTATCATGAGATGACATGAGTGTTTCTTATTTTTTCCATATTTAATTATTATTGTTATTTCTCATTCTGTTTTCAAAAACAATATTTTCATCTTTGGCTGTTTTCTTGTGATCTCGTTTCTCTTTCAGCCACTGACAAACTTAATGAGAGGTTTAATGGCTTGGTGGACGCAGACCTGATGAAGGTGGTCGGCTGCATGGAGCACGCCGTCTCAGCTGTCCATCCTCGTACTCGATACTCTCCTGGATGGGACGCAAAGTTCTTCTGGTTGCCTTTGTCCTACATGCCAACCTGTATCTCAGACAAGCTCTTCCTCAATGATAGTGTCAGGCCAAAGGTATCCATGCTCTGATTTCTCTATGTCAAGTCAGTTGATGAAACGCTTTTAATTTGTTAATCAATCAGCGCTAATGAGGTTGAAAAAACTCTCATGTTAGCTGTAGATTCATAGGACATCTGAGATGGGATGCACATTAAAACATAATGATCCCAGTGCTGTTCAGAGACTTTGAAGCGTTTAAACAAAAGATATGGATGATTCTATCTGTACAAACATGAAAAATATCAAAGTGTTACAGATCATGCCACTAATTGTTAACAAGGATGTGATCAGAAAGGAAAATCAGGTAATTATTCTTACTTCAATGAATGCATCCATGAGATTGACAAAGGGAAGTAACTCAGAAGCTCTATTATAAAATACAATAAATCAGTCGGTGAAGTACTTAAAGGTCTTAAACATTAAACAAATGAAGTAAAATTTAAGTCACTAAAGAATCTATAAACCTGCTTGCTTATCTCTTTCTTGGTTTCTTTGTCTGTGGTGACGCTGTGTTTGGGGCAAGGCATGTAGGAAGGGATCTGACACAGCATCTGGGTGTAGTTGATGTAACTCCCTGGGAGTGGCTTTCCCAGGAGGCTCAATTAAAGTCTGTACATATTCTGGAAAACAATATTAGATCCAATTAAGGAGGCTTGGGATTTAACACCACTCAATTAATAAATGACAATGACCTCTTCTAGCTCTGCAAGCTATAACTTGGCTGTAAATGGACTCAGTTATTTGATTCCTAATTCCTCGTCACTTATGCCTTCAATGCATTATAACCAGTGTGTGTGTGTGTGTGTGTGTGTGTGTGTGTGTGTTTCTCCAGTCATCTTCTGTTACTGTTCTGTGTTAATGTCGATGAGATGAGTAGTTATAGTGTTGAGTGTCTGTGAATAAATATCTGAAGGGGAAATTGTTCTGTGATTTCTGCTCACATCTTTGGCCTTTATGTTATGAAAATGTATTATATAAATCATGCCCCAAGAAAATGATTTTGATTGAGCTACATTTTTACAAAGAAATCATCTTAATTTCGCAATTCAACTATGATGAACAGGCCAGCAGATATCGCCCTCCCTCATACACCATTCGTGTGTAGACGGTAGGGTTAGATAAGGACAACTGCCAGCCTCCGGACGATACAGGAAAACAAACTATCTTGTTGCCACATCACCACACAACCAGCCAGTCTGCAACAGTGAACTCAAAAAGTGGAACTTCTTTTCATGCTGGTGTTATTTACAAGTAAGTGTTTCTATTTCTATGCTTTCAAAGTGTTTATCAGCTGTGAATTCAGTGTAGTTTGGTCTGTTAAAGAGCACAGAAGGCTCACAGGGCTGCAGCTGGGTCACACCTTCATGTTAGTGTGAGACACTAAGGGATGTTTCTCTCCTGGAGTTTGTATACTGACTTATCAATTTATCTCTGGACAAATTACTTTATTGAGTGATGAAAATGTATTCTCTACAACTTGCCACAAGAAACTATTTCTAATTTAGTTTTCCCTACAACACTGACCATGAAAGTATGTAATCTTAGCACTATACATACAGTAAGTCCTACTTTGAGGTACTTTGCATGGTGTTTCCATTTTGTGTGCTATATTTTGCATTTATACAAAGACATACTGACCAACAGATGTCGCCCTGCCACATACACCGTTTGTGTGTACATGATCGGTCAGATAGGGACGATTGCCGGCCCCCCGGAAGTTAGAGGAAACAGTCATAAGACAAAAATGTATATCTTGTTGCCACATCACCACAGCTGTGCGTTGCACGACCAGCAAGTCTGTAATAGTGATACTAAAAGGTGGAACTGCTTTTTTCGTTGGTATTATTTAAAAGTAAGTGTTTCTGTGTTTTATGCTTTCAAGTGTTTAACAGCTGTGAACTTCAGTGCAGTCAACCAGCACACAAAGCTCACAAGTCTGCAGCTGGGTCACACCTTATGTAAATAATGTAATATGGTAATAGGGTCAGTGCAAAATGTTAGAAGTATAAATGTAAGTATGTTAGAATTGCTGTGAGCTGCTTTGTGCCCTGTTAAAGAGCTTTGCTGCATCTTTGGGCAGGTTCATTCATGTATACAAAACTATGTGAACTTTCTCACTGCAGCAGTCTGCTATGCAGGTACAGGTACAGATGAGGATTATCATATAATTGAGCAAGATCATTTTTTATTTATTCTGAGCATCTTGTATACGTATAAGGTGATATTTGTTACAGCTTTGATGATAACAGTTTTTCATACTCATCAATCCATTAAGTTATGAGTGTGTGATCTTCATCATGGCTGCTTTCTTCTTTTCTTCTTAGAGTAGACATGTTCCTGTATTTGTTTGGTGTGGCAGTTCTGCTGTACGTCTATCACTGGTACAGAGAAAGCCAAAGAGTTTCCAACAAGGGGGATAAACATGTTTACATCACTGGCTGTGACTCTGGGTTTGGGAATCTCCTTGCGAGACACCTGGACAAGCTGGGCTTCAGTGTGATAGCAGGCTGCTACAGTGAGAAGGGTGAGGATGAGCTGAGGAAGAGCTGCTCTGACAGACTGACCACCCTTCACCTGGATGTCACCGACCATGAAAATGTGACCAACACTGCTGCTTTCATCAAAGCCCAGGTGGGAGAGAAGGGTAAGTATACTGGGTCACATTATAAGTTTAATAACTTCCATGTTCATATCAGGGTTGATCACTAACATGCCACAAATAAGTTTGATTGATGCATTAAAATGTATTAATATATTAAGACTCCAACTAAGTACGTCCATGCATGCATTCCCTTCCAATGCTCATTAACAAAATACACATGAACCTCTGTGTGTTTGTGACGTTTCAGGGCTGTGGGCTGTTGTGAACAACGCTGGGGTCTCTGTGCCGTCTGGTCCCACTGACTGGCTCACCATAGAAGATTACAAGTCTATGTTAGCCGTCAATCTGCTCGGGGTGATTGATGTAACCCTGAGTGTTCTTCCTCTAATCAAGAAGGCCAAAGGCAGAGTGGTGAATGTTTCCAGCGTATTTGGACGAATCAGTCCAATTGGTGGACCCTACTGTGTGTCCAAGTATGGAGTGGAATCCTTCAATGACAGTCTGCGGTGAGACAGAGTTGACATCTGTGCATATATGTTACTCCAATGATGATCTTCTTCACTTACAACAACCCTCTTGTGTTGCAGCTTAAACATGGCACCATTTGGAGTGAAGGTCTTGTGCATTGAACCTGGTTTCTTCAAGACAAATGTGACCAATACACAAATGTTGACAAAAAACCTGAAGATACTGTGGGACAGATTACCTCAGGATGTGAAAGACCAATATGGACCCACATTCTTGGACAAGTGTATGTTTCCATTTCTAATGCCAGTTGATGCCAAAAAAATGTTTTATAATTAAACCAGCACTAGGTGACCTTTTAAGCTCCTCAGTGTTGTGTTTTTGTTGTTGCAGCTAGTTGGCAAAATTGAACTTGAAGGGAAAACTAGGCACAAAATTCCAGAATTCTGGATAGTGATTTGTATTACTTTGATATTGAACAATACAATAATGTGATAATTATAATGCAACATACGTTCCAAAAACTATATTTTTAATAGTAATTTTTTGCTGATTATTCCCCGCATCTGTTTCCTTTGTTCCCCTTTCAGCCCTGGAAGCTCTGAATGAGAGGATGGTGAAGTTGGTGGACACAGACCTGATGAAGGTCGTCAGCTGCATGGAGCACGCCATCTCAGCTGTTCATCCTCGAACCAGATACTCTGCTGGATGGGATGCAAAGCTCTTCTGGTTGCCTTTGTCCTACTTGCCAACCTGCATCTCAGAAAGGATTCTCCTCAAAGATGCCATCACCTCTTTCAACTTGTAAACCCATTGTCCTCTGTGGACTTTGCCGCATGTGTTTCGTTGATGTTTTTTTAGTTATCAGTGGTTGACTTTAACATTGGTTTGTAATCAGTTTGAAAAACAAATATTCTGTAGTCTGAAACTTTTGCGCTGTAAGCCTTTGAGGTAATAGGAGTAAAAGGGTTGAGGTCAAATGCATTTGAGGTAAAAGGGGAATCCATGGGTCATATAAACGGCGGCAGTGTGTTACACAATTCCAGTTTGTGAAATGTTTGGACCTTGACTCCACAATCAAACTGAAGCCTCGGTAACAAACTTACCTCGTTTGAAGGAGCAAGGATATAACAAGGATTTCTATATTGAGGAGGATATAACCAAACTCTCTGCACTGTAGGAATGGTATGTCTGAATTGTATGCATGATATACCGTATATATGTACTGCTTAGGATATGATACTCACGTAGTATGGATATATAAAAACATTTGATTTAAAAAAAAAATCAAGTTGCTCCATTTCATTTTACAGTGCATGTAAATGTATGGTACATTTCATTTCAATGACTTTACGACTCTTTTTGTTGTTTTGAATCTGGACATGAAAGCTTGGATTTATTCTCTTCCTTCCAATGACACTTTATGCCTGTAGGTGGCAGTGTAACACAACAATACTCCTAATCATTCAGCGCGTGCGTTCACCTTGATCAGGGGGCGGCAACCTGCGGCTCCTCTGCGGCTTTGACACAACATTATACGGAAATGAACATTTTCATTTTCATGTATTATGGTTGTGAGTTTTACATTCTCAAATATGTAGCTTATACACCGAATTTGAAAAAGCTCTAAATTTCGCCAGCTAAAATTTGTGTCCTAGCCTCCGTGTAACGCCCGGAGCTTTTACCATTGGAGCCAAGAGAAAGAGAGCAACTTCAGAACTGTGGGTAATGCGTCCCCCATTAAAAATAACCAAATTATTAAATCTGCTGAAATCTCCCTTTTTTCACTCAGGTGTCCACCGATAACCTGTTGATCGGTTTTTCAGAGGTAAGATTAGACAAAATATATTAAATTTGTATTCCTGATATTGAATTCAACCATAAGGTAAATTGTGGAAAAAATAATTATAATTAGTTTGCTGACATCACTGACATTTTCATGTTCTGGCTGCTGGACTACTTGTCAGCATTAGTTTGGCTCCTTATGATTAACATTACTTTGAAGGAATTGTTTCTTGTTTCCTGTACGTGCTATTGACGCCCGTTAGGGAGCGAGAAAGAGCCACGGGAAACCACAAGCAGAAGAACAGTCAGTCAGATGAGGGAAACACATACAGTGCCTAATGTGGTCTGCATGGTGGAAACAATGTGGAAACCCAACAGTTTCAAAGACAGCATAAAGAGAACACTGGTCTTTGTATATAAGCACAATACCATGGTGTGACTGGTGGAACTCAGGAGGTTGAGGATGAGTCAGTGCATCCTGAATTTATGTAATGAATGAAATAATGAAGTTCTATGTATCCATGTTTTGTGTACTTTTATTCATGTACTGAACAGTTGCAAGCGATATAGTGACAATGAGCTCTTGAACATGATGAATGTGCATATTTTCGGGGGACCATTAGACGTCTAATGGTCACTCAGGCATTTCTGTTTTTTGTGATGGTCCCAGGTGACAAAGCTGTTGTATCTTGATTGCGGTGCTGCGTTACAAAGAGTAAATCAGAAATCAGTGATGCTTTATCAGTAATCAATAATAAATTGTTGTTTCTAAGGCTAATTTTAGCTGTGAATTGTATGTTTTAGGTCCTCCTGGCACATCTGGCCTTGACCTGTGCTTTCCTTTTTGCCACCTTCTCTGCCATCGCCTGGTACATCAGAGATTCTTACAAAGTTGACCGCTTCAACCTGAAGCATGTGTTCATCACAGGCTGTGACAGCGGCTTTGGCAATCTGCTCGCCCGGCAGCTGGATCGAAAAGGTTTCCATGTAATAGCTGCGTGTCTCACGGAAAAAGGTGCTGAGGATTTGACATCTGTGGCCTCCCCCAGACTCAGAACCCTCCTGCTCAATGTTACAGACAGCGCAAGCATCAAGAGGGCGGTGGAGTTTGTAAGCGCAGAGGTCGGAGATCGAGGTGAGCTGGGCGGACAGCGGCGGGTACCGACAGATAGGGTGCCAGTCAGAGTGAAGCACTGGAAGAGATAAAGGCAACCTGGAAAACCACATCCTCCTCCTACTGATATATATATATATATATATATATATATATATATATATATTTAACCCTTTTTTCTGAAAAAGGAGGAAGAAAGTCTTTATGCCGGTAGGTTACAGTTTAACAGCTCTATTTAGGAACAAAGTAAAGCTTCTTCAATCCTTAAATCCTTGAAGAGATTTCATGCAGACATTTAAATTTATTTCAGCTGTCAGTTCAATTATGGTCTTTTAAAGCAACTTCATACAGAACTAAGGAGGCTGGTAACCAAGAGGCCCAGAGGCTTTCTTTAAAGAGGACATGTATGGTTTTGTTGTTTTACTTATTTTTTATACTATAGTAGCATTAGAGGGAGCATTAGTTACTTTCATGTCTATAGGAATGCAGTAAGCACATCAGTAGATCTTGAACTGACTTATGCTCCTTTATGTCAACATTCAACATGTAACAACAACATGTAACATGAAGCTAACCAGAGAAGCTTTGCTGTTTCCACTCAGTGTGCACAGCAATTCAGCAGCAAGGGAGAGTAGAGTGTAAAGTAGATCCCCCGGCACTTTCATCCATTCCCTTTTCCATATCCCTACTCGAGTCCTGTGATGTAAAACTTCCTTTTGTCAGTCACACATTAATGTCTCATCCATCCATCTAATAAAATCACAGAACACAAGTCCATCTCCAAACATCAAAGAAGAGTCACAATGCCCTTATGAGTAGATCACAGCAGCTACTGTGCAAATAATTCACCTCTGTCATAAAATACATAAAGGACACATGGATACCTGTGTGTGTTTGTCTGCAGGTCTTTGGGGGTTAGTGAATAACGCAGGGAGGTCTGTGCCTATCGGCCCCCCAGAATGGATGCAGTTGGAGGATTTCAAAAAGGTTTTGGATGTGAATCTGACTGGTGTCATTGATGTGACCCTCCACTTCCTGCCACTGCTGAAGAAATCTCAGGGCAGGGTGGTAAATGTGGCCAGCATCCTGGGTCGACTCTCTCTTACTGGTGGAGGCTACTGCATTTCCAAATGGGGAGTGGAGGCCTTCTCTGACAGCTTCAGGTAGTGGAAACTCACTCACATATCTAGATGAGAATAGATTAAAACTTTAGAAATTGTATAGAGATGTAGACTTATTATGTCTAAGTTTATAAGGTTTATAAGTTAAATCTGTGCATCTTCTGCCCAGGAGGGACATGCAGCACTTTGGTATCAGAGTGAGCATCATTGAACCAGGATTCTTCAAGACAGCCGTGACCAGGCTCGACCTTATTGAAGCTGATCTGAGGAGGCTGTGGAACCGACTCCCTCAAGATACTAGAGACTCGTATGGACCTTCATTCTTTGATGAATGTGAGTAAAGGGATTTGTTCAGTGGTAGAGGGAACTGAGCATGTGTTCCCCCTAAACAGTGCTGTAATTAGGGAAAACTGCCCCTTTCCCCTTAATTAGTATCTGTTTTATTTACACATTGACCCGCAGATGTGAAAGCTCAGAGCTTCTCCATGGGCATCTTGTGCAGTCCAGATATCTCCAAGGTGACCTGGTGCATGGAGCACGCGCTGACAGCTCGTTTCCCACGCACTCGCTATGGAGCTGGTTGGGATGCCAAGTTACTCTGGATTCCTCTGTCCTACCTCCCTTCATTTGTTTCCGACTTTGTGGTCAACGCGCTCCTTCCTTCGCCTAAAGCTTAAAGGAACAAGCAGGTGGACAGAAACAACACATGCCCTCACACAGCAGTGATGCCAGCAATGTACTGTACAATATGTCTGCACATGAAAGGGAAGTGATCAAATAAAACAAATGCCACATCTGTGTTACAAAATAAGAAATTTATTCATTCATGTCTCAGCAGCATCAATTTCTTTCCATATATAAAAACATATGGGCATGTTTGAGATGATCACCAATACAGTTTTTATTTATCCTCATTATGATAAAAAAAACAACAACCAATCATTCTGTAAGTAAAGAATTTACTGTCTGTGTTTAGAAAATGTCCACCTTCATTCTCAGGTCACACATGTATGTCAGATATGTTGCTCTAATCGACTACATCAACTCATTTCCATGCAGCAAACACGGCGCATTCAAGTATTTTTCCACACAATTTCAAAAAGAGGCCATTGTTACATTGTCATTATTCAAACGTGATCATATTGATTCAAATAGCACAAAGTCAGGGAACGTAAAGTAGAGATGACTTTGATAGTGTTGACGTGTTCGTGTTCATTCAGACTGAAGCACATTGATGTCATGAATTTTTATCCAATTGATTCGGTCTTGCTTTTTTGTTTATTTTCCAGCCCTGAAATGAGGTATATAAACATAAAAGATGAAGTAAATACATCTTCTGTTTTGTTCAGTGGCAAAAATAGAACAAACACGTTTCTCTAATCACTTCTGATGATGATGACAGCAGCACATTCACAGTGCCGCTCATCTTTTAAATGTGTTATTGTGTTTATGTCGCACTATTCATACAATCTATTTCAAACAGCCTGAACGTATTTTCGACAAAATTTTACTGTTCAAATTTACAAATATACAACATATTAACATTTCTATGAGCAGCTTCAGTGCAAAGATATACATATTGTACATCAGAATAAAGGAAAAAAAACAAAATCATTGACGCAAGAATTGGCATAAGAAATGTCAGAAGGCATAGTCACAGGAGACGTTTTTCATCATTCTATAGAAATGTATATCAATTTGAGTTTTGTCCACAGGCTGCATAAAAAAATATATTCTGTGCAAAGCGTGTTTCTTTTTTTTCATTTCCCGCCCGTGAGAGAAGGGTTATACGTCACTGTCCTCTTTAACGAGGTTGGCCGTGTCTTGGAAACTGTCCTCGGTTGGCGAAAAGGTGCTGGGACGATCCCTCTTCTGAGATTTGGCGGGGGGAACAAATGGAGAGGGCTCAGCGGTTGAAGCGTCTCCACCGTTTCCTGCCGCTTTGTCATCCTTCATCTGAAAAACAGTTCAGAAGGTAAATAAAGGAAGAACGGTGCGAATGTGCTTTCTTTCTGTTTTCTGATTTCCTAAAAGTGTTACTTCACCAAACTTACCTCTGAGTATGAAGGGTTTTCAAACGTGGTACTGGGCTTTAGTTTCCGTTTGAATAAGCTCCACTTTGACTCCTGAAAATAAGCAACAAACAATGAGATGGTCTCACAATAAATTCATTCATATTACTGAGCTTTATGTGGCTTTAAAGTGAGTAAGAGTCTCACCTGCATAGGTGTTGTGTTGACAGACGACGTGTTCATGACGCCCACGCCCTGCTGCTCTACTCGATACGCTGGATTCACAAAGTTGTTTTCTATCTGTTCACCACTCACATTAACAGTAACCTGAAAAGTAAAAACAAGGAAATAATTGTAAACGTTCATGTAGATAACCTCAAGTGGCTTCACTAAAAATCACTGAAATCTGACAAATTCGTTAAGTTTACTGTTTATATGGGAAAAAGTTCCTATACTCTCTAAAGGAAGTAAACGTGTACCTGAGTGGCGTGAATGACAGCAGGGTCAGTGGACATTCCAGCAGCTGTGGCGTATAGAGGGTTCTCAAATGTGATTGGCTGCCTCCCAGCTTCCAAGGCAAAATTATCATCCTATAATGAAAACAATTTAAAAACAACTCTGAATAGGACCCATAGTGACCCAGCATGAACTGTGATGTTAAGTAAAATAGTTAATATTAACCGCATATGACTTCTTGTTTGTCAAAAATGCTGATGGGAGACATTCAGCAACTTGTGACCCTATTAAGCACTCAAAGAGATCCTTTCAAAACTCACCATCTGCATTGCCGTGTCAATGAATGACACGCCAATGTGCGAAGGTCCAAGATCCACATTATCACCGGAGCGAAACGTTACCCCGTTCCCAGTGTCACCCGACTTCACCAGGCTGCTCAGGCTGACAAAAACACAAAAACACTCCAGCTTGAACTGTGATCCAAAGCTGCTGTTGTGCCCCACACCGTATATAATTTATCAGCACATGTGCACCAAGTACCTGGGCAGCTTGGGCATGGAGGGGAGGAGGGTCCCTGTTCTTTTGTAGTTGAGGAAAACCCCAGTAGCCAAAGCCCCAGAAACCAGGATGATTATGACCACCAGAAGAATGGCCACAGCTTTAGAACACAGAACACAGAAAATATGCATTTGTCTGTTATGTTGTTGTTTTCAGTGAAGTGTTTACTGAAAAAGATGCTTATCTTGCTGACAAGTCCATTAGGAGAAGTTACACAGTAATGGGGAGTAATATGACTGGGCTATTTATTAAGGACACTAGTAATTTGTACTGGAAAACATCTTCATTATTTGCTGAGCCGACTGTTTTCTAAGTGATTACTAAGCATGACTCCACTGTGTTTGTTGTGAAGTTGTTCAGTAACAGATTCAGACCGCTGTGCCATCAGATTGTAGGTGCAAGCTGGGACACATGCAGTATGTTCATACCTATTGACCCCTACTGTTTGAATATTGCTGTATAAAATCCAATTCTACACAGGAAAGGATGGACATATGGGAAACTGCAGTGATTACAACATACTATGATTTGTTGTTTGTTGGTGACCGAATATTCCAATAGAAAAAGAAGCAAATACCCAACTCACGATTTAAAACCATGCAAATAAGAAGGAAAACGTGTTTGTTAAATCAATAAAAGGTGAGATCATGGGTGAGTTGCAGTACCTGTTCCTGCTGGAGCACCACGTGACTTCCCCATCTCACAGTAACTGCCTGCATAGCCAGATGGACATCTACACAAAGTCATGAAAAACATAATTTCCTCTTTAAATCTGAGTGCATATGGTTTATATAACAAGTATTGCCAACATTAATGCCAAAAACTGATATGATATGACTGACAGGCAGATCCTTGGCTGGTGTAAATAGCACCTGCTGCTAAACTCACTTGCACTTGGGCAGACCCCCCTCATCAGTGTAGCAGGTTCCACCATTCATGCATCTACATGCAAGGGGCATTGCAACTGGTGACTCAATGGCTGCAGGAGCAAAAGCCAGGCATACACAGAATCAACAACAACACCACAAAATCCACAAATCCACACAGGAGCAGCCAGGCATGTATGGAGAATGCAATTCCAACATTACAGCCAAACAAAACAGTCAGGGCTGATGATGTCACTGAGTGTACCTGCATCACATTGGTTGGTGTTGAAATCCATCACAGAGGAGCCTTGTGGGCAGGCGCAGGAATATCCACCCGGCCGGAGCAGACAGAGATGACTGCACACGTTTTTACAGGGGTTAGGCACTGGAGAAGAGAACAGGGAATACTGTTAGATATTGTTGATAAACATGCAAAATAGTTTTTATCAGGGAAACTAATGATCTGTTTGTTCAGACTGATCACTTTACATTCTGACCTGACTGGTTGTGTCGGTGCTCCTGGTAGATCCGTACTTGAGTGAGCCAGGGGTTGATGGTTAGAACCTTGACTTTATGTCCTTTCCCAAACTTATCAGCCTTCCACACTTCCCCTCTCTCCTTTGTGGTCCAGTACACATGTCCCTCAAACACATCCAGACTGTATGGATTACCGATGTCTGCAACAAGGATAAATACACCATCAACACACTCATTCTCTCATCACTTCTATTATTGTCTGAATCCAGCATTTGATAGATACAGTATGTTCTGACCTCCTGAGATGAGGACTTTCCTGTCTGTGCCATCAGGCTTCATGGACTCAATGATGTTTTCTTTCGAGTCACACCAGTAGATTCTATTTCCATTCAGATAGTCCAGAGACAGACCAGTGGGCCAGCCCAGGTCCTCCTCCAATAGAACCTGCCTGTGCTGACCATCCATCCACGCTGATTCTATTTTGGGTTTCCTCCCCCAGTCTGACCAGTACATCATTCTGTCAAAATGAGATTACAGAAACACTCAAATACTGTGGAATATAAATCATTTTGCTGCATGAAGGCCTTAAAAACAACTAAACTAAAGCGCAGGAGGCTCATACCCAAGTGCTGGATTGACAACAATAGCTGCAGGCTGGTCAAGCTGAGTGTGGATCAACCACCTCCTGTACCGTCCGTCTAGTTTGGCCACTTCAATGCGATTGGTGCCTGAATCTGTCCAGTAAATATGCCTGAAAGGTGACAAGGGAACACTGAGGTGAGTGAATAATGTTTCCAGCAGCCTCTGCAAAGGTCAAGTGCTGTGCTTGCCAAATTACCCTCCAACCCAGTCCACAGCGATGCCATCAGGATTAGAGATATATCGTAAGTTCAGGTCCACATCTTTTACTGGGTTGTTGCCATGATCGTTGAATGTGGTCATATAGGCCCGTTTGATAGAGCCAAACTGAGATCCACGACTCAGAACTGTCCAGTACACAATACCTAAGGCACAACGGGGAAAAGGTTATCGGTCATGGTGCTGTTATTATCACCATGGTCACACATCATTAAAAGCTCTGGAATGGCGATCTTACTGAGGCCGACTCCCTCCGGATCCCACAGGTAGTCCAAAGCCTGGATGTGCTCGGCGTTGTCCACATAATCTGAATATTGCTCAGAGGACATGTTGAAACGACGGATGCGAACATTGTCAGGCAGAAGCAGCACCGGTGGGTTTCCTTTAAGGGAAAAGGGTTGTGTTGAATATTGTTACGATTACAATGCAAAATTAAAACAAACATTGATGAGGAATGTGAGGGATTGTCAAGTTCTCACCCTGGGCAGCACACTCAGAGCCACGTGGCTCACCGAACGGGACAAAGCCCTGAGCGCAGAAACACTCATAGCTGCCCTTTGTGTTCTGACACTCCTGGTGACACGAACCATAGACTTCACACTCATTCACATCTGTTTCAAAAGCAAAGGCAGCCAGATCAGAAGTACTGAACAATTAGAAAATCCAGAAAGAAGATAATAGTTAATAAAGGGGTTTGTCCTTTACCTTCACAGGTGTGCTTCTCTGTGGATTTGGGTTTGTAGCCCGACCTACAGGAGCAGAGGAAGCCTCCGCCCGTCAGGTCAGTACAGTTGTGTTCACAGATGTTGGCACTGCAGGAGTGGCTGCTGCTTTGGTCTGACCCAAGCACATACAACAACACACTCAATGTCAAAGTCGACACTCATGAAGACAAATGCGCTCAGTTTTATGATATATTCAATTTAGGATTCTATATCGTTAGTGAACTTACGGCAGCCCAGCTCGTCTGATTGGTCTCCACAGTCATCATACTCATCACAGGCATACTGCAGAGGGATACACTGTCCATTACTGCATTTGTACTCATCGTCTGTACACGGTCCATGTGTGGGGCTTTGACCTGAATATGAATATGAAGAGAGTATTAAAATTGTATTAGGTTATTAAAAATTTTTGGCGAGAGAAGACTATGACAGTTATTTCAAACTTACGCCTTTCTGCATTTGCTATATAATGAAGGAGTGAGTTAAAGTTTCATGCTTACAGTTTTCCTGTTTCTCATCGGTGCCATCGCCACAGTCATCAACTGAGTTACACAGTTCATGGCTGTAGATGCAGCGGTTGTTGTCACAACGGAAACGGAATGGAGGCTCACACTGGACATCCACTATGTGGAAGGGAGGACAATGTACAAATTCACAAACCAATAGTGAGCTAATGGGAGGTTATTTCAGTACAATTGTTCTGTGTGGGAAAATGTGGCAAGAAATGTGATCTGTCTTGGACTTTGGTGTCTTCTTACAGCAGAGGTGAAGCTCTTCATCTGAATTGTCTCCGCAGTCATTGTCTCCATCACATTTCCAGTGAGGCTGGACACAAACGTGGTTCTTGCACTCAAACAGGAAGGGGGGGCAGTATGTGCCGTTGGGAAAACGTGTTGCTGAAATGAAGAAGAACACAACCTGTAAAAAGTCTCTGACACACTCGAAGTAGCTTCTTTCGCGACAGAGACGATCATTAGCAGGACACTCACGACAGGACATCTCATCTGTGTAGTCCAGGCAGTCAGCATTGCCATCACATTTGAAACGCTCAGCAATACAGTGTCCGCTGCCACACTGGAAGTTGCCGGGGTGACAAGTCCGCAACTCTGCAACATAAACAAACCAGCGCACAATGCACTATTACCTCACATTAAAATGTACTGCATTCATCCGAACAGGGGCCACCATCTTAGCCTTGATGACTACACAGTGTGGACACATGGTCAGACAGCTCTTCGTAATTTGCCAAGTTGAACAAATGACTGTTGGTGGTCCTTTCTGTCCATAGTGAGCATCAGAAGTTGAAGTTTTATTGATTCTTTGTTTAGTGCAGCCCTCAGTTACTCACAAATAGCCAGACCCCGGGCCAAAACAAAGAGCCTCCACTTACCACAGTCCCTTTCATCCGAGCTGTCCTCGCAGTCGTTGTCATGGTCACAGACCCAACGGTCGGGAATGCAGCGCAGATTATCACAACGAAACTCGCTCTCTGTGCACACACGTGGAGCTGGAGGAGAACACGGAGAAGAGATTTCACAGAGGAGAATCGAATTGTTAGAGATTTTTGTTTTGTTGTGGCAAGCTTCACCGATATGGAGAGGTTTACCAGATGGGACACGGTGAACACACTCTGGTAACTTTGCCACAGGAGGGGATAGATGTTGTACTCTAAACCTCATTACATGGATTCATCTGATACACAACTAATTTAATTCTAGGTAATATGTACACCAGATTTCAATTACTTTACATTATTTATTTCCTTTATGCGACATAAAACACCAAAGCACCACGCAGACTCCCAACAATCCACAGGAGTCACACTCTTGGCACGAGCAGCGCGGCCACAAAGAGGCACGGCGCGGCTGTTTCATCGCGCAACACAGCGATTTAAGCGCAGACACAGTTTCTCCTTTGAGAAGCTCCATTATCCTCGTTAGCTTGGATGTTCTCAGACATGTTTAAATTCCCCGGGTCAAAGGGTGACGGCCTCCCTCACTCCCTCTCTCTGACACATTGAGGACAGCCTGTTTCTCCGGCGGCTGATAAGACGGACTCTCTCAGCGCTCCACTGTGGACAGAAGTGCCGAGCCTCTTACAAAAACTCCCTGTTATCTGATAAACTGATAGAAGGACATCAACACCCCTACCTCATCTGGACGTTTCATTGAGCCTGATAAAATCCCACACTAAATCTACTTAGCAGATACTTAGTTGATATTAAAACAATGTTGTCTGCTTTCGACTGTTGTGCTATTACAAAGATTACAGTAATCTCTAAGGATGAAGGGCCACTGGCACGCAAATTATGATGAAATCTTCATCCTCACACTCTCGGCGCCGGCGCTCATAAAACCTTTGACGTATCTCTGTTGATTTGTAAGCGACAGCGGGAGGAAACACTCACTGCAGGTGTGTTCGTCCGAGTTGTCCCCACAGTCGTCATCGCCGTCACACTTCCATCTCAGCGGGACGCACTTGTGGTTGTCGCAGCGGAAGTCTCCGCTTGGATCACAGGTCAATTCATCTGGGGAAAGAAGAATGGAGAGGAATCTGTAAACCAGATAGAGTCTAACAGGATCCTTTTAGGAGTCTACCTGAATACCTGAATATCTAAATTACCCTGTGTTTAGTGTTAGTGTTAAGTTCTTCTTGACTTGGCAACTTGACTTTATCATCCATCCACTCTCAATAACTGCTTCACTTCAACTTGTTATTTTGCATACCGCCTTAAAATGTGCTGCCTTTAATGGATTTTTTTGTGGGCCTTTCCTTACGCAAATCACCACTTGACTAGAACACAGCTTCAATTTTAAGATCAAGTGGGACTCATCAACGTTGCCGTCGGGGTACGATGTGTGTCACACACACACACAACATGAATTATTCTGCTCATATGCCAGGACAGGTACACAACAGCTCTCATACTCAGATGATGTAATGTGTTATAACATCTGAGAATAGCAGAGCCCTATTTATTGCATCCATCCATACTTTCACTTCCATTTTTCCCTTAATCACAGTACAGACAAGCAGAGCATTGGGTGCAGAAGCACATCGACATTGAGATGTTAGGACAAAGTAAAAGTAGGTGGGAGGCCTCATGATGCTGTGATGAAGATCTCCGATGAAGAGACAGGATGGTGAAATGAAGATATTCCAAAAGTGCAGCAATTACACAAGATCGTTAGATTTACAACTCTTCTTCAGGCCTTTCTGAGGATGTCACTTGGAAATGGTAAGCATCTATTTCCATTTTTTAATTAAAACTGCAAACAACGCACAGGGAGGAATGCAGTCAGACAGATGGGCGAGCTCTCTCCATGCCAGTCTGTGTCTTTGGAGGATAAGATTGTAGCAGATGAGAAGCGAGGAAGGGAGCGGAGAGGAGGAGAGCTGGTCTGAGCCATCTCTACCACACAGTGCTGGGGGTCAGAGATAGCGCCGTGTTAGCCAGTCCTGCCCTCCTAGCCCTCCACCTGGCCCATCTGCTGCATTCTTACAGGCAGATTAGCACGGATCTCCCCTCCTGCGCGGGCATGGCACTAATGGAGTGAGGGCCCCTGATAAGAGACGGGAGGGCCATGGCGAGCGTGTTTGGATCGTAGCAAAGTACAAAGAGACTTGTGTGAACCCTGCCCCCACGCAAGGACAGAGCAGCCTACACACACACACACACACACACACACACACGTAGGCCCATACAACCAGACAGCTAATAAATCTGTAGTACTCTCAGGGAGAGGCGAGTGGTGGGGGAGGGAGAGCGATGAGACCCTCTCCATCAGCACCTCCCACCACCTCACTCTGTAATGTTCCACAGGAGGTAGAGGTGTTGGCTAATTGCCCTTCACTCACTCCACAAAAACACAGACTTGTTTTCATCATCTTCCAAGATCACTAGATTCCTCTTAAGTCTCAATAATAGTGAATAACCCTTGTTTTCACATTAAGGCTGCTAGTTTGATGGTGGCGACTGATCAGAATCAGCCAATAACATTGTTTCTGTAGGATTTCCCAGGCAGGCAGTAGTTCACACTGTGACTCTGCAACATTCTGTTGAGAGTGAGCAACTTTGAGCAGTTACCACCTGTCTCAGCCACCTGCCAAACTCCCATTATTTGAGGAGTGTGTGTATAGAAAGGAAAAACGCAAACAAAATGCGATTAAGCTGTATACATGCATGGAATCAGGAGGAGTCTTTCACTCTGACAGGTTGAGTAAACGCAGTAGGTATAGAAACGATTAAGATGTTTCAGGCCTGGATAAATCAATTTACAATGATGTCATTACTTCCTTATTTGCAGTGGAATTGAACTTTTCCTCACTAAGTTTACACCGTTTTGATCTGTATTGTAATTAAAGCTAAATGTTAATAAATAAGTCTGAAAAATGTAAGTAAATTGCCTAAATTGGAGTATAATCAAATTTGTGACAAGTGAATTCAGCCTCTGTGAACAGAAAGCATAACAGAGAAATGTCTTTATTATTAGATTGTAGATTGTCACCTTGCTGTATTGACTGCTGAAGTGAAATCAAACATATTGGCCTTGGCTGTTCCGTGTAATTAGTCTTATAATGTTATATGTTATTCGTACTATCACTGGATCCGGAAACACACACATGTGACTCAGGCCTGATATCAGCTTTTGCAAAACCAAATAAGATGTAAACTAGATCTTACCGGTACCAGTTTTTGATAAATATGAGTTCTGGTAAGTCATCTCATACCTCATCCCATTAGATAAGGCACTCATACCACCTGACTTCATTTAAATTGATATGGAGTATTTGGAATCCTGGGGTGGGAGGGGCATTGTGTCTATTTCTGCTACCTGGACGACCCACACATTCCTTTTAATGAGCTCCACCCTACAACACAGAGTTGTGCTTCCTGATAACGTTTAGCACCACCGCTGTCTAACCAACAGCCAAGATTTAAAATTACGACTTCCTCACATAAATTCATTTTCATTTCACTTGGCAGGGCCTCGTTTCTGTGTGGAGCTCGGTTTGTTGAAGACTCACCGCAGCCCTGCTCGTCACTGTTGTCCCTGCAGTCATTCTGGCCGTTACATACGGACCACAGCGGCACACAGCGGTAGTTGGTCTTGCAGTCGAATTCTGTGTGGTTGTCACATCGATAGGCCGGGCCCACTGTGGAGAACACAACGTGAATGATGAGTCAATCATAGAAACGCTTGTTATAGATCAAATTCTGTGGGTGGTTAAGCCCTGCAGTGAAGTGTGTGTTACTTACTGCACTCCTCTAGGGGTTCATCCGTGTTGTCGCCACAGTCATCGTCAACGTCGCATTTCCAGCTTTGCGGGATGCAGCGTCCGTTGCCACACTTGAACTGTCCGGGGCGGCAGGTCCTGCTGGAGCAGTGGGTGGCGTCTTCATCGGAGCCATCGCCGCAGTCGTCTTCACCGTCGCACTGCCACGACTCAGGGATGCAGCGCTTATTTGCACACTGCCACTGATGGGTTTCGCACTGGTGTGTAGCTAAATGTGAAGGCAAGATCGTCCAGAGATTTCAAAAGAAGAAGGACGGGCAAATATGTGACAAACAAAGGATGAGGTCTGAGAGAAATTAATAACACTTTACACAATAACTTACCACACAGGACGGGGTCTTCGTCAGAGCCATCAGGGCAGTCCTGGTGGCTGTTGCATAGGAAATGAGGACTGGTGCAGTTTCCGTCGTTGCACTGAAACTGTCCGAGTCTACAGTGGCGAAGTGGGCAGGTGGAGGCCTCGTCCGAGCCGTCTCTGCAGTCCCTCTGACCATCGCACTTCCACCAGATAGGAATGCAACTGAGGATTTAACAAAGTGTATACAAGGAATATATCACAGTTAATTTGCAGATGATATACTGCTCATTAAAACTGCTCCACATCCCATAATAGCATCACAAGGCTTCTTCACACACCGTTCATTGTTCGCACATCTGTACTGGGTGCTGGTGCACATGGGAAGGCATCTGGTCACACCTCCTATTTGGGCAGTCAGGAAGTGATCGGGGCACTCGCAGGTGTGTTCCCGCCCTCCGTGACGGATCAGGCATAGGTGAGAGCAGCCTCCATTGTTCACCGCACAGGGATTAGTCACTGCGAGAGGAAACGCCACCCAGGGTCAAACAATGTAAATGAAGCGCAGCTGGCTGAATACAGGCCAGGTATTGTTTGGATGACAGTTAATACCGCCCCTTAAACTGACTTAAAAGGCATGAAGTGTAAACAAGAGTCTGGTTACAGAGGGGGATTGCGTGATTTGCGGCTCACCGATGGGCTGCCTGTAAGGATGGCACACGTGGATATCAAAGGGCCTGTGCGTGGTGTTAACCAGCGCCTGTCGACCGGAGCCGTCGTATTTGTTCCCCTTCTCCACCGTGCGTGTGTTCCAGTCGGTCCAGTACACGGTGTCCTCAAACACAGTCAGGGCGAAGGGATGAGGCAACGTGCCGTCATACACCGTGTGCCTGTGTCGACCGTCCAAGTCTGAGTACCTGGGAAAACAAACACAAAAGGGCGAAAGGTTTAGTGTCTCGTTGTTCATCTGTAGGAATGACGTCATCCTCCGACAAATGTACTCACTCGATGTAATTGAGGTGTGCGTCAGACCAGTACAGCATGTCGTTAGTGTAGTCGATGGTGATCCCATTGGGCCACTCTAACTTAGTGGTGATGATGGCTGTTTTGTTTGTTCCATCCATTCCAACACGGCCTATAAAAGCTTTGTCTCCCCAGTCTGTCCAGTATACATATCTAACAGGGATAAAACAGTAACATGTTAGATATACAAGAGTTGAAACTGGATTTACTCCCGTGTGGGCCCAAATGCCTCCAACTCACCCGTATTTTGGATGCAACACGATGCCTCTGGGATTCTCAAAGCAGTAGGTGTTATTGGCATCCACGCAGTGTTCAGCCAGCTTCTTCATAAATCGACCGTCCAGTTCACACACTTTGAGACAATCCAAGAAGCTGTCCACCCAGTAGAGCTTCCTGCCTATCCAGTCAACAGCGAGACCCTCGCCGTGCAGCACTCCATTCACCACCACCTCCTTGTTGCTGCCGTTGAAGGACATCCTCTCTATCACCCTGCGGCTCACGTCAATCCAGTAAAAACGCTTGTCGACTCGATCAAAGTCCATGGCTACCACGCTGCTGAGCCCCTGCAGGATCAGAGAGTAGGCCTGGCCGTCTGTTGACAGGTTTCTTAGGTAATATCGGTTGCTGAAGATGAGGTAGGGTGAGATGTTGCTGTTTTGACGGCAGCTGTGTCCGTCCGGCTCTCGAAGGAATCCCGGGGCGCACTTACACACGTAGGAGCCAACAATGTTCTCACACACCTGGCTGCACACGCTCGGCGTCTCCGCGCACTCGTTTATGTCGTCGCACGTTTTGTTGTCGGACATGAGGCGGTAACCGGGGCGACAGGTGCAGATGAAGCTGGTGGGTGTGTCGGTGCAATTGTGATCGCAGTGGTGGATGGACGGATCTGTGCATTCATTAACGCCTGCAGTCATAGAAGAGGCAACGATTACAAAAGGTTACAAACATACTGAGTGTCTCCGTTTACGCCTGCATAAAATGGGACAAACATTTTCTCCAACAAGACAGTGACGACACACTCACCGCATCCTTTCTCGTCGCTGTTGTCAGAGCAGTCGTCGTTCCTGTCACACACCATGGTCAGGGAGATACAGTGTCCGTTGTCACACCTGAACTGTCCCGGGGGGCAGGTGGATGGTGGTGTGTGACACATGTGCTCCAGCTCATCTGACTCGTCCCCACAGTCGTTGTCCCCGTCGCAGACAAAGTCATGCGACACACAGCGTCCATTCTGGCAGGTGAACTGGTGCTGCTGGCACGGCTGGTAAGTGCAGCCCTGCTCGTCACTGCTGTCTCCACAGTCGTTACGGCGATCGCATCTAATTTTGAAGGATAAGCGAGTAAAAAGATTAACAACAACCTTTCTGTGATTTATTATTCTTTTATAGACTTTTATACTGTTGAGACTTTCTCACCTGTAAGAGCTGCGTACGCAAAGGCCGTTGCTACAGCCGAACTCATTGACGCCACACGATCTCCGGGTGCAGTTTTGATGCTCGTCTAATGCATCTGCACAATCTGCGTCTCCATCACACACCCAGTCATGAGGGATGCATTTCCTCTGAGGTGGCTGGTTGTTAACACAGGTGAACTCTGTACCTGAACATGAGCGATTGCCTGCAAAAACAAAAGAGAGTTGAGGGATTTATTATTAACTTAACTTAAATACTGACAATTATGATGAGCTGATGTCACAATGGATTTTTGGCAATCCAGACATTCCAAACTGTTTTTCAACAAGAAACACTGCTTGCTTCTTTATCTTTCTGCTGTGATTGATCCACATTGTTGGAAGTGAGTCTCCCGCAGAGACTCAGGGAGCGCAGATGTCTTTAGCTCAAGGCATCTTATTGTTGGATGCCACATTGGTGAGACATGACATAAGCGTCTTGATCCACCCTGAGCCAGGAAGCCAGGGGAAGGAGACGTGCACAAAGTAACTAGTGAGGCAGGAGAAATCAGGAATGTCATATCCTAAGACTGGAGAACTTCAACAGGAGCCTTAGATGTTTGGCACTGACAGCCCTCAGTGTCTCCCCCACCAGTATACACCCTAATCCATCAGTGTCCTGAATGAGGAGAGGAATAGGGCAAACAGTAGGGAGCAGAGTGGAGAAGAGGTAGGGAACGAGGTGATGTCCAAGAAGGGGAGGAGATAAGAAAGAGCTGTGACAAGGATGAAGAGAGGAGAAACGGAGGGTGGAAGGATGCATACCGCAGTTGTGCCTCTGATCTTCGTCGCTCATGTCACCGCAGTCGTTGTCACCATCGCAGATCCAGGATGAGGCGATGCACCTGCCGTCATCACAGCGGAACTGATCGGTGTTGCAGGTTCTGACCTGTGTGGCTGAGGGACACAAAGCTTTTCATAACATTGAAACACATAGAATAAATATATCAGTGTGACTTAAGGTCTTATGAGATCAACTATAGAGGTATAAAACACATTTTTATGCACTTTTGTTAATTTTTAATGAACTGTTATTATATACTGTAGGTGTTTCCTTCAGTGGTTATCAGCTAATAAGAGAGGCACAATACAACACTAGCCAGGCTTTCCAAATAGTCATGGCAACTCCACATTCCCATGCATGGTGAGCTATCTAAACAAAAGCCAAAGTGAGGCTCAGTAACCCCTGGTGGACAAAAGGAGGGGGAGGTGCTGTTTGTCAGAGGACACTGAGGGGCGTCACCACAGAGGAATGCAGCAGACAATAGGAGGCCTGACTGACCACATCCCTGACAAAGAAATACACCAGTGACTCACACTCTCTGCCGCATCACTCAAGTCACTCTCTCACACATGCACACAGACACAGACTGGCCGACAGACACCAACACAAAAAAGCCAAGCAGCTGATAAAGGGGAGGCACACACACACACACACACAAAGCCAAAAAAGGCCCATAATAGGGGGTGGGTGATGGTGTGGCACTCACTGCAGGAGAAGGGTTCATCAGAGCCGTCGGCACAGTCGGCCCCTCCATCACAGTACCAGTGAGAGGGGATGCAGCGACCGCTAGAGCAACGGAACTCAGTCTGGGAACATGTGGACGTGGCTGTGCGTAGGGGGAAGACGTGGAGAAAGCCGTGAAATCACTTGTGAGGGTGTGAGGGTGTGAGTGACAACGTGCTGACGAGGGTGTGGGAAAATGATGCAGCTATCAACTTTGCTCTGTCTTGACTCTAGTTGAAATAGTATTGGAATGGGAAACGTTCTTCAGTCCTTGCTTGATAAACTCACCACAATGTGTCGGGCTCTCATCGCTCATATCCCCACAGTCATTGTCTCCATCACACAGGTAGGAACGTGGAATGCAAATGTTAGTAGACTGGCACTTTGTTTGTTCTGGCTGGCAAGTTCTCTCCGCTGAGATTAAAAGGAAGAACATAATTACAATAAGCACAAATACTTGAATATAAATGTTATATATATTTGTCTCTGTTTAAGTTCTGTCAAAGATTCTGGGGGATTTTGTCTTACGGCAGTTTTGCTCATCAGAGGTTCCGTTGTCATAGCAGTTGTTGATGCCATTGCAAAGGTAGTCCTTGCTAATACAGCGGCCGTTGTTGCAGGTGAACTCTGTGCTGAGGTCACAGGGTCTGAACAGGCAGCCCACCTCGTCACTGTTGTCCCCACAGTCGTCGTAGTGATCGCAGCGGTAGTGGTAGGGCACACATCGCCCATTCCCACAGGTAAACACTGTAGGTTCACACGTGTGGAAAGCTGCCGATTACAGTAAAGGACAAGATAGGAAGTGAACACAGGTGACTGAGATACACACACACACACACACACACCGAACACACACACAAACACAGTGGAAGTTGATGTTACCTGACAAGGCAATAAAGGATGACAGCAATTGAGGGACTGCATGCAAGATATAAAGAAACTGATTCAGTTTTTAGAGTTAATTTGTGTTATTAGTCAAAGAACAGGAGCATGTAAACAGAATTTGAGTCATCATGTGCAAGCTTACACACCGGGAGGGGGGGATTCAGTCTTGTTCCCTGAGAAAAATGATTGTTGCGACATAGAGAGAAGTTGTTAGTATTAGGGTTAGGGTTAGAGAAAAGATCATGCAAAGCTTCATGAAGGAAAAGCAGAAGGTGAAAAGTAAATCAGCAGTAGAATGGACAGAAAGGTCCTTGTAGTGTGTGAGGACAGCCTACCACACACTCTCTCCAGCTCATCACTGCCGTCTCCACAGTCGTTGTCATTATCGCATTTCCATTGGGCACGGATACAGCGACCGTTCATACAGGTGAACTGTCCGGCCTGGCACCGCGTTCCATTGTCAGGGATGCAGTGCTTGTTGTCTGCCAGGTACCAGCGTCCCTCTGATGGACACTGACACTCAACACCATTTGGTCCTGAAAAGATCAAATTGCACGGAACAAACGCATTTTTCACAACAACGATCTGTCATAACTGCAACAAAGCAATGGTGTTGTGAAAGCTTTAGTGTACCAGCAGAGCAGATGTGGCTGCAGCCTCCATTAAACTGCTGGCAGGGGCTGTCACACTGCTGCTGCTTCCTGCTCGCCAGAACATGCACGTCCATGGGCCGGGATGGAAGGTTTTGAATCATCACCGTCTGATCGGAACCGTCGTGTTTGTTGGCCCGGTAGATGCTGCGTGTGTTCCAGTCGGTCCAATAGATGAACTGACCGAACATGGCCATGGCAAAGGGGTAGATGGCCGTGCTGACGATGACCTCCCGATTGTTCCCTGTGAGGGAGGATCGCTCAATCTTCTGTCTGAAAGCAGAGCAAAACCAAGACGCCAGCAGATGAACGGGACTGTGCGGTGGACAAAATGATGTTAAAGAGTCTTTTTATGATCTTACAAGCTGGCGTCTGCCCAGTAAAGCCTCTGTTCTTCATAGTCCAGCGTGAGTCCGTTGGGCCAAACAAGACTGCTGTTCACAATCTCGGTCCTGAAGTTACCGCCTACAGTGGCCCGTTCAATCTTTGCATTGGTTCCCCAGTCTGTCCAGTACATGTATCTGTGGAGCAAGGAAGGATTCATATCCAGATGCCAGTTTAGCATAGTGAAAAAGAGTGTGTTGCGTTTGTCTTACCCTCTGCACGGATCCAGCATGATGGCCCTTGGCCTGGCCACCTGGGCAACAATTGTCCTCTGAGAGCCGTCCACTGCCATGGAGCTGATACTCTGGTTGACATAGTCGCTGTAATAAATTCTCCTGTTTATCCAGTCAAAAGCGATACCATCAGGAGCCCCTAAATCTGTTCAAACACAAGCACAAATACAACTGTAAGATGTCTGTTTAAGAGAGAACTCTTATCAATGACAGTAACACAAAACGTCCATGTTGTAGTGTGAGCACAACACTTGCCTGACGCGACCACCACCGGAGGCGAGGTGGGGGCGGACAGGCTGATGTAGCTGATCTTGCTCACTCCTGCGCCTGTGCTCTGTGTGAAGTAGATCCTCCTGTCACTGTGGTCAAAATCCAATGCCACAGAGGTACGTGGTACATTCACCACAGGGAAAGGCAGAGCGTGGTCCTCTGGATCCAGGCGCAAGCTCCGCACCGTGCTCTCAGTAGTGTAGATGAGATAATCGTCCCTTGACACCAAGCAGCTCTCCCCGTCTGCTGCAAGATTCCCAAATGCGCAGCTGCATTTCTTATTCTGAGTGCCTGGGACGGCAAAGCAAAAGTGGGCACAGCCTCCATTGCTTTCCATGCATGGGTTGTTGTTAAGCTCCTGAGCAGTGCTGGGTTGTGTATGCTGGTCAAAGACGGCGACATCCCTCAGCATGTTGATGTTGTCTCTAATGACAGTAGGCTGTTCCGTGTTGCTCGGCTCTTTACTGGCTTGAAACACCTTTTTGAGGTTCCTGTCTACCCAAATAATACTGTTCTCAAACACAGTGATCCCATAGGGAGTTGGGTAGCGGGTGCCATACCTGATTATCTCAGTCTCCCCTCCATTAGGGTTTACCCTGGCAATCATATCCAGAGAGTCATCTACCCAGTAGACATAGCCAGTCTCCCAGTCCAGAGCTAGACCTCGTGGAGTAATAATTCCTGATGACACCAGAACTGTTCTGTTCGTTCCATCCAAGAGAGATCGCTCAATTTTGGGGTTCTGACCATAATCGGCCCAAAACAAGTATCTGTTTCTGGGGTCCACCACAATGTGGCGTGGCATGTCTACTTCAGTTTTCAGCAGTACCCTGCGGAAAGAGGTATTTAGGCGAAGCACCTCCACGTATGTCTCAGCCAGGAAGGCGTTGGTGAAATACAGGTTGCCTGAGGGTAGAAAGCAGTAAGGTTGACATCATATCCTGTATATGCACATTGAGAGTCATACAAGAAGTGGTACTACTACTTTTCTGTAAGCTGCTGTTTTACTTAAAATCCTCTTAACTTAATTACTTAGGTTCTATTTTCTGGGTTCACTTAAAAATCACAAAAACAGCAGTGAAATTGATAAGCAGTGACAGTTCCTTTTGCAGTATTTCGTTAATGTAAAAAATATACACAAAGGACGTATCTGAAGCAAACACATACCTGCAGCCCAGTCCACAGCAATCCCTCGGATCCCATTACGTCCTATCCCAGATGTAACTATGCTACGTAATGCAGATCCGTCTGGCTTGATCCGTTTAACCGCATTCTGTGACGCCACAGTGCTACTGAAGTCACACCAGTAGATAAACCCAGAAGCCATATGTACGTCAATGTGTAAAGCATTACGGCCTGCAAGAACAAAACAAAGTGATTAGCTGCTACTACATCAAATGGCTCAACTCAACTCACCCAGTTTTCACTTGTGGAGTATTTTAGACATGACAGAAATGTACCACATAAAGTGTAATTAGAAATATATGAGAATCTCTGACCTCTCCCTGCCACAGGCACCATGGCCTCAGAGTGGTCCGTCCCTTCCAGACTGAAGCCTTTGATAGCAGACAGAGTGGAGATGACCACAAAGGACTGATAGGGAGCGCAGGTCCTGTTGTCAGCATTGAGCTTAAAGCCTGTGGCACACGCACACGTGAACAGACCCCCGGGCCGAGGGAAGCAGAGCTGCTCGCACGCCCCCGGATTGTTACTGCAGCCAGTAGAGGTACCTGCAGATGCTACATTTGAGAAGAGAACACAATGTGACAAACGGAAGAAACACTCCACATCACAAAGAATGAAGGTCAAATATGTGCAGTGCCTCAGTGCAACACTCACTCTGTCTGTGGTGAACTTTGAGTACTCTGAGACCAGACACATTGTCTCGCAGAACAATCCTGTTGGCTCCGGTGGCTTTATCCACACGTTCTATAACCTCAAAGTCGCGATCGGTGAAGTAGAGGAAGTTTTCATGGACAGCCACACCCCAGGGGTGAGACAGGCCTGTCACTATGGTGATACGGTTACTCCCATCTGGATCCCCTCGCTCAATCTGAGTTCCAAAGAAATGCAGACAAAGATGCATGTAGCTCTGCATTTGCTTTTTGTAGAATTAGAAACATTTGTGTGAACTCAAAATGTAGCACAGACCATGCCGGTGCTTGTAACAGCCCAGTACAACTTGTTTTCTCTGATGTCCACAGTGAGAAACTCAATATGGTCCAAGTTGTTGGTAAACAGGGTGACAGGGTTTTGGCCATCCATGTCTGCAGAAGCCACCTTGGCAGGGATGCCGCTCTCTGTGCCCTGGTCTGTCCAGTACAGTTTCCTTAACAAAACAAAGAAGCATGTAGTCGTCATAGTTTGTGTTTCAGGCATTTGTAGTTTTCCCTCTGTTGCATAATAGGCAACAGAATACATCAGTTTTTGCTGTTGTAAAAAGGAACCTTATTTGTCAGCCGACTTTCTGTTTATATCTGGTGGGTTTCAAAGGTATTCAGTATGATCTCAACCCACAGAGACCTACGGCAACACCTGCAGTATCGTTATCAAGCATCTCACCAAATTCAATATTGCAACCTGTCTCAGCAGGGTGAGGAATAACGGCATGGAAATGGATTCTACACTTTTGTACTAGAGTTGGAGTGTGTGGCGTTGTATTCAGTAACACGGGTTGATCTCTCTGGGGGCCGAGCAGATGGCAATGAGGCGGCTGATAGGGCTCAGTGACTGTGGGGATGAGTGTCTGTGCCAGGACTGTGTTAAATGGGGCTTACCCACGTGCTGGGTCTACTGCAATGCCAACAGGGCTGCCAGCGCCAGTTGGGGAGCCGTTATTTGTGATCAGAGTTTTACGGTACTGTACCTCCCCTCTCAGCTTCAAAACCTGGTCAAGCACAAACACAAACAGGAAATAAAGTGATTGAAGGACTGAATGGTTTTATTGTGACACAGGAATTGTTTAGCTTACATCCAATTATGACAAAAATCAGACACATAGAGCCATTATGAAGGCAAAACAACAATAGGAGAGATAATTATTGATCTCACCTCTATAGACTGTGTAGCTGGGTTGGTATAGTACAGATTCTCTGTCATCCAATCGAGAGCCAGGCCAACAGGAGAGCCCAAGATGGCCGCAGGGGCAAACTCTGTTCTGTTGGTCCCATCCGACTTCACCCTGTGGATCTCACCCTGGGGAACAAAGGGAAGCAGCACAATCTCAGCCATTCAGTCATGTTCAGTTTGGTATCTCTTGTGTTTTCCTGTGAACTATTACTGTGATTACAAAGAGCTCTTAAAGCCACCAGTACTTGAAATGAGCAATGTGATCGTTCATTGTTATTGTCAATCAAAGTGTTTGCTGACTTAAATTTCTTGTGAGTGATCTTCCAAAATGCTGTTATGTAACCACGTCTTAACTCTCAGGGAAACACAGGCCAGGTTCAGACTCAGAACACATGCACATGGCACAGTGGTTATACATACAGGATGCTCCACCCAGTAGATGGTCTGTTCACTGTCATCAAAGTCAACATCATAGCCGTTCTGCAGTCCAGCAACAGGGACCATAGCATCATTAGTCTTGTCCTCTGGGTTCAGGGAAATGCCATAGATTATACTGTCCCTGACAACCACCAGGAAAGGATCCTCAACTGCGGGTACAAGAGAAAAGATAGACGGTGAAGAAAAGACAACAAAACATATAAATGCATTCACCCGTGTCTATAATGAAACACAACATCTAAGATTTCCAGACTGTGAAGTTGGCCGACAGCAATATAAAACAAAAAGTTGCCTTGCTTCTCAAATTAACTGATTACTGGAAAGCAGCCCTTATCTACAAAGAGGATTGACTGGTGAAAGTTTGTTCCACGATCTGATTTGCTTTGTCATCAGAGATTAACATCAGTGAATGGTTGTGGGGCATTTTCATTCTTGGATAATCGTTGGCCTCAGGGGTTGAATGCGTTCTGCTTGACTTGAATTGGCTGAAACCTGAGATGAGTTAAGCTGCCGACCCGAAGAGGATTCCTTGGACTTTGAATTAAAGGTCCCTTGTCTCCATAAGACCTTGGAAGATACGCTCATATGATTCTTCATATTTACGAGTATAACAGGATTGTACAAGAGTATCTAAATGGGAGACTGTTGACAAGTCCTTGGATCTCTTTAAAATATGAGACGTATTAACACAGGGGTGGCCACAAATAAACCACACAAGAACTAACACTTTTACGTTATGTATTGCCATTATTAAAACTATTATAACATTACATTACACTAAGATCCACTGCTAAGGTACATAAATGACACATTCATCAATTTATCAACTGCATCTGACCTCACTTCCTTTCTCATCAAGCTAAGTGATGAAAGTTTCCCTCTATCTGGCAGGATGCATACCTCTGGTGCAGGTGATATGATCATTTGCCAGCATCCAGCCTGAGGGGCAAGCACAGGAGTAGAAACTCGGCCCCACGGCTGAAAGTAGGCAGATATGGCTACATGTGCTCCTCAAGCAGTGATTTTCACCTACACATTGTCAAAGCACATATACATGAGTGAACAAATGCAGATGCACACATTCATACAGAAGAGTCAATCGTTATCTGGAATTACTATGAAATGTCAAAACCTATATAACTGCTGCATAGTGACACAACATCACTGTCAAGACGACCAACAAGCTGGTCTGATCAGTCTGAACAGGAAACATGAAACAACATTAATGCAACCCAGACTGTTTTATTGATATTGTCTCATACCTGCTGGCTGTCTGGCTGGGTGCACTGCCACCAGACCCATTGGCTGAGGGAGGTTGTATAACATCACTGTCTGGTTCTGCCCATGCCACTTATGAGCTCGGATCACACGGTTGATGTATCTGTCAGTCCAATACACAAAATCCTCAAAAATGGTAATTGCGTGCGGATGTTGCAGTACCTTTTCACAGAGAATAGCAAAAGAAAAAAGTGTATCTTACACATACTATCAATACAAATGGTGCAGCGTTCACTTTTAGATGTTAATATGCAGTCACACACATACAGAATATAATGATCTTTACAGATAAGTCAAAACAAGAAGAGTCTGCATTCTAATGCACTCACCAGATCGCTGGCCAGAACTTGTTTCCTGTTGTTGCCATTATAATCACAGTAGTCAATAAAGTCCAGGTAGGCATCAGCAAAGTACAACAGATTGTTGGGATAGTCTATGGTAAGACCATTAGGCCAGTACAGCTTATTGCTTATGATGGTTGTCCTCAAATTCCCATCCATGCTGGCCCTCTCAATGCGAGGGTTCCTCCCCCAGTCAGTCCAGAACATCAGATGAACACTGCAAAAACAATTCCTCGCATTTTAACAACTAGAAACAACTGAAAGTAGAAAAAATGACGTTCATTACATTCCTACACATAACGTCACCGACCTGTCCCTTGGGTCCAGAACCAGGGCTCGAGGATTAGTGACATTAACACTGACTAATACAGTGCGGTGGGTGCCATCCAGCTTAGACACTTCAACAGTCTCCAGGACGTAGTCAGTCCAGTACAGATTCCTGCCCACCCAGTCCACAGCAAGACTCTCTGTCACAGTCACTCCACTGTCAAATATCTGCCCATGAAAAAGTATTCTTAGTAAAATGATGAACTGATGATGAACAGTTTGCATGAATCAATAATTATTTTCTGTGAAGACAATGACACAAACCAAACTCACCACAGTCCTGTCACTGCCATTCTTGTGGACGCTCCAGATTCTGTCCTGGCTGGTATCAGACCAGTACACACGGTCAGTGACAGAATCAAAGTCAAGGGCCACAATGTTGCGTCCATCTCGAACCAGCGAGCGGATCACGTTGGGCTGAGCGGTTATCTCATCTTGCACAATCTGATTTCGACTGGCAACAAACAAGAAGGCCTCCCGAGAATCTGTGAAGAGACATTAATTCTCCGTCACCTATGAGAGCACTCATCAGGTTTCACTGTCTGGCAAAACTATACAACCGGACTGATAAACAGACCCTACTCAAATTGCACTGCTTGGGGAATGTACTTCTGTCCAAATAAAGGCCTATTGTGTTACAAAGCCTTTCAGCAGGTTATCTGTGTGGAAGAGGGCTTCATGTCAGGCACGCTCCCCATAAATACCCCCTTGTTGGTGATTATGTCCTAATTACCCCCGTGATGGCCAGTGAGTGACATATATGTTATTTGTCTTATCTATAGAAATCAGAGCAGCTAGGAGAGAGAGGGGAGAAGAAAGATAATGAGTCAGTCGTGCTGTGTGGGGGCCAAGCTCCCCCGAAATGACAGCGCATTCCTGCCCACTGGCCGGCACGAGAAGCAAACTGAGGCCAATAAGGCCAATTACATTGGCAGCAGCAGCATTCATATTACATTAATAATATGCCTACTTTCTAATTTAATGAATATAATCTAATTAACTGGTAACAAATGGCCATTTTGCAACCCAAAACTAGGTTCCAAGTCTAAAACAAAATGATGTTCTGGATGTGAAACTGTATACTGTATATCTCTTTATGGAGCTCTCTTAAATATTGTAAGTATCCTTCCTTACCTGAGGCCTTGCATGTTCGTTGGTCTGCTTCAAGAGTGTAACCGTCCTGGCAATGACAGCGGAAAGAGCCTCTCTCATTAAAGCAGTGCTGGCTACACAGTCCAGGGGGATTACACTCATCAATGTCCTCACATGTCTTGGAGTCATTGCTCAGTTGATAACCCATAGGACATGAGCACTGGGCCCCAAATGGCCCTTGGATGCAACCATGGGTACAACCAGCGTTGTTGTCTGAGCAGCTCTCCTGATCTGGGTTAAGAACATATAAAAATGCTGATACAAAAATAATAATAACAATCTTTTATATGTGTAAATGATAAATTAGAGAAGTAAGAAGTGTAGCAAATGAATCATACGCATATCATAATCGCGACAAACAGTATGCGAAAAAATGTCTTCAGAGTTCTTCATCTGTGTCAAACTATTTCCCTGTATTTTTATGGGACACGATTCCTCCAATTATGTTTAGAAACAAAATCCGAGCATCAAAACAGACAACAGTTACGCTGTTTTTGTAGAAATTAATCGACTACTTGCTGTAGTTCTACCAATGATTGAGAATCTGTTCATACCTGGCAAAGGCTCATCTGAAAGTTGTGAGGAAAGCAAGAAAGGAAAATCACAAATCATTTTCAGATTAATGCAGGTCAAATCACACACATGCATGATCTAAACACAAAGACACAAACATTCAACACAGATTTTTGTGAAATTAAACATAGAATTATAATACAATCACAGAGTTTGATCATGTTTGTTGATGTTAAAACTGATTTAATTTGAAGAGGCCAGCAGACTTGGCAATTGTTAAACAATCATTTTGTTCTACAAGCCAAGTAACATACTGTATCCTCAATGTTAAAAACTATAGAACAGACTTACTGCAGAGCGGAGACTCGTCAGCACCATTGGGGCAGTCGGGGGTGTTGTCACAAACCCTGGTGAGATTGATGCACACACTGTGTCCTGGGCATTGCCACTGCCAGCTTGGACACCGGAAGGGTGGTGTGGGACAATCTCGTTCATCACTCATGTCCCTGCAGTCGTTGTCCCCATCACACAGCCAACCACGAACCACGCAGTTTCCATTGTCACAGCGGAATAGAGCGGACGGGCACGTGCGGGGTGGACAGGCGTGGTGTTCATCAGAGCCATCTTCACAATCCGGATGTCCGTCACACTCCCAGGTGGCAGGGACACAGTTACCGTCGGACTGGCACTGGAACTCAGTCTCGTGGTGGCACATCCCGGGGGGCCTGGTAGCTGGGACACATTAGCAAACAACACAAATATGTTAGCTGAGCAGGAAAACATAGATTACTCAAATAAACAATCCTCGTTAAATACTTACGACACCCGCGCTCATCTGACCGATCATTGCAGTCAAAGACGCCATCGCATCGGTAGTAAGAGTTGATACACTGATGACGGTTTGAACACTTGAATTCAGTCGCAGTGCAGTTGTAGACTGGAAGAGTCAATTCAGCATGACAAGGTTACAGTCTGCAGTTATCAATAATGAGATATATTGTTGTGCAACACAGGTAATGCGATCGATGATCAAAGAGGCTTAAAGAAACTGTAATGAAGGAAGACACTCACTGCAGCTCTGCTCATCTGCTCCGTTTGCACAGTCCCTGTCCCCGTCACACACATAGCTGGGGTCTATACAGCGGTGGTCTGGGCACTGGAACTGGCCCGGATGGCATGTGCTGGTCAGATCTGTCAACACAAACAGCCTAAAGTCAGACAACAGGAGCCCGACAAAATCTGCCAGCCCAACCAAAGCTGAAACTCACGGCAGTCAGCTTCATCTGAACCATCGCCGCAGTCATTATCGGTGTCACAACGCCACGTATGCGGGATGCAGCGCTGGTTGGCACAGGTAAACTGATTGGCAGGGCATGTTCCAGGCACCTGGGTAGGGCAGTTGGACTCATCACTGCTATCGAAACAGTCATTATGCCCGTCACAGCGCCATCTGGCAGGTATACAGTGCTGATTGGCACAGGTGAATGCAGAGGGGGAGCAGGTGGTGTCTGAAAAAAGTGGAAATTATGTTTTCAATTCACATTTTAATACAGATTTTGTTTAAATTCACAACTTGCATTTTGTTGAAGTACCCTGTTCTGCTCAGATGTAATCACTCTAATCAACCAGATTGACAAAAACCAAATGCATTACTGTTAATTCCACAGTTGACTTCGTCGCTGTTGTCATGGCAATCATCCTGGCCGTCACATCTGTAGCTGTTGGGGATACATTTGCCATTGCTGCAGGAGAAGGAGTTGATGCCACACTGCAGCGTGGGGGGCTCGTTGGAAGGATCCGCCACACACGTCTGCTGGTTGGGTGACAGCTTCATGCCGTAAGGACATCCACATACCCTCTGAGAGTCTGGGACTGGGAAGCAGAAATGGCTGCAGTCCGCATTAGGATTGGCCTGCCTGTTGCAGAGGTTGGAACCTGAGAGGGGGAGTGGACTGTAATTACAAGGAACATGATGGACAAGTGAGAGCTGCAGCTATGTGTGAATAGTGCAGTGCGGAGAGCATTGAATGAAGCTACTGACCAGTCTGCGAGTTAGAGTTGAAAGACTTGACATGCATGATGTGGCTTATTCCTCTCCTGATAATGACCATCTCCCCTCCATCAGTCTTCCGCACACGTACAATGCCACCCAGACGCCAGTCAGTGAAATACGCATAGCCTGTATGAAACAGGAGCAACAGGGAACAACCTCAGTACCTTCATCTCTCATCACCTCCTCGTAAAAAAAATCGCTCTTCTGACATGGTCGCCATGAAGCAAGACAAAGCTCATCAGAAAGTCTCTGGCTATAAAACATCCAGCACCTGACAAGGGAATAAATAACGAAAAGCTATTTATTACCTTCAAAAATAGTGAGGCCAAATGGATGAGAGATCTGAGTGATGCGGTCCAAAGAAATCCTGTTCTGTCCATCAAAATTGCTGTACTCGATTTTATCAAAGAATGCATCCACCCAATACAGACGCATCGAGCTGGGAGTTCAAAATAAATACAGTCAGGCAAACACAGGATATACACATCAAATATGTCAATCCTTAAGCTTTTAAATGTTGCAAATCTAATGTCATGTTGTGATTTGAGGTCTTGGTATATTGCTTAAGATCCTTGGCTCACCTCCAGTCAATAGCGAGTCCATTTGGCCACCCAAGGGTGGTGTTTACAATAGACAGGGCATGTGACCCGTCACCCCAAGCCCTCATGATCTTTGCTGGCCGGTACCAGTCAGTCCAGAAGATATACCTATGAAAGCAACACAAATAAGTTTCATGGACATATTTCAATCAAACACTTGACCTTTGATACATGGATATGGGTGACAAACCTGTTAAAAACTATGCAAAATATTTACATTCTATTTTAGAAATTTCCGGATTATGGAGCTTTTCCGTTTAAGCCAGCGTCTTACTGTCGGCCATCATAGAGGCCGTTACACTGAATTAATCACATCAGTGCACACTTAGGGCTGACAAACTAATATGATATAAAGGAAATATGCTGAAATATGTTCTATAATGATCTTATGTCAATTTACCCGATGACAGGATGCACCACAACGGATCTGGGGTTGTTGAGGTTACGTATGATGGCCCTCCTGGACTTATCAGCTAGCTTCATGACAGATATGCTCCTGTAGCGTGGGTCAGTCCAATAGAGGTTCTTTGAAATCCAGTCATAAGCCAGGTCCTCCACTCCGTCCACCCTATTGGCTGCCAGTACCTCCCTGCCTGTGCAGATCAAAGCAGTCAGACCACCGTTTAACTCAGAGATGAAAGAGGAACACGTTTAAATAACAAGCTGACATTTTCACAACGCGAAGCAGAGGGAGAAAAAGCCAAAGTCTCTCCAAAAACAACATCTAAGATCAGAACAGTGGTGTTTCTTACCGTGTGATCATTGATTATCACATTCACAACGGATTTCACAACACGATTAAGTGGGATGTTACAAGCTATCACCTAAAACTCCCTGGTCAAACATTTGTGATTAGTTTGTTCTCGTCATTTCTAAGGCATTATTTTGAGCTCTTGGCTGATTACGTGATCCATTTTCTGCTGTCCATACTCCTGTCCACTCCCTCCCCCATAGTACCAGTCGGCCCCATCAGGCACTCCCTTAACTCCCTCTATAAGCCTGGCTGGATCACATGGTAGAGCTCGGCTGGGTGGGAAATTACCCAAGGATGTACACATGGGAGAGACGCTGGAAATACATACTATAAATTTAGATCTTGTAGACGTATCGCTTGAGCTGAAACAATATAGATTCTCACCAGTCCCGTCTACTTTCTGCTTATAGATTATGTCTTTGGCCGTGTCTGAGAAAAAGATGGAGTCGTCCTCAGCGCTGAAATCCACCCCGACAAAATAAGACGGCGATCCAGTGACGGGCAAGATGATGTCTTCCTGGGAGGAGAGGTTAAAGGGGATTCCTCTCACTGCGAGCTGGCTGGAGAACAGCAAGAACTTCCTTACAGCTGAGGACAGGAAACAGAAGACAATAAGAATCAGGACAGTCTCTCATACCACACAAAACACTAATGCTAAGACTGCAATACAAAGAATCAGGTAGAAAACATGAAACCACTTAGTGAGCTTGGGTTGATCCATGAATCTCAGGCTGTTACGTAACTTTTAACCAGGTCACACAATAAGGTGTGTGGAATTGATAAATTCCAACAATTTAAAGGTCAATTGTTGCTTAGATTGTCTTACCCACGCATCGTTTGCCATCACTATGTAAGTCATAGCCCATTCGACATTTGCAGCGGTAACCCAGTCCTCCATTGTCACTCCTGTGACTCAGAACACAGATCTGCTCACAACCCCCCCTGTCTACACCACAAGGGTTTGAGACTAGAGACAACAACAACAGAAAGTAATGGTCAAATCAAAATAAATTAGCGGTTAATTCATTCCATACAGTTTAAATGAGTATAGCCATCTAAAGTCATCATAGTTGACTATTAAATCCAAACTCTGTGACCTCGTCCACATGTATATAAAGCTGAGCTGCATTAGCATAACACCAGTCTGAGCAGGAACGTGCCTCATTCAGGTCTTACCATATGGCTGCTTTAGCTGATGTATCACTGCGACACCATGTGGGGTCTGGGATGTCGTGTAAACCACCTGAGGATTTCTGTCAGTGAACTTGTTTGCTTTCATCACCGCCATCTTGGTCCAGTCCGTGAAATAGACGTTGTGCTCAAAGAGACTGATCCCAAATGGGTGTGGGATCACGTTGCCCCCATGAACCACTGTTTTTCTTAGGAAATGGTGAGAACATTGCTTTAGAACACAGATATAATGCATGTGTCCCTCAGAATTTTAGGGGGTTTTGCTTTTCTACAAATTCTACAGAACACATTGCGCTCTGTTTACCTATGAAGGCCGTCGTATGTTGCCGTTTCAATGTAGTCATAGCGACTATCAACCCAGTAAACACGCTTGGCCTCGATGTCCAGTGTGATACCAGCCGGCCAGCCTAGTTTGCTTTTAACGATCCCATACCGGTTGGTGCCGTCCATAAAGGCCCGCTCCAGACCTGGCTCACCATTCAGAGCCTCCCAATCTGAGAAGAACATAAAGCTGTACAAGAAAGGGACAATGTCTCTATAAGTGAGGCTCATTATGTTAGATGAGACTATAGAAATAACATGATAGCCTGTGCAGCAGATAAGACACAAGTGGGCAACTTTTTTAATTAAGTCTACAATCCACGACCGCACTGTGCATTTTACCAAAAAACGGAACATTAATTGCCACTGAGTAATTTATCTGTGGCCACCTGGCACTCCTACCCCCTTGAACTACACTATTGGATTACAATGACGGTCATCACTTACATTACTCCTCACTAATCCACCCAGGACAATCTGCTAATCTCACACACACACACCCATTATTCCACTCCAACGAAGCACAGCACAGATAGCCTATTGCGGGGATTGGGAATGGGTGGATGGACTGGTAGATATTGGGAGACGTGCTTACCCGACAGTGGGGTCTACTGCCATTCCTCTAGGGTTTCCCAGGTTTTCAGTGATGAGCGTGACCCGGTTATTTCCATCAAAGTCCACCATATCAATCCGGTTGACGCTGGCCTCCACCACATACAGTTTATTGTTCACCCAGTCGACTGCCAAGTTCTCAGGGTAGTCAACTGATACGTTTAAAACCACCTGCATGTTGGAACCGTCCATATCCACAGAAAACACCTGTCCACAAAAGCAAGCATTGTTGTCAGGAAATTATCCGTTTGGTGGTAAGTGTGAACAGAGATAATAGGAAGACATTAAGATAGAGGATGGCTTAAGAGATTCTAATACACATTGATAGGCATGAATGTAAAAGTACGGATAACTAAAACTGTACGGATACTAAGATGGCACTGTTTTCTCAGAGTGGAAGCTTTGGCACCGTGTAGCTAGATAAGGTTATGCTGTTCTTTTGAAACACAATCCAGACGTCTAAAAGGCAGGATATTCAACTGACCTGTTTAAAGAGAAACTGTAGATGTGGAAAAAGCCTGGTAGTTTAACCTTTCTGGGTCCATTCACATGCCCTGTTTGTGCTCGCTCTAGTTTTAATCTGCTGACATGCCGCCATTGAGGTGGCAGATATGCACAGATGCCCAGTCAGAGCTGCATCCTAGCATTTCAACTCAGTGGCTGCAGTTCAAACTATTAAGCTGAACAAAGTATCTTAGCTGGCCAAAGAATGTATATAATAGGATGGTCCCACTGAAAACAAATACGGCATGATTACTCTGGACAAGATCAAGTAGCCAAAATTACACACCGGTATGTGAACATCATACCAGTATATCAGACAGGTTTCAAGATTAGGCCATTTGGATTCCTTTCCATGTCTACTTCCCCTTCATTATGAGTGAGCCACATCTATCCCTTCATTATAGTATCAACAGTGCTGATAATTTAAAGGATAACTCTGCCTTGGCCAGCTTTACAACTCAATTTTTCCTTTTTTCAAAGAAGAAACTGGTCTTCTACTCTATTCAGTTGTTAACGAGATAATACAGAGCCCATTATAGTTGGAAAGGCTTAAACATATGTAAGACAATAGTAGAAAATGCTCCAAATGCGGCAGTAAATTGGCAAAGAAAAGAGCAAAAATTACCTTATTTTGAATGGTATCTGTCCAAAAGATCCTATGGAGACTGTAGTGAAAGTCAACTCCCACTGCCACCCCTCTGTTCTGTGAATGGACCAAAGTTTGTACGCTGTTGCCATGGATGTCACCTATGAGCAGGTCTCTGCCATTGGAGAACACCAAAGAAGGAGCTCCAGCTACAGGGGACAGAATCTACACTGAGTTACAAAACACACATGAAAAATTCTTTCCCCCCCAGTGTGTAAGCATATGCTGTAAACAAGCAATGGATCCACATACTCAACCAAACAGATCTGTTTGGTTGGTTTGAAATTTTCTTTTTCTCTTTTGGGAAGCATTTTTTTCAGATTTCTGGGCAAGACACTAAAGGCAGCGCGGCTCAGCCTTTCTGCCAAGCCTCTCTCAGTGGCTCCACAAAGGCAAGAGACTGAGCTAAAACAACTCTGAACACTGCATCAGACGGAAGGCGGGGCAGCAAGAGAGGTTGGCAGACGGGACAGACGGCTCTGCTAATGGACTGACTTTGGTTGGGTCAATCACACCGTTCACATCTGAGACAATCCCTTCAATCCGAAGGAGGGCCGACACTCACTGGAGACGTTAGCTCTGCAATATCTGTGCTGCTCCAAGGTGTAGCCCTCCCGACAGCCACAGCGATGACTGCCTATCCGGTCCTCACACAGTTGGTCACAGACGCCCCACATTGAACAGTCATCGAAGTCTTGAAATAAAAATGAAAACACAGCAGACAAGGATCAACTACTGATTCGTTATACGAGGACATATTGAACTTCTGGGTCCACACCATTAGTTTCTCTGCATCCCTACATCATGCTGACATACTATAGTTTGGATATGACTAATGCTTTTATAATTAGTACCTGGTTGTACTACCTGAATGCATTATTTATTGTTTGGATTAAGCTGTTTCTTAATTAAGTGTGTGTACCTATGCATGAGCGACTATTGTTGGTGTTGACGATGTATCCAGACGGACAGGAACAGGTTCCTCCCTCTGGGGAAGCATGACAGCGATGTTCACAACTCAGTGAGGCACATCTCCAAATACCTGACCAACAAGGAAACCACAGGAGAAGTGAATGAATACAGGTTAAGCATCAAATAACTGTAATAGGACATAAAGAAATGTCCTAATGTGAACTGAATATGATTTGTGTTGCTATTAACTGCAATTGCGCCCAGCAGTGCTGTTAGTTTCATCCTCTCCTTCGGGACAGTGAGCTATCCCATCACACAGCTGATCCATAGGGATACAAAGCCCAGAGGATGGACATGGCCACTCTCCTGGGTAACACTCCCGTGGTACATTTTCTATAGAGAAAACAAAACAATCATAAGAGTCTGGAAGGCCGCAACGATACATAAAAACAGAAAATGAGCCGGGAACACAGTTTTACAAGTCGCCCTGGTGGATGTGAGGGGGCCTCTGTCTCTAAGGGAATATAGTGCTGAACATTAGAGAACTGTGTCTTACTCCTCATTGTCTAAAACATTACTGTCACTTTAAATCGATGCAGGCGAGCGGAGCTTTGAGGGGGTCACATGGGGGCTCAGAGGGCTTCTGCAGCCCATCCTCTAAAAACACACTCTTCACAGCAGTGTGGAGGAATTCTAAAGCCCTTTGGCAGGCTGTGCAGTCTTGTGCCACAAAGAGGCATTTGAATAACACACTTTAAGGAGCACAGGCATTGCGTCTTGCTAGCCCTACCAACCATGGAGACTGCAGAGGAATCAGGTTCGCGCTGAAAGCTCAAGTTGTTGCCACTTCTAGTGTTCCTCCCCAGATCCAGCCAAATGTCTAAGGCCCCTTGGCCTAATAGTGAAAAATTAACCGGATAAATGTATTTAAGTGATTTGGATATCCATACCACAGCCTTTTTCATCTGCATTGTCTTCACAGTCATCCTCTCCGTCACAAAGCCAAACTTGGTGGATGCAACGGCCACTGGGGCAGGTGAAGTAGTTCCCTCTACAAGTAGGATACGCTGCAGGAGAAGGAGAGAAAATTAACAGACAGAAAAGATCAGGGAGAGATCAAGTTAGGAATGCTTTTTAACTGAGTGAAGGTAAAAGAGAAGAGACGGGAGAACAAGCAGGAGAAACAGAGAGGGTACATACTGCAGTTGAGCTCATCACTTCGGTCTCCACAGTCATCATCATGGTCGCAGACGTAGCGTTGAGGAACACACTCTCCGTTCCGACATGGGAACAGGCCTGTGTTGCAGCGCTGTGCTGTGGATGGTATTGCACATGAAACTACTTCCACTTCCATAACCACTTCAAATGTTTGTGACTAAAATTGATTGTCTTCTTACTGCAATTTGACTCATCAGAGCCGTCACGGCAATCGAGTATCTGGTCACATCGCTGGGTCCGGTTGTAGCAGGCTCCATTAGCACACCTCAGCTGAGTACACTCGGGGTAATCTGGAAAAGTAAATCATCATTGAGTGACCACTGGCTTCTTCTCTGTTTAGAAATGTGAGACACTAATGAGAAGGATAAGAGACAAAACTGTAACACCGCCACCATAACACCACAAACAGCCATAGCATTCATTATGCAGTTGTGAGATTACCACAGTGTGTAGTGCGGTGAGTCTACCATGTCAGTACAATAATGGAACAGCAGCTGAACTTCAGCTTGACTAATCCACCAAAGAATCTGCAATCAACTTCTGACAACAAGAAGTATATTGTGGCCTTTTTCTGTCAGTCAGCGAGCCTCTTAATCTTGACAAATTGATTAAAATGCCACAGGAGCCTGAGGTTTAATTTTTTTTGGAAACTTACGGCAGCTTCTCTCATCAGAGCCATCTGAGCAGTCTGCTAGACGGTCACATCGGTATTCTTGAGGGATGCAGGCCCCGTTACTGCAGCTAAACTGGCCACTGCTGCACGTCCTCCCAGCTAAGAACAAATTAGGAAAAATGAATAAAAGGCAGAAAGATTTTACTTACATTTTTAAGTGCTGCTAGATTTTGGGAAAATATGAGAAAGCATCTGTTGTGGGTATTTTGGGTAAAAACTTACGACAGTGTTGTCTCTCATCAGAGCCATCTTCACAGTCTTCCTCATCGTCACACACCCACACATCTGGGATACACTCACCATCACTCAAACACTGGAAATGACTATCATCACATGATATTTGAGCTGTAGAAAGTGAGAACACACACAATGCATCACCGTCAGAGGATGGAGTGATTCTGATATTGGACTTGTATAACATAAATACAAGAACTATGTGCCACATATTATTCAGACCATTATACAGTAGTCTATACATAGTTAGTTACTCACGGCAGTCCTGTTCATCAGAGTCATCTACACAATCCGATGTCCCATCACAGTGCCAGTCCCCTGGGATACATCGGCCTGTCCCACACTGGAACTGCCCAAATTCACATCCTGCACACAACAAAACTAGGATTATAATTGTTCATAGATCACTGATTGATTTCAAGCTTCTTCTATATTGTATGTATTTCAGCTTTAACTCTTTGATTTTGGTGACTTATTCCTAAATTGATTCTAAAATAACATCGTCAAATTATAAATCAAAGAAGAGAATGTGACTTCCATTGATGAAGCATGCTGTTAACAACATTGACAAGCCTTGGAGACAAGCGTGCCAGCCAACCCCCGAGACAGTTACACAACCTTCACTGCACTCATCCTGAGCCTCCTTTTGATGTTCTAACTGAGTGGCATCTGTGGAGATAAGGTACCACCACTCTACCTTCCCTGACATTTTCCAGGAGAGATTGACTCGGGCAGCATAGTTCAGTGGCAGCGTACTCCATCAGGCCCGTCCAAATTGGAATGTTCCATTCTGATTGTCTCTCTGACAACCTGATTTATGGTGCATGCTGCTCCTGGTCTGAAATGTAATTGGGATAAATAGTGGTACTGGGTGGTACCGCAACCCTTTCAACCCAAATTCTTCACTGAGAAGAGAGGTAAGGGGTTGGGGGGGGTCTATGCCTACACTCTCTTAATCAACAATTTCCCATTCTCCTTCTACATCACTGAAATACGAGGACTCCTCCAAATATTGTTGGTCAATAAAAATAAAATTATAACTTCTGTGCAGCAAACAAAATGAACATCTGCAAGCGTAAGGAATTATTAGAAACAGTAGGTATAAGGTCAAAGTACTTATTTCATGTGTAAAAACTTTAAATGTGACAAGAAAACTAGTGAAAACAGACAAATAAGATTTCTTGATCGATGCTGTGTGTGTGATGACTGTATTTAGTGTCAGAGATTTATCATCGCCTTTCTGTAATGCTGCCTACTCTTTTTAAGATAGATCACTTCCACTACAGTTGCAGGGTCAGTGCCAGTGTTACTGCACTCAAAGCCTTGAAGCATATGCTCATATCACGACTTCTTGCTGCCTCAGATTAATTAGCCAGCGAACCACACAGCTTCACCATCACCGGAGCCAAACTGGCTGCATATATTAACCCTTTCAGCTGCTATCTGGGAGGCAAACCTTTTTTCCTGCTCAGTTTACTAATGATAAAATTGCTCTAGATCTGCTCAAAGGGAGCCTTTGTTACAGGGCAGTCATCCCAGGCGTTCCAGCATCATCTGTGCCATGGCAGGTAGGACAAGAGATACAGCATACAGTATACCAGAGGCACATGGATGTGCTCAGTTACACAAATAAGAAATCTTCCGTCTTCTTCCACTTAATGAAAATCACTTGAACACATTAAAGTATTGAATGTCTAGACAAAACTAATTTGTGAATAGAGTGGATAATTAAGTTTTAAAACAGTCTTAACCCTAACCCTTTAAAACTGCGAAACTATAAATATAAAATAAATAATCATATGTTATCATGTTATTCTTCTGTGAAAACAATGCTATAATTGATTAAAAACTCCTGAAATATTATTTGTTATTTCATTTACTATTTCATTCATAGATGATATAAACAGAGACCTGCAGGACGTTAACAACTAAATAAGCATTTAAGTAAAATTTAATCCTATTCGCTCAGGTCTCAAATGCAATAAGTGTTTCCTGACAGCGTAACCCCGCGAAAGGTGACAGGCACACTGAGGCTGAACCTGAACAACACTACTTTATGTGTGGGCTCTTCTTACATTCTGAAAAGTCTTCTTTGTAACTTCCTTAATCCTGAGATGTCCATGTCTTCGTCCTGACAAAGGTGCAATTTGGCTGTCAGTCAATATTAGGAACATGTAAAGGGAAGGGTGACTTGAATAGTGCAAATCTGCTATTAAGAATGTGAAGACGGAGTAAGTTAGTGTCTTTGTTGGGTGTGTTTTGTGTAATTCTGTGTTTTCTTTTACGCTTCTCTCTGGTCTTGTCTTTTCTAATTAGAGAACTTAAACCCACAGCAGGCGAGAGGACTGCACTATCCATGGAAGAAGATAAGGACACCCTACTACTGCCAAACAAAGACGCACAAGAGAGGAATTTTCATTAGAATGAAGCCCCCCAGTGCCTTAAACCCCACTGTGAAATTACAATGGCACAAAAGAGGAGCCAGTAGGGAATCAAACTCATAACTGGGAGTATCACCCCAAAAACAAGTCAATGAGGAGACAGAAAAGAGAAAGCAGAGTACAGTCGGAATGATTTCCTGTGAGAAGGAGAAGCAAAAGTCAAACTCAGGGCCCCTCTCACACCCACACTTTAAGAAAAACACCTGTCCACAACCCGCAAAAACATCTCTCGCTCGTCACGTGGGGCCCCTGAAAGATGTCTTCACTCTTTCATCAATAGTCTTGTTTTGGTGCAGCCCTCCTCACTCAGTGAATGTGTGTTGAGAAAGCGGCTGCTGGCAGCATGAAGCGCTGGACCTGTCCATGCTGTCACAGCGAAGTGCTGCTGCCTATTTCATATGGAAATCAATGCGACCGAACGCAGTCAATTGCAAAACAAGTGACTTTGGCTCTTGCTGCTCACATAAAACAGAGAAACCCAAGGGGCTCTGCTAGTGATCGCAGGCATAGAAAGAGCAGCGGAATGGAGAGATGAATAAAGACTTGCACCAGTGGGAATTTGTCCATTGAAAGAATTGAAATTTCTGCACATGCCTTGAAAAAGCAAGTGTCAAAAGAATCATAAATTAAGTTGTCACACTGTGATTGGACAGCCAGTGCATTTCTTATATTCCTCTACATTGAGTCAGAGCACACAAGCTCTTGGATGGAGACTGAGCTTTATCCACTGTTTCTGTAACCTAGACTGAGGGAGCTACAGGAAAAGAAAGGATTTACCCTGTATTTGTGCCAACTGTGTTCCCATTTCTACCGCAGTGTTACTGTTGCACAAGGATTTAGGCTTCTACACCGGAAAAGACCTCACATAAGTGAGGTTTAACGTGCACGTGCTGGCCAGGTTTCTGAATCTTGACTAGTTTGAACACAAATAACCCTTTGAACAATGCCTTTAAATACAAACTAGAAATTGGTTTGAGTAAATCAAAACTGCCTTGCCCACCACTAATAACACCAGAAAAGTTCGGGAGTGTGCACCTAATGAGTTATCACACATTTCACTGGCAAATGATTAACGGAGAAACAAACTTACAAACGCTTTTAACAACAAATAACAAGAGATAATTATCAAACCAGCACTACCACTTCAAACGGCCATATTAGCTATTAATGACAACGTCAGCATTCTGCAACACCAACAAGATAATGTTTCACATAAGGTCAAGAATGAAGCACTTGCAGGAAAACAGGCAGCTTCTGGGGAGGATCAAGCAAGGGATCTTTACATTTTCTCATCATTACTGATCTCTAGTATACTATTAACTTGCTAAAAGAAGGACCACTTCTCAGATTGTATTGTTATCGATCAAGCCAACAGTTATAAATCCCGGGTTAAAGCATTGTGGCTGTTGTATTTCAAAGGAAATGCAAAATCAAAATGTTATGGCGTCATGTAAGCTTGTACAGTATGAACTGATATATATGAGTATGGCTGGGATGTAAACATACGACGATGTTGTATTCAAACAGGTTTCCAAAACTTTCCCCTTGCTGTAAGAACCCTTTTCCTTATGTCAAAACTGCTCCTTGTGTAGCAATGGCCCCTTTCTATAGCAGCTGCAGTGTAATTAGTTGCTTGATTCACACTAAGGAGCTTACGTACTAAGTGTTGAGCAAAAAGAAAGCAGATTACAATTTGAGAAGTAGGATCTAGCAGGGTTACAACCATATGAGACAAACACAGGACTGACACGTACAGTACATGCAGCAATGCCTCAGCCATTTTCCTCCTAACTATGACTTTTGAAAAATAAATTCCCTCAACGTGCCGAATTCAAGTTGGAATCAAAGATTTGCAGCGAAAGACCTGCTCGACTCAATGAGATTTGTACCAGTAGCTCTCAGTCCACAGATTGCCTGTAAGTCACATGCTCTTTTCTGTTACCTAGCAACAGTAAAGCTCAGGCAAAAGTTCCTCAAGAGAACTTCCAATCTGTCTGAGGACGGCTTTGTGCTCAACATTTAATGTAATACTCTGGAAAACAATTTGCTCCGGAGACATTATTTTTCCCAAAGAACACTTGGCACAGCTAGTGCAATTCTAATAAAGCCACAATTAGGTTATTTGGTTTGATCTACAATCAGTTATCCACCTCACAGTTACTTGTTTCACTGAAAATGTATTGGTCTCTTACAAATATATATCAGTATTTTAACCAATAAAGCCAGAATTCCAATTTCCCTCCACATGAGTTGGTTTGTTTTGATGAGCAACAAGTGCCCTGGTCAGTAGCAGCACAACAACTCTGCCGCTCCTTAATAAATCATTCATCTGACAGCCTGAGGACCATGAAAAGAGTTTGGGAAAATATCTCACTCCTTACCTTCAGAGTGGCACCAACTAACACAGTATATAAGCAGGAGAAAGAGCTGAACTAGCAGTGCTCTGCACATGGTGCTGCTGGATCCCGGCCGGTCCGTCCAGCTCCGCTCTGCAGATGGAGGAGCTGTGGGATGCTGTTGCTTTCCCCCCTCCGGCTTTCTTGTCCCGCTAGTTGATGAAAAGGGGCGTGAACAAAAGTCGGAACAGCCGCTCCCCCAACCCAGAGCGAAATCCCTGCTGCCCTGGAACCTGGATAATGCCATGCTGCCCAACTGCTTTTTGTTTTTTTACACCCACAGACTCGTTTCACTCACTCACTGACACCCTCAGACACTTTGGAGAAAAACAAGGGGCCAGGCTGACATTACTACTACTACTACTACTACTACTACTACTACTACTATTACTGGCGATAGTAAAAATATATAGAATAATGATAATGATAATGATAATGATAATAACAGCTTAGGCAGGAATTAAAAAACAAGAGAACATCAATAACGATTCAATAAGACAGCGGTAAACATGACATTAACTACAAGTGTAAAACATGAAGTCAATCGAAAATTTGGGGACAAGATACAGAGTAATGGGAAGATATTGATTCAAATAAGAGAACCAAAAGCTGTTAAAAAGCTTTAACTAATAATAACAAAGGAATACTATCACAGCCTTGAGTGCATTCATTCTTAAAGCTCAATGTGTTACTATTTTCTCTCCAAATTAAAAGCAGCGAAAGGCTGCAGTCAAACACGATATCAAGATGGATAAAAATGAATTCAAGGCCCAACAGCAGAAAGACAGGGCTGCATCACACGCATAACAGGACCATGCCACAGCTTTATCTGTGCCGATAAGAGGCACAACACCGCCACCACGTGGGCACACAACGATACTAACATCCCGACCTGCTGCTGAACTCAGGTGGACAGCGCGAGACGTTTGCCATTAACAATCAAGCAATGGCTGACAGCCGGCGGCAAAGAAATGACGACGTCTTCCGTTTAAGTTATTTTATTTGTGCACATCACCACAGACTAATTAAGGATAAACTATGTTTTCTGACAAACATTAGGAGATTAAGTGGTTTAATATTTGTGAGCACTGTACGTTCATTACTGACTGGTAGCTAGTTAGCTTAACTTGGTTGTCTCGTGACTTTGTTTTTAATTTTGCTTTTACTTAAATGATCTTCTAATTAATATGTTAAAGACCCCCCAATTAATATATTTAAGAACTATTAAATCCTTCCAAGTTACGTACACCCTAAGTGGCTTGCAAATGCAGATGGTTCCAATATATAACTTTTCGAATTTAGAGCTTGTTAGTTGCTAGTCGCCGGTTCATTGTTAAAGTGATGCCCAAAACACAGGGACAACATAATGGAATCAAGTGAGAATATGATATTGTATAAGAATCTGCTCCATCGACAGATGAAAGGTAATGCAGGTTAGTATTAGTTTTCCTCTCTAAATGACAACTCACAACAGAATGAAGTAAGTTACAATTAGAGTAAAGATGAGGAATTGCAGCTGCTGGCGAAGGGAATGCTACATAAAGTGTTTTATTTTCAGCCAAAAACGCAATAGTAATAACATTGACAGACTGCTCCTATGACAACAGTAACTATATTTCAAAAGTAAAGTTTTCTTAAGATGGAGGGAAGATTATTTTAAGTAACTGATATAGACCTTAAGTCAAAGTCAGCTTGGTAAAGAGATTTCGTGATAGGCTTGCCCATATTGTGTTGCACACTTACAACTGATAACATTTGAACAGTGATGTATCTTCTGTGCTTCTTCAGGAAAGATCATTGACCTTGAAAATACAAAGCCATGGCAGAGATTCAATTTCAGATGTACTGGTGAAAGGCTTAATCCCAAATTAATGAAAACACTTGATGGAGGAATTGAGGCCTGACCCACCTGGCATGCAGGAATCGGTGATCCTAACAGGTCAGTTACCACAGGAGGGCAGTGCAAGCAAGCAAGCCCTATCAGAACAACACGCTATTACTGCTGCTAAGGTCTGTTGTTATCTTGCGAGATGTTGCACTTATTTCAATTTAGTATGACTGTGATTTAACTATTCAACCACCCTGCTACTGCTGCTGCCACAACTGTAATGAAGATAAGTCGACACCATAGCATTCCCTTCTTGGTTGGTTTGTTTATATCTTTCTAAGTCTCATAAACTCAATGATTATTATTAAGTACTATAATTACTGCAGCTAATTTTGTTATAATAACTTACTTGTTGTAACAAAGGAGTATCCACATTTGCACTTTCTTATGCAACATAAAAATGTGGGGCTAGTATATAGTGTATATATGTGCAGAAGATGTCATTCAACACAAAGCAAAGAAGCTATAGAGCAGATTTTGCCAGGCCATCATTCAGTGCAACATTCCTTTGTGTCAGAAATTCTCCTCTCATTATTCCTTGCCTGGAGCTTTGGAATACAAAGCCTCCTCACCTTCAGCACAGCAGACAAAAAGCTCTATGAATCCTCAGCCAGTCTGCACATGACTTGCCCCCGTAATTCTAATCATAGCAGGAGTATGCCGGAAGGTCACCCCCGCTAGTGGATGGTCAGATGGTCAGCCACAGGGGTCTGGAAGGTGAAGTACCACCTGCAGCCCTAAGTTATTGATTTATTTGGAAATATTGCACACCACATACCTTACTTCTAAGTCTTCCTCTGAAAAAGGATCATTTGTCAGTTCACAACAATGTACAAAGTAATTTTCTTTGTCCCATTTGTAAGCTTTGTGCACCTTCACATCCAAATCTTTTGAAGTGACTCTGGTGCCTTGTGTCTGGGACAGCTAGACAATGAAGTGTTCTCCTAATTACCTCAATCCTTTGATAGAGCACAATACATTCAATTATCAGCTCCTAGTCCAGTCACTTTGTTGAATGTGTATGACAGTAGTGTAAAGTAGCACTTGTGTATTTAGTAGTTGCTTTGAGTGTTTCATCAGACTTCTACTCAGGATTTCATTCATTTTTCATTTGGTATATTTTGCCATTTTTATATTTAATTGATCAGTGATCATTTATTCTCCAAGAAATAGGATCATATTGCAGTTCTTTGTTGATTGGTCATCTTTGAATTAATTTGGTTTATCTCAGATCTTTGCAGCTATTCTCCTCAGGCAGGGTAATTGTGTCTGTCCATTGCGAGGTTACGCTAGAGAGCAAAGGTGACTGGTCTTTTTTTCATAGGGGCCCTAAATTTTAAAGCCCCCTACCTGAGGAATGTAGTGTGCCGGCAAAGTCAACATTACTTTTAAATCACATCTTAAAACACTTTATATGGAATTGGTAAACAATGCTTTTGTACCTTTACTATAATTCATATGTGATGTTTTTACTGCCAGCTTTGTTTACTTTATTGACTGTTTTTTCTTGTAACAACCTCTTACCATTCACAGTGCATGTTACTCTAAAAATAAATTGATATGTGTCAGGGTCTGTGCCAAGGTCACAAAAATCCAATTGCTACAAGTTACAGTTATGTTAGAAGTTATGTCAAATAGTGTACATTATCATTTATTACTATTTGCAAATTATGTAAATTAGTTCATAAAATGAGAAAAAGAAAATATTGTACTGTAGTTCTGTTCTTTTATAGTAATTTCAGCAAAAACACAAATCTGTATCATTGCTTAAGTCTAGAAATGTGCCCACCTTCCCCTTCCCTGAGGGCAGAACAGGAGTCTTGACAAGGCTCCACGGAACTTGATGTATTGGTTCCTCCTTGCTTATAAAGGAGGCGTGGAGGTTTCAGGGTCTCACTGTCTTTTGCTCCCCAGAAAAGCAGACACTGCTGCCTTTCCAGAACCAATGACCGGATCCCACTGGACACTCTGCATTCTGAACTTCATTCGGAATAGGATTTTGAAATACTAAAATTAACAGCATTTCCAAAGGACACTGGATTGTGAGTCATTTTAATATTCAGTCTAATTGCAGAGCAAATATTATTCAAATATTGTCATTGATGTTTTTAACCTCAAACTGCCTTGAAATGTAATATGGATACACATTTTTTCCATTCTGATGTCGTTCTATTTTTGAAAATCTTTACTCTGTTACCACTGATTCATTTTGAACTGTTGTTGCCTTTTTAATCGCTGTAGGTGGGGTGAGGATGTTGCCCTCCATTAGGTTGGCGCTGTTGCTTACAGCACTTACCAGTGTCTGGGCCCAAGAACAATATGTGGACAGAAAAAACAACAGGAAATTCAGGGCCAAACCTGTGGCTGCAAACATTCATGATGGACAAGGTAAGAAAATAACTAATGAAAATGTTCTACGTATTAGAAAGATGGTCAGCATTAGTGTTTAAAGTTACAATAACAGTGCATTGCAATCATGACACACTTCAAATTTTCATAATTTAATTAAATATGTTATATACTCAAATTGCAATACAGACAAAGTTGTGACTTTTGGGAAAATAAGATTGCAGTACGATTTACAGTGGATTAACATGTGAAATCTCTGAACCATCTAAACTGTGATACTGGCAATGAGTCCCCTCATGTTATGTGTGCACACAGCTATCCTAGATGAGGACTGTAGCTTGGAGCTCTCCTTCCTGTTGGACAGCTCTGAGAGTGCCAAGGACAATCATGAGCAGGAAAAGCAGTTTGCTATGAATGTGGTGGATGGACTTCAGGGTGTACGCCTGCAGACCGGCCGCAGCTTTAGCTGGAAGGTGGCTCTGTTGCAGTACAGCAGTCATGTTATCACAGAGCAAACCTTCAAAGACTGGAGGGGCACCGAGCACTTCAAGACCCGCATCGCACCCATCGTCTACATTGGCCATGGTACATACACCACCTACGCCATCACCAACATGACCAAGATCTACCTGGACGAATCCAACCCTGGCAGCATCAGAATAGCTGTGCTGCTTACAGATGGGGTTTCACACCCCAGGAACCCAGACATTTTCTCTGCTGTTGCTGATGCTAAGAACCAGGGTATCAAATTCTTCAGTCTGGGAATCACCCGGGCAGCTAATGAGCAAGCCAATGTGGCCCAACTGCGTGTGCTTGCCAGCTCCCCCGCCTCTCGCTTCCTGCATAATTTACAGGATGAGGACATAGTTAAAACAATCATAAAGGAAATTGTGAGTATACAACTATAATACTATGCTTAAGTGCTGTACTTGTTTTAAACAACTGATTTTTGACCAACTGATCTTTTGTAGGGTAATAGTTAATGGCAATGGAATGATGTCAATGCTCTGAAGAAACAAATGAAACAATGTCTATGACAGCTGTGGCTTTTCTGCAGCTTTCATTCAGTCAGATATTTATTATTTTTTTTATGCTTTCTTTCCTTTTAACAGGCTGAACTGGCAGATGAAGGGGTAGGTATTGTTGTAATTACATTACACATATTTACTCTTGTGACATAATAATGTAAGTGTGATATAGAATTACATTCCTGACAGCTCAGACAACATGTCTCTTCTGTTGCAGTGCCCCCTGGCTCAGAGATGTGCTTGTGACAAAGGGGAGAGAGGACCAAGTGGGCCGGCAGTGAGTATTTATCCTCTGACATTTCAAAATACCCTCAAAGCTAAGAACGGTGTTCCTTTGATGTGTCACAGGTTTGGTTGTCAAAACGATGGAGTCCTAAAAGCTTACATAGGGACGTCTGACATGGCCTTGATATTTCAGGAATGTTAATTGTTCAGTTTTGAATAATCAGGATAATTGTTTGCTTTTTCTAGCTGTAGCTTGCAGGCTTTTGTACAAACAATGTGAGAGGATAGGTGGTCCTGTCCCACATTCTGAAACTTATCCTATGGCAACAAAAAGAAGGAAAACAGAGACTGTTGTCTGCTAACCCTAGAGAAGTATATTTGGTGCTACTGTGTGAGACCCGTCTCAGCAAGTTATTGTGCATTTCTTGTCCAGCATAAGATGCCCACCATGGAAACCAGAGGCACCACGCTTAGTGCTCTACTTTCAATAAAACTGGACCTTTGTCCATCATAAATCGCACATACTACTGCCAGCCTCAGTTACACAAGGATAAAGGGAGTGATGTCGATCACAGAGTTTAGTGCTAGACTGTGTGTCATTAGTGTGTGATACCAGGTGATGGACCAACACCCCCACTCACACATACAGAGACAACCCCCTCACCTAACCACACAGCTGGCAGCTCAGGTACTGTAAAGGTCTTAAGCAAACTGACTTATAGTCCTGCTGCTGACAGACAGCTGCATGATCATTACCCAGGTGCTTTCTCCTCAGAGGGATTCTTCACATTCTTACAGATAGACGGAAAGACTCTCATGAGTGCTCTCATTAGTTTAATGGGTATACACCAGCAATTTCTGGTGGATAGCAACTTAGAAATGCTATCCAGGTGCTGCTCAAGACAGTGACCTCTGACCTTGTAGACAAGACATTTCATGCCTACCTGTAGCTGGCTTCAACCTTACAGACACACACATCCATCAACCTGGTGACCTTTTCCCACTTTGCTTGTCTCGCTATTCAAACAATGTTTGCCTGGAGGAAAAAACTTAGACTTTCACTTTAAACATTTTACATGGTCAAAATTATAGCTTTTATTCAGCCATAAGTAACAAACCCAGAGAAAAACATATGTGCTTTTGTTTCATTCTACAGGGAAAGAAAGGTCGCCCTGGAGACGACGGAGCCACAGGGTCTAAAGGTCATAAGGTGCTTGCCTTTTGATGGATTTATGAACTGAAATTTCAGGCCTTTTTTGTAAAGTTATGTAATACTTGATGTCATTTCTTTACTTCGGTATTTGTGTTTCTAAGTTTAGTAATGAACCCATGCAATCCTGTCATTTTTAGGGAGAAGCAGGACTCAGTGGATTTCCTGGGCGGGAGGGTGCTGAGGTAATTGCTAATATTTATGAGCAATACAAAGAAAATCTATTTGTTACTCCTTAATGAAACGCAGCATCTTATTATTTTTACTTTCAGGGAAAACCAGGTTACAAAGGAGAAAAGGTATTTAATTCAGAAAAATTGCAATTACGAAGGCTTGTTTTGGAAACAGTTGAACCTGTGCAGTACATCTTTCTAACCTTAACAGGGGGAGAGGGGTGAGTGCGGCACGCCAGGAATCAAAGGAGACAAGGTATGGCAGCACTATCCACAACATGTTTATTTCATTTTAATGATTCCAGTTTTATTGTTTTCATTTCTTGTGCATGCATGCGTACTGTTTAATAGTATGCTACTTCTCCTCTGTGTATCAGGGTCCTGAGGGTCCAGTTGGTACAAGAGGAACTAGAGGTCTGCAGGTCAGCAACAGTGCACAAATTAAACTTGCTGTTCCGATTTGAAAGACATTTTGTGTGTTCCACGAAAGATAAAATAGAGCTATAACAAATGTGCTAATGTCATGGCATTTTCCCCTCATGACACACAAGCGCACATGCACACACAGCCACACACACAGCATATTATTAATGTATACTCTTCTTTTCCAGGGGATGCCAGGACCACATGGAGACATAGGACCAGAGGGCCCTCAGGGAAAGCAGGTTAGTGCCTTTTCAACAAGTCCTGGTCACGTCATCATGCACATCTGCTGTGACCTTTACATATCCTTTTATTATTTCCATAAACAGGGGTTGGAGCTTCACCACCCCAGTCTTAACCATGAAGCACAGGGGCCTGTTTGTCTATAATAATATACACCTGTGTGAACAGTTGGCAATGAGCCAGTGTCTTCCCTATCATTACTATAATCCACCAGCATAGGGTTTTGCCATAAGCAAAGAAAGTTGCACTAGAGCTTCTCTTAATGGCTTGTATCCTGTTTCTAAATACAGACTGGGAAGTGTCTACAGCATTGTCAGTTTCCCCACGCAGGCCCGTTGTAAATAACATATATGGAAAGTAAGATGCCTTATATTGTCTGTCTCATCATGTGAGGACCTGCAGGCAGAATTTAAAGGATCAATCAATGTGACGGCGGTCTCATTGTAGTGAAATGTACCTTCTTTCTTTGAAACTGACACCAGTACAACCTTTATTACACTATATTTGAAAATGTAGCGTTTGATCTATTTTTATACAATTACATGTCCTCTAAAGAGTTTCACAAGCCAGACTAATTGCATAAAGGAAACCACTATTACTATTACTACTAATGTGTATAATTATATGAACAAGCTTATCAATGTCTCATCTTCCTGAATTATGAACTTCAATGAGTCACTTGGGTGGATTTTACAATTTTGTATGCAGAAAGAAATGCAAAAAAAACCGAACAGGAAAGACTCAATTGTCTTAAAACCTTTCAATCTGAAGGTTTGTTTCTTTGTCAAAGCACTGGGGATGAAAAGACTTTAGTCTGAATTTGTCCTGACTTGCAGGAAGAGATCAAATATCAAGCCCACTACTCCATTTAGAGTACATGCAGTTTAGAATTTGCAGCAGGATTTTGTGTCACAAAGCACCATCCGTGTGTGTGCACATTATTATAAACAATCGAATGAATGCTTTAATTTTTAAGTATTTAGTGTCAGTATAGTGCAACATGATGTCAGCTCAAGTTATAATGAGGCGATTAAAGTATTGCAGAAAGAAAGATAAGTTAACAATGACACTAAACCTGCTTTTATATCACAGATTCTGATTAACCTAATTAGTCCAGTAATGCTCCAGTGCTTCAGTGTGTTGTGTCATTTAAACCCATTGCACACACACAGCTACAAAGAAGCAGTTGCAGGTTGGTAGATGAATCGTATACATCAGTATAAACCTCAGCAATTATGAATCATTTTTGGCCTGAACGAAATAAATGACAAATTAACATCTCAAGTTTAAGTCCCCACTTGCTCAGGAGTCTTAGTATTGGCGTATTGATTATGTAATGTTTGTGTTTACAGGGTGAACGTGGTCCAGCTGGCCCTTCAGGAATTCAGGGAGAAACTGGACTTGGACTTGCTGGACCAAAGGTAAATACATAATTAATTCTGAAACGTGGTTGTTTTTTCGTGTCCTTTCATTTCTTGACCAACGTTTTTATTACTCTGCAGGGTGATATGGGATTCCAGGGACGAGCAGGTCCTCCAGGCCCTCCTGGTTTGGGTGAACATGGCCTCACAGTAAGACCTCGTCAACTGTTAAATATTACATTGTTTGTGTCTGCAATGAACGCATCTGTACTCTTTGACAATTTAAAGTAGAACAGTGGCAGCTGATGGGCAATATTATACACACACAACCTTTGAAGCATCCATTTAGCACACATGTCACTCATTTGAGTTTCTTCTTCAAGTTTCTACAGCTTCCCTGGAGGGGAGGCCTTTATTGACTAGCAGACACTGATCGGAAGTGTGAGGTGTTGAGGAAACCCAAGACCCTTTTATCTGAGCACTGTTTAAAGTGCCCTTTGACTTTGTTTACAGGGGCCTCAAGGACCACAAGGCGTTCAAGGGGAAAAAGGACCCCATGGCGAGGGATTCCCTGGATCAAAGGTCTGTCATGGATAAAGTCATCTAACCAGCATTAGAATTGTCAAGGTTAAAAAAAAATGTGTCAAAGATTGTTCGCAAAAGATAGAGCACAAAAAAGAAAAAGGAGATTGTTTTATTATTGCATCATTTGTACATTATTGACTAGTGTTTAGATTCGATTAGATGATTGTATGTGCAGTTAGGTGGGAATATTGTTTAACATTTATGAAATGTGGGACAGATTTTGCTGTCCATAATAATCACCTCCACTCCACATCCTTTGAGTACTAAAATGTTATGAAATACCATCAACAGAATGTCTATGGCAGCTATTGCTAACACACATAGTTTCCTTCTTGATGTTCATTGTGATTTTTGAGAGTGAATCTCATCTTATTTTATGTCACTGGGCCATTCTTCAACACATGGACTACATGTGTCAAAACCAGATTGTGCTCTGTTCCAACTCATTGACTCACAATTCAAGTGCTCACTCAAGTGTCCTACCTACTCTGTTGTAGAAGGATGAGCTTGTAAAAACAATGTTCGCCCCATGCAGCAACATGTTGTACTATTTGACATGTATTGTAAAATATCTGCACAGGTTTTGCCAATCTGCCATTCAAATAGGGCATGCAGGGGTTATGAGGCAACGGGAGCAATAGAGTACAAAATATACATGTTGATGCTCATGTACTTGAGCACATTTTAGACCTAAGATTTACTGCAACAGACACATCTAATAACTAAGATTCTAGATGTTCTAGGTATAAGCAGCATCTATTGCAATTCAAGACGGAACATGTGGGTAAATCTGACAGGTGGAGGAGAATATTTATGTGGTTGTAGGAGTTTCTCTGTTTGATCTAAGCACACTTTTATTTGTTAATGACAGTTGGAAGAAGAACGCTGAAAATATCCTCAAGCAAGCACACATCTGTTTGACCTGTGAGGGAATTACTGGCTCTCTTCCTCCTCCACTAGGTCTACCTCCGGCAAAACAGGATCAGAGTACTTGTTTTAAAGGATGTACACATAAACAGGCAACATAATATTATCAGTCCACATTTCTGCATTTCATTACACTGATTGCTCCTAATCCAGCAGCCCCCTCACTTCAAAGTACGAGTTATGGGTAAAGAACCCTCTCAGGATGGGATGATGTAGTGAAGAGTGCAATGCCATTCCTAGAGCATGGGCTCATTTTGTATCAATCACAAGAGGGTAACAAGAGCCAACATGCTCTTCTTCCACAATCTCCTGACTGAGAACAACACAGATTTGGCTGGGACCCAAATGGAGTAGGCTGTGTTGTGATATATAGAGAAAACCTTATTTTTGTTCCACAGGGGGATCGGGGGCTCCCAGGACTGAGAGGATCAAGGGGACAGACTGGTTTAGGAATCAAAGGAGAAAAGGTGTGTTTGAAGATTTGTTAGCTATTGTACTGCATAGCAACACATACACACTCACAATGAACTGATGAAATCAATAAAGAAGCCAATGCATGATTGGGCATCAAGGTCATGTATATCACATACAGTGTGCATAAGTGAAGGTAGAGACACAGTCAAAGCTCTATTTACTAATGGGGGCTTAAGAAACTATGTAAATTGGGGTTCCGCTTAGCTTCTCTTTCACAAGAAGTAAAGTCAGGCACAGTGGGTGGGGAGTATGAAATTGTTGAATGAAAAGGTGAGTGGAATTTTCATTTTCATTGAGTCGCTCGCTTGAGTTGAGTGGGTAGTGCATTCCACAGTTTGGGAGCAGCAGCACGAAATGACCTGGCTCCCATAGAGGACAGGGAGGTGTGGGGAACAGAAAGTAGGCCAGTGTCAGAGGACCTGAGAGGGAGAGGGAAGATTTTAGGGTTCAAGACCATTTTGAAGTTAGAAATAGTAGTTCAAATTGAATGCAAGCAGTCATTGGTAGAGAACCGGAGTGAAAAAACTAATGTACTGAAGTAAAGCATGCATTGGCTGGGAAAATGTAAGCCCCAAGCAGGATGAAGCATTTTGATTTTGGAGACCTTGTGATTTTTCATAACTCATGACCGTCTACAACATTTTTAAGAATCTGTCTTGTACCATTAGTTAAATAAGCAGTTTTGTTGTGTACGTTCTCTTGGTTTCAGCAGGAAGAAACACACACACAGATTGGTTACACCTGACAAAGCCACACTTGTCTATTTCTGTTCTTTAATCTACCCAGTTGAAGATATGAAGGAACATGAAGTGATTTATCCTAACCCTACTGTTATTTCCAGGGTGAACTTGGACCTCTAGGTTTTCCTGGACCAACTGGACAAACAGGAGCGGGAATACAGGGAGAGAAGGTCAGCTGAATATCTTAATGTAAAAGTTAGTAAAAGAGCCAGTGTTCACCTTCCTGGGGCTCCAAGCTAAATTCTGCTACGGGGCCCTCTTACCTGTTGTCATTTCCACACAGTCACACCTGGCACTCCAGTGCTCCCACTTCAATCCTCCCTCCTTTAAAACTGTTTGCTGTCTGCAAAGCAACTCGAGTAGTGAGAGAATTGGGCTGCCCGGCTCTGGTTAATAATGGGCACTATACTGTTCAGTGTACACAGCCTTCTAATTCTTTCTGTTATTTAGGGTGTTGAAGGTCCAAGAGGTCCACCAGGAATCAGAGGAGTTCAAGGAGAAGGCCTTCATGGACCCAAGGTTTGTTTAACCAACTATGAAATGCACTGGCTGTGTGTTTAGTGCTACAAGCTTACACAAACACTTCTCGGTTCTGAGAAAGATTTCAGGCCCTTACGGGGCTGCACTCTTACACTCTCACCCTCGATGAGGATGGCCAAGTCAAGAGGTGCAGGTGTAATTTTGAATGTGCAATTCAATAAACATAATCATGACAAATAAAACACCATGACGACATCTGTCTTTTTGGATACGTAGGGAGATCAAGGTTTACCAGGTGAGCAAGGAGCTACAGGAGATAGAGGCATTGGTGAGCCAGGTCCAAAGGTAAGCTGCTCTCACTGTTCCCAATCATATTCAAATACATGAAGAATATTCTACATATTAAGTTTTGTGACAATTGATCTAGTAATGTCAAATATAGTTATGTGCAAAAGGGTGTGGTGTGTATGAATGGATGCAGATGGAGCCAAGGAATCCTTAACTTTTGAACTTATGGGTGCCATTAACTTATACCAATTAATTAATGTTTACAGGGTGATCCAGGAGCAGCTGGTTTGGGTGGCCTGCCTGGACTTCCTGGAGAGGATGGGGCTCCAGGACAGAAGGTACAGCTTATTTGCTCTCTCCCTTCTAAAATAACGTTTGGCTTATGCTGATTTTATTAAGAGTGTGATTAGAATGAGCTTTTTGTATCTCGTCTGGCATTCCTTGTTTAGGGTGAGTCTGGTTTAGCTGGTTCAAGAGGTTCAGAGGGAGCTCCAGGAATTGGCATCCAAGGGGAGAAGGTATAGTACATATTATATATGCTGCACAATTGTTTATTCCATTTTAAATCACAGAAAATGTAAATGGGATGATGTGTGCTCCAAACCCTCGCAGGGTGACCAGGGTCCCAGGGGCATCCGTGGCCTACATGGGCCCTCCGGTATATCAGGACCCTCAGGATCAAAGGTAAGACTTATTACAACAGTGGAACATTTTATTTTACTCTGTACCATGTATTTTATGATTCGACATTCCTGCCAAAAGGAGCAGAAATTGGATTTTAACTCTTCCGCCACCTCTTGCCTTCCAGGGAGAACCTGGGATACCCGGCCGACTGGGCATGCCAGGGCACCCAGGACGAGCTGTAGCAGGTGCAAAGGTAAAAATATGTCTATTATTTATTATCACTCTGTGTCTTGACAGGTCAACAAGTAGCAAGCAGACAGATAGAGACTGCTGCAATGTAATACATCACACCATTGTTGCTGATAAGCTTTGTATTACATCACTGATTTGGTCTCCTTGGTTTCCAGGGTGATGGAGGCCCTCCCGGTCCTTCTGGGCCCATTGGGGAAACAGGTCATGGGCTACCTGGGCCAAAGGTAAACATTAGCATGTTTGAATGATTTTAGTGTTTTTGGTGAACATCAGGCCCTGATGTCATTATGTCTTGAAACCTCAATGCCGATTATTGTCTTAACAGGGTGATCGTGGCCATCCTGGTTTACATGGTCCAGTTGGTCCAAAAGGCGAAGGCACTACAGGCCCTCTGGTTTGTATTATCAATCCACAAATCAGACATCTCTAGGTTTTGCAAATCCCTGATTCTAAGCCATGTGCAGGCTGACTGTTTCAATGAATGAGTGTCATTCTTACAGGGTCCTCCTGGCCTGCCAGGCCTGCCGGGAGAGCAAGGCCAAGAAGGGATAGGAATTCCTGGTCCAAAGGTTTGAATTTACATGCATTATAATTTTTAACACGTGTGAGTGTGTACATGGGGATGCTTACAGTTATTTGATAATGTTCCTATTCTAGGGTGACGTTGGCTTCAGAGGACTGCCAGGTTTGCCTGGCCCACCTGGAGAGGGTCTACAAGGACCACCTGTAAGAAAGACAACCTGTGTGATCTATATACAAGGATCTATTTAATGATCCAATTTCAATAATAGTCAGTAAATAACATCAATATTAGGCAATGTCTAGGGTTAGTGGTTATACAACATACATTAATATATATGAGCAATTACTCATGAGTTTGTAGATTGCTTGTCATTATTTTAATCATTTTTTAAGGGTAACGTGGGGAGATCCGGACCTACTGGTCCAGCTGGACCTTCAGGAGAAGGTATTCAAGGCTCAAAGGTACACATTACCACTCTACTTCTTAAATGCCTGTTGGATTCACACTTAGATAGTTTGTCAAGCAGTTAGCAAGTGTTTCATCATCTTATTGTCATTGGTGCTGAACTACACATATCTGATTCCTGCTTTTGTATCTACCACAAGTTTAAAATGTAACTGTATGACTCCTATTGTAATTACAGGGTGAGCCAGGATCTCAGGGTATGACCGGACCTAGAGGGCTTGCTGGAGAGGGATTTGCTGGGGCTAAGGTAAAAGTGTAGTTGTATGAGTTAAACATGTTTTCATGATTAACTTCTCTCTGACTGTTGACTTACTGTGCTCTCAATTCAGGGTGACCGTGGATTACAGGGTGAGAGGGGCATGAAAGGTTTTAAAGGAGACATTGGGGACACTGGAATTCCAGGTGAAGCTGTAAGTAAAGTAAACCTTATTTTTCAATTCTTTGTGGAAATAATCAAACTATCAAATTCTGGGTCAAATAAATATACATGATCATACAGCTGTTTTTACTTAAATATTGGATGCACATATTACCGACATAAGTTCAGTGTTAAACAGCAAGTCATCATTAATACAGCAGGAATATGATCTAACTTAGGACACCAATGTGATTGGGTTGAGTGTATTACATTATCAGTTTGGAGGATAATAACATGAGCATCCTATGAGACTGAGAATCAGCAACTGACCTTCATAACTCAAGAAAATGTAATTTTGTTTTGAACTGTTTCTCAAATTCCAGGGCAGGCCAGGAACAAAAGGAGATCAAGGCCTCACGGTAAATTCATCAGTTCAACTAAATTATGACCATTCAGTCAAAGTGTGTTTGTTCTACTAATGTGACTGCTGACATCTTTCACAGAGAGAAGACATCATTAAGCTGATCAAAGAAATCTGTGGTAAGACGACAAACACGATCTATCAAATCTAGTTTATTAGTACAACCCTTACATAAGCAGCTCTCCTCCAGGGGTCAGACAACAATCAGACAACAATCAGTCTCAACAATACAAATGTGCAATAAAAATGCTTAACCTGGGCCATTTTGTTGTTCTCAGGCTGTGGCATCAAATGCAAGGAAAGGCCAATGGAACTTGTATTTGTCATCGACAGCTCAGAGAGTGTTGGTCCAGAGAACTTTGAAATCATAAAGGACTTTGTCACAAGGTTGGTGGACCGGACTACAGTTGGACGCAACGCCACGAGAATTGGACTGGTCCTCTACAGTCTGGATGTCCAATTAGAGTTCAATTTGGCTCGCTACATGACCAAACAAGATGTGAAACAGGCAATCAGGAAAATGCTTTACATGGGTGAGGGCACCTACACCGGCACGGCCATCAGGAAGGCGACTCAGGAGGCTTTCTTCAGCGCCCGCACTGGAGTCAGAAAAGTAGCCATCGTCATTACTGATGGTCAGACCGACAAACGAGAACCGGTCAAACTTGACATGGCTGTTCGGGAAGCTCACGCAGCAAACATTGAGATGTACGCTCTGGGGATTGTGAATTCTACTGATCCTACACAGGCCGAGTTCCTACGAGAACTCAATCTCATTGCATCTGACCCAGACAGTGAACACATGTACCTTATTGATGACTTTAACACTTTACCAGGTGATCATTCTATTCATATTTTGTGAGATCAATATGTAGTTATAATGTAGAGGTTGGCCTAATTATAATTTTTTTTCCAGCTCTGGAATCTAAACTGGTCAGCCAATTTTGTGAAGATGAAAATGGCGCCCTCATCTACAACCACATTACCAACGGACATCGGAACGGCAACAATGGCCATGGGCACGGTAACAATGGATACGGAGGGAAGGACAACGCATACAATAATCTCGGAAATACTGGGTATGGAAGTAATAGTCATGGAAACAATGATTATGTGGTCTACCAAGAGGAGACCAATCAGAGAAGAACCAGCAGCCGAGGCCGTGGAGACACTTTTGCTCTGCCCATCAGTGCTGATCCCCTCCCTTTTCTGGTTTGAAATCTTTTTTTCTACTTAGTTTAGTACTTAGTTATTACAATGCCATGCAAATTACAAAATTTCTGTCAACACTGACATGTTTGTTTTACCCTAGGAGGAAGAAGAGGATGAAGGTGAAGATTTAGACTTCAGTACCCATGTGCGGGGAGGAAACTCTGTGGCTGTCATTAACCAAACATCATCTTCATTGCCTGTGAGAGAAAGCTCGTACTCCAGTGAGCCTGACCTGCCAGCTTCATCCTCATCTGTCACACTGTCGTCAACACTGGATTCAGATTCATCTTCAACCTTGAATCAGGTGGAGACTGCAGTTTTTCCTGCCATCACTGAAGGTGAGTAATGCAGTTGTGTTCTTTTGTAGTGTCTAAGTGAATACTCTTTTGAAGTCATGCGTCTTACACACCATGTCTTTGTCAGAACCCTATCTGGTTGATCCCCGCTGTAACCTTGCCTTGGACCAAGGCACATGTCGAACCTATATCATCCGTTGGTACTATGACAAGCAAGCAAATGCCTGTGCACAGTTCTGGTATGGAGGCTGTGGTGGAAATGACAACCGTTATGAGACAGAAGATGAATGCAAGAAGACTTGTGTTCACTCAAGAACAGGTACATTTCACACATGACTGACAGAAAATACAGCTTTTTACATTTGTTTCTGAATAAATTTCATGTTTTCTTGTCTCCAGCTGCTTAAACAAGAACAATGTTGGCTGTCAACTGAGCAAGATTTTGAAAACAGCCAAAATGAAGTGGACTCTTTGATCTCTGTCCTGACTGCGTTCAGTTGGTTATCTTGATTCTGTCAGATGTGTTCAGAAAATACCAGGGAACCTTCCAGGCATCTTAACACCTCTCTGTTTGTATTCATTTAGGTCATGCATAAACAGTTTTGTTTAAACAACGGTACAGAAACCCATTATTAATCACATTGAATGCTGATGTATTGTTTCTCCATCCCACTGCGTAGATGACTGACTTACTTACTTACTTTATGACTGAAAGTGAACTGTATTGCACTCAACGCTTCTGGAGAAATGATATATTAATGGTTTGGCTGTGTTGAATTTAAATGGCCCATGATAAATTGACATTCTTTGGGTTGCTTTAGACACGGGACATGACTGACCTATGAGCAGACACGCAATAACCTTAGAAAATATAATAATTCTTATATTGTATCTGTTCATATATGTTTCTGTGCCATGTGCTCATACACTGAATATTTCTAGCAAGACAGCAGGAGTGAGATCTGTGTTTACCTTGTGTTCATGGATGATTTGATGAAATATGAATGATATGCTCTGAATATTTTTGTTTGTGTTTATGTTTCATTTTTATGCCACTGTGTCCATTTGAGTCATAACGAGCAGCTGTAACAGAGGGCCGGATCTGTGTGGGTAACAACGCCCTCTAGTGGTGAATGATCATTAATGCTTTCTATACCTCTATTACGGCCTTTTCAGGAATTGTGCGTAAATCCGAGTGTTTTTTAATAAAAAAATATAAAAAATAAAGATTTGTGTCTGTTTCTCTTTTAACACAAACAAATCCACCATCATCACAGCATCAAACCCCTGAAGCGTGAAGGAGAAGTGAACTATTAAAGGTAAACACTCCTTGCCAAACTCAAATAAAGACTTCTCGTGTAGGTTCAATATCTGTAATTGATCCATTAACTGAATTATTTATTTATATTCTTACACTGCTGGCTAAAGCTAAAAACAAATAAAGAAATAAAGTAAAATAAACGCCTTGACCATCGCGTAGTCGTATCCTGCTAACCACGTGCTGTTTGTCCTGCTGGCTTTCCGTCGGTTTCCATAGTGACTGTAAAGCACTCTGGCAGATTAGCAGCTCGATTAGCCACTACGCCGCTGTTAGCTGGCTACGGTTAAGAAGAAATGTCGGTTTTAGACGCTTTGTGGGAGGACAGAGATGTTAGATTCGACATAACAGCACAGTAAGTTACCTCGCTGCATCCACTTCGCTTAGCTAAATCTAAACAATAATCCTAACTGTTATAATCACTAACATTGACGCTGATCCTCTCGATCTGCCCCGCACACAGACAGGTGAAGACTCGCCCAGGTGAGGTCTTGATTGACTGTCTGGACTCTATAGAGGACACGAAGGGGAACAACGGAGATCGGGGTGAGCTGTTTTACAATTTAGTCCTACCTGGACAACATCATCATCATCTTCATCCCCGCCTGCTCACCAGTGACTAGCTGATGATCTCTGTCCGCTTTATGTTGCAGGAAGATTATTGGTCACAAACCTGCGGATCATCTGGCATTCTCTGGCCCTGCCGAGAGTCAACCTGTGTGAGTGTGTTTTCTGTGCATCGCTAATGGGCAGAATTTGGCGGTTACAGATGTTTTATTATTACCATTTTCTTGTCTTATGTACTGCGTTTACCATCTTTATGAAAGGAGCAATGTGGGGAGAAACATACAGAAGACGCCTGAATTATATTGATGTCTTTTCTTTTCAGCTGTGGGTTACAATTCCATCATTAATATCACAACAAGGATCGCTAACTCAGTAAGTAAACCTTTATTTTATTTGTATTTCTCCAAAAAATCTACGGTATTTGTAATGAAATCTACATCTTTTTATATGCATCACTTACAGAATACAGCTTTTATGGGAATAAGATGTTAATGATCTCACATTTCGGTCTAAAACTAGTTTAGTTCTCACGTGTCGTCTTTGTATCTGCAGCTCAGTCTGTCGCTTTTTACGAGGATCCATTTCTTCATATGTGCAAATTAAAATGAATGAATTGAAATAGACGTTAAATGAAGAATTGAACGCTCTCTTCCAGAAACTAAGAGGACAAACAGAAGCACTTTACATCTTGACAAAGTCCAACAACACACGATTCGAGTTCATCTTCACAAATGTGGTTCCAGGAAGTCCTCGACTTTTTACCTCTGTCATCTCTGTGCACAGGTGTGACAACGCTGATGGAACACATACTTATCTTTGATTTCATGCCATATAGAACACATTCCTGATTAAATCGTCTGTTGTTTTGTTACAGAGCTTATGAGACCTCAAAAATGTACCGGGACCTGAAATTGCGTGCTGCTCTCATTCAAAACAAGCAGCTCAGACTGTTGCCTCGGGAGCAAGTGTTCGATAAGATTAATGGAGTTTGGAACTTATCCAGTGATCAGGTAATGGAAGTTCTATCACTGAGGTATGTGCTGAGTGTGTGCGTTAACCCTGTTTGGCCTTTCTCTCTCCTTTAGGGTAATCTTGGAACGTTCTTCATCACAAATGTTCGGATTGTGTGGCACGCCAACATGAACGAAAGCTTCAACGTCAGCATTCCTTATCTCCAGATCGTAAGTCCCATTGTGTGATCCATCCTGCTTGTTTAAACCGATTTGTACATCCTAATATCACATGTGAAGTTAGAATTTTATATATGTTTCTAATTTTCTATCTTTTTTCCCCAAAGCGTTCCATCAGAATAAGAGACTCAAAGTTCGGCTTGGCTTTGGTAATAGAGAGCTCACAGCAGGTAACTGACCAACAACCAAGAGGCCATATTACAGCAAGCTGTTGCTCCAATATGATACTCACACACACGCATTGTGTTCCTGGTTTTAGACTGGAGGCTACGTGCTCGGGTTCAAAATCGACCCGGTGGACAAACTCCAAGATGCCCTCAAAGAGATCAACTCGCTCCATAAGGTCTATTCTGCCAATCCCATTTTTGGAGTGGACTATGAGATGGAGGAAAAGGTTGGGAACACATACTCCGGATTAGACGAGCCGACCCTGAAACACACCTGTGACTCCTCTGTGTTGTCGATGTTGTTGTCATAGCTTTGTTTCTCCTAACACTGATTGCAGCCTCAGGCGTTGGAGGAGATCACGGTGGATCAGCCCTTGGATGATGTGGAGATCGAGCCTGACGAGCAGACGGACGCCTTCACTGTGAGTGGGGCCACTGACGCACTCAGGCTTTCCTCTGGGGGGGGCTACAGTTTGGTTTTCACACTCTCAGAATAGCTGCTTACTAATGCCCTTCAACAAAATAAGGAACAAACATTATTTGATGTTGCCTGGTGCTGAGTTTGTGTAGAGAGTTACGCAACAATCGACAGTTATTACAGAGAACTACTACAGAGAATACTCAGATTGCTTTGCTCAAATGTCTGACTTGTGTCTTTTTGTGTTTTCTTGCTTACAGGCCTACTTTGCTGATGGAAATAAGGTAAAATCTCACCACTCAGCTTTGTTTTTTACGTGCAGCGGTGATACTGGAAGGCTTATGGTGACTTTCTTGTCTCTTACTGTCGTCCCAAAGCAACAAGACCGTGAGCCGGTTTTCTCAGAGGAACTCGGCCTCGCTGTGGAAAAGCTGAAGGATGGCTTCACACTTCAAGGCCTGTGGGAGGTTATGGGCTGAAGAAACATGTATATACTGTACATATAGTATTTATTCATAGACCATAATCTGTGCATTCATAGATTTTATTTGTACTAAAACATGTGAAATATAATGCATTTTGAATTGTTTAAAGTTGAATAAATAGATTAACCTACATACCGACTGCATTGTTTCTTTAGTTAGTCTCATATTGAGGGAACACACTGATCTCAGGGTCAACACACAACAGCAAGAGGAGCTGTAGTATTTTAAAAATGGCCAAAGAGAACAAAGTGTCACCACCCCAGCTGTTCACTGATCCGGTCTGCTACTGAGGTCATTCCCCTGAGGATGAACCGTACTCACACACTTAAATCATCTCAATGAGCCACACTGTTGGATCCGGTCTGTGTGTCAGTGCCTTACTCACTTTACATGCAGAAGTCTCTAGAATACACGCGCTTGTAGTAGTAAATGTCAACCAGAGCTCTGAACGTATGAGGTCAGACAAGGGGCAAACAGGTGGATTTGATCATTTTAAAAGATTAAATTAGACGTCTTGTTAGCCGGTTTTCTTTATAATCCTAATATATGAGCAGAGGAAATCATCACCGGTTATTCCTGTGTGATTATCTAACAATATTGTTACTAATCACCAGGGTTACCAAGCGCCACAGTTGTTTTTGTAGGATGACAGCTGGGTGATGCCGGCAGCTCTCCGCTTTGGACATCCGGAATGCTTCACGGATTGGGTGGTTTGCTATTTTTAGAGGGGCTTGGTTATATTGAAGTGGCCTCAGACCTGCCTGCCTATAGTTCTCTCTCTTCACCCGTCGGGACAGACAATTGTGATCTGGAGCCTCTTCGTTCCCTGCCGCTCAGAATGGATCCCCAAAGTTTGAGAGAAGATTTCCGTCTATTTCAGACCACTTTGCTACAGGACGGCCTGAAGGAGCTTCTGAATGAGAACAAGTTCATTGACAGTATACTGAAGGTTGGAGACAGAAGCTTCCCCTGCCATAAACTCATCCTGGCAGCATGCAGCCCTTATTTCCGTGAGCTTTTCTTCTTTGACGATGGCAAGGAAGAGGACAAGAAGGAAGTGGTTCTGGAGAATATGGATCCCAGCGTTATGGAGATGATTATTAAGTACATGTACACAGCAGAGATGGAGATCACAGATGATAACGTGCAGGAGGTTTTGGCTGTGGCTAATCGCCTCCAGATCCCCTCGGTCTTCACGGTTTGTGTGAATTATCTCCAGAAGAAGCTGTCGCAGAAGAACTGCCTTGCCCTCTACAGACTGGGGGTGACGACCAACTGCCACAGACTGGCGGTCGCAGCTCGAGATTACATCGCAGATCGGTTTGAAACCCTAGCCAAGGAGGAGGATTTCTTAGATCTCTCCCCACACGAAGTCTTTGCTATTATCGGAGCGGATGCACTGAATATAGAAAAAGAGGAGGTTGTGTTCGAGTCCCTCATGAAATGGATCAGGAAAGACAAGGAGAACCGCGGGAAAACCTTAAACGAGGCCTTTGACTGCATTCGTTTCCGTTTACTCCCAGAGAAGTATTTCAAGGAAAAGGTAGAGAAGGACGAGCTCACCAAGTCTGATCCTGAGATCCTCAAGAAAATCAAAGCCATCAAGGAAGCTTTTGCAGGGAAACTCCCTGAGAGGAAGAAGGAAGAAGATGGCGAGGGAGAGGAGAGCCCGTTGCCTGGTTACCTGAACGATAACCGCAGATTTGGCATGTACGCCAGAGACATGCTGCTGATGATTAACGACAAAGCTGCTGTGGCTTATGATGGCGAGGAAAACGAATGCTTTCTCGCCGCCATAACGGAGCAGATTCCCCGAAACCACGTCAGTATGATTTCAAAGTCCAATAAGATGTATGTTTTGGGAGGATTGTTCATAGATGAAGAGGAGAAGGAAAGTCCCCTGCAGTGTTACTTCTATCAGGTAGAGGAGCTTGTTCATGCTCACTCATTCTTTCTTTTAAGTTTCAGATGTCCTCAGTTCCTCACACGACAGACTGATCTAACCTTCTGTTTTTCAGCTGGACAGCCTGACCAGCACGTGGTTCGCTCTGCCACCCTTGCCCTCGCCTAGATGTCTGTTTGCTATGGGGGAATTTGACAAACTCATCTTTGCTGTGGCCGGAAAGGATTTACAGTCCGATGAGTCTCATGACTCTGTTTTGTGCTATGACACAGAGTAAGTTCCCTGCATCAACCCTTTGCTGATGTTGGGTCATTGTATTGCTATCAGAAGCTTCAGGAGGTTTCTCTGCTTCCTCATCTGCCCTCTAGAAAAATGAAGTGGAGTGAAGCAAAGAAGTTGCCTCTGAAAATCCACGGCCACTGCGTCGTCTCTGAGAACGGGCTGGTGTATTCCATCGGAGGAAAAATGGATGATGAGTAAGAACACAAGCTAGAACATAGATGTGTTTCTTAAGTCAATGTTCTTATCATTGGATGAACCTATTTGGACATTCTGTTGTCTGTTGTTTTCATTAAAAGCAAAACAACCAATAAGATGTTCACATACAACCACAAGAAGTCAGAGTGGAAGGAGGTGGCTTCCATGAAGACGCCCAGGTCCATGTTTGGAGCCGTTATTCACAACGGGAAGATTATTGTGGCAGGAGGAGTGAATGAAGACGGACTCACAGCTGCATGTGAGGCCTACGACTTTGGAACCAACAAGTATGAACTTCTATCATCTATCTTTGAGCACATTAGTTACAGAGTTACATACACAACATGGCCGTATTCACCTTCAATGTCAAAACGGTCCAGATGTTCGATGAAAGTGATTTTGTAGGGCTAGAAAACAAAAACATGAAGTGATACATTGAATATATAAATGAATAATGTCCCCTCTCGTTTGTTCCAGGTGGTCACAGTTCACAGATTTTCCCCAGGAGAGGAGTTCAATCAGCTTGGTGAGCTGTGGGGGGCTGCTGTATGCAGTGGGAGGCTTTGCTCTGATGGAGAATGAGGACAAGGAGTGTGCACCCAGTGAAATGATTGACATCTGGCAGTAAGTGATGATTTGTATTGACTTTTTATAACAGAAGCGGTCAGTTCTAAATCGGGCAGTGGTTCTCAACCCTATTACAACTCTCTCACCAGGTATGAAGATGACAAAAAGCAGTGGAGTGGGATGATCAAAGAGATGCGCTACGCAGCCGGAGCGTCGTGTGTGTCCATGCGCCTGAATGCTGCCAGGATGCCCAAACTGTAACGGCTCAGTCCCATTGGTTTGACTGATGGCTCACAGTTATATCGGACATGTGCTCATTAGTAGTTGTGGGTTTTTTAAATCATATTTTTAACTGGCTTAGTTTTGGGTCATCAGGACCTAAAATAGAACAGTGACTTTTTCTATTGCTTCTGATTTGCTGTCACACACACCTCTGTTAAGGATCTGCACTTCCTCCCCTTAAATGTGAGATTATAACTGGAACGAGTAAAAAGGTTTGTAAAGAAATTCAGTTTTCCTTTTGTCAGTTTGGTCATTTTTCCATTCATTAGTCATATGTCAGATTTAAAACAAGTGAGGCCAACAGTTACTCTTGGCAGAATGTCTGGTAATATTCACAGTCACACTGGTTGAAGGGCAGCGAGTACGTTTGTTCAATACCTGAACAGTGACATGGTGGTACCGACTCTGAACCTTAGCCTGAGCTGAGACTCATCTGACTGCAACCAATGTTCACACATAACCAGCAATCCCACATTATCTCATTCAACACCAAACCATACATCCTTTCACCAGTGGACGACCTCTATCCTTACCTGCCAACATTAAATGTGTATTTGGAGGTCATTAGAGGCCCAAAACAAAGAAATTCCACACTAGTTTAGCTTGAGCCTGCTGAAAAGTGACTTTATAAAGAATACCAGAATGTAGAAAGCAGAAAAGTTCATTTATTTAGAAAGTTATCTTAATACAAAAGCATAAGACGGTTCCACATGAACATGAATGAGACTTTAAGCTCTTTGGATAAAAAAGAGCACTTAATATGATTAAGTATATGAGGACATCGCATAATTCCAAGAACTGAGCGCAGAGCTCAAGACTGAAATGTAACAACAATAATTATTACATATTAAGGTCAATAAATAACAGCCCTCAAGATGAAAGCTCTCCAAATATTTTCTTCTTCAGATATTCCTTCCAGGCATCTTGAGTGGAAAGCTCCATGGAGTTCAGCTCAAAATGAGGGATCTGGAAAAAATGAATTCATGTTTGAGTGCAGTTCTTTGGGTTTGTTTGTTTTTTAAATCACAGACTTTTGCTGCAATCCAGTAGAAGACATGTAGATACTCAGATCGTGTCACCTTGGTGTCTAAACCCTCACCTGCACAACACGATATCCCAGAATTTCAAGGTGTCTCTTTTGCATCACGGGTTCGCCTCTTACGTGATGAGAATGTTTGCAGAAGGACTTGAAATCGAGGAAATCCACCGCAACGCTGAGATTGAAGCAGAAACACAATTGGGAAAACGTCATTCACTTCCATGTGGCCTGGTTATTGATGTTTTGTTTTGGTGGATCCCTACCGCTGTGCTCCAGGCGGCGGCGGCTCATCCTGGTCGTTTTCCGGTGAGCTGCTTGTCCACTCAACCTTTCCTCTGTTCTGGATCTTGAGTGTGCTCAGTTCGCTGTAGGCCACTGGTTGATGGTGTTTGTCCAATATGCATTCAAAGTCTGGAAGGACAAAGAAAGATGCTTCAGGTCTGTGCTCCGTTTTCTTTACTATGAAATGAACCAGATCTTACTCACCTATAGTATAAAAATATGGAGTGACGACTGCTGCTCGGACGAATTTCATACCGCCCAGAATCTCCCCCAGCATTTTGTGGATTTGCTGCAGTACAGGATTGATGGAGCCGTTCCCTGGAGAATGTTTCCAACAAGGAGTTAATTCCTGCATTCATTTGAATTCTTCCCTAAACCAGTACGTCTTTAAGTACTGGGAATGTTGGGACTCGGACGTTTACCTTTTTTCTGCAGTTGCAGGCAGTATTGGTCATGGAACCAGGGGATCTGAAACTCGGGACACTCCAGACAAACGGCGCGATTGAGCTCCATAAGACGCAGCCGGATTCGCATGTTGAGGCTATCAGATACGGCTGTAAAGTATAGAGTGAAAGCAGTGATGCATAATAAGAAACTTTTGAATCTTTGGATACACTTCTATGCTGTTTGATGACATACTTTCTAATTGGGTATCCAGCTTTCCCAAAAAGTCTATGCTGAAAATTTCTCTGACTAATTCCTCAGGAAAGCGGTCGACCACTGCAAAGGTGTACGCCAGGAACACGAGCAGATGAGGGTCAGAGGAACCTGCAAATACAGAGAGAGAAAGGAGTTAGTGTGACCTTTAACACACACATATACACACACAGAAACTGCCTTTTGACTTACTGATCTGAGGAGTGAGGCGGTCAATGAAAACATCAAACATCTCATCTGCACTTGGAGCGTCATAATTCAGGATAGCAAACGGCAGCAGGGTATTATAAGTCGCCGAGTGGTGAATCTGACCCATGATGAAAGAAAAATGCAATTGATATACATATGATGCATGTATTTGTGTGTGTGTGTGTGTGTGTGTGTGTGTGTGTGTGTGTGTGTGTGTGTGTGTGTGTGTGTTGTTTGAGACTGAACGTGTTGCGCCGTCTCTTTCAGCACCTTGTCAATGTCCTGGATGGCAACACTTGCTATTCGGTCCATCAAAGGAGGGCAGAGGTGGTTGATCTTGGTTAGGAAGAGGGCCAACTCAGAGACGTTGGTCCAGTTTATTTGGTCCATCAACCTCTGCAGTGTGATGATCACCTCTTCCACCAGCATTTCATCAAACCACTCCCCGGCGATAAACTTCACCTCGTCCAGCACAAAGTCCAGCCGGTCGGCTTTCTGCAGTCTGTCGTGCCCGCTTCGGTTCAGAGCCTGCAGCAGATGCACATACTTGCTGGGGGTGCTGTGGCGGTAGGAGGGGTCGTTGCGCACCCCCTTGGCGACGACCAAGGCGATGGCGCTCAGGTCGTTGAGATTGCACTGGGGCACCACCGCATCTAACCGAGAGGTCGCCTTCTCGTCCAGCCGGGGACACGGCAGCATGGAGAGGACGCGGGTCAGCATGGTCACTTCGTAGGGGATGAAACTGCCTTGCAAAAACCTACACACACGCACACGCACACGCGCACACACACACACACACACACACACACACACACACACACACACACACACACACACACACACACACACACACACACACACACAGTCTTTCTAGGAGCAACTCAAAACAAAGCATTCAGAGAACCTTTGGTGGCTCAAATGTAAACACTTACTTGACCAAAATGTGTCTGAGTTCCGTGAGGAGTTCAGGGACCTGGTAGTGCAGGAGAGTGAAGGCCTGGGTGATTCTGGCCACCTCCACTGGCCTGTAGACATGGATGTTTCTTTGGACGACTGATGAAATTCTAGAAAGCAATTTAAAGATGGTGACAATTCATACAATATTTGAGCGTTCTAGCTTCCACACGCCAATGAAAAGAGACAAGAACTCACTTGCGAATTAAAATAAGATTCCTACACTTTATCTCCTCCAGTATTTCGGCTACAGCCAGGGCCTGCTGTGCGTTTAACTCATCTGCCAGCAGGAGAGCTGTGTTCTCCAACCTAAGAGGAATGAAACCACATGGTAGATTCGTGAGACTTTCAAGAATTGGATTAGTTTTGATTTCCACAACGTATAGACGCAACTAAGAGAACAAACCCTTCTCTCGTTTCCACGCTGGCCATGGGAGCCAGTGCGGCAAACAGTTTAGTGAAGGAAATACAATCAGTGGACGAATCGATCAGTTCTGTTAGCCTTCGCTTGGCAGCCAGTCTGAAGTCGCATCTGTTGAATTGCAGAGACTGAGAGAGACTGAGGACCAAGTTAATGGTTTCTGCATCCATTCTGGGAACGTTGCAGACCAGGATTTGGTTGCATTTCTCCAGCAGAGGCCAGTGGCTGAACTTCATGCTGCACAGGAACTGGACCACCCGCCGAGCGTTGTTGTAATCCGAGGGCTCCATGGTGTCCAAAAGATGGCCGACTCTGCTGAGGAGGGCGTCCCGTAGACGAAGAGAAACCAGGGGTGCCACGTTAACCATCAGTACAGTTAGGATCCTGTTCCCACAAAGACAGAGGAGAAATCGTCAACGTAATAGATTCAAGCTTTGTCGGATATTTGATGGCATTAATCTGATCACCTACATTGCGTCATCAATAGTAGATAGTTTTCGAGACAGGATATTGGTGATCTGGCCCATGAGAGGACTGAACTGGAGGTATTGATCGTGGATACAGACGGCAAACTTTGATAAGGACGCCATGGAGAATCTGCAAAACACATGAGTCTGTAACGTCTCCATAGCAACCAGGAAAGTCACACACAAACAAACATCATCCAGTCATCTGTCATACCTGTCCAATCTTTGCCAGGCTTCTGAAACCAACTGCTGAACAAGAGAGTCGTGAGGCTCCATGTGAAGCCTAAACCACAATAATGCATTTTCATATTTCATATATATATCTCATTATTTAAAATATATCATTTAAAAACATTGTGTTTTAGTGTACCTGAGGAAGTTGTACAGTGTGTCGACCAACACAGAATCATCCATGTTGCCGATTTTGTTCTCTGCCAACACACGGAGGGTCAGGAACTCTGGGTGGCTCCTGGTGAAGTCAACAGTCCGGAGTATCTGTGGTTTGTATTTCTGAAAGTGCCACAGCATCTTGACAGCACAGCCCACATGCTCCACTGTCAGCTTGGCCTTGTTCCTGCCCACCAGCTCAAACACCTGATCTTCAGCTGAGCAGACCTGCAGCTGCTCCAGGACCTGGTCTCGGTTCACGGCCGTGCCATGAAACAGCCTCCGGATGCAGGAGTTGGCACAGCGAAGCCGAAACATCACCACAAGATCTCCTGTGAGCTCCTTCAAGTGCTCACTGAGGTCCTCATTCTGGTCACTGACCTCTCAAAGTCACACCAGCAATCAAGCTCAACCAACTTGGATCACATCCAGAGCTGAGAGGGAGCAGATTCCTTTTGGATCTCTGATGAATGAAGACAAACAGTGATGTCACAGCTGAGTTCAGGTTAAATGTGTGTGTACTCACGTGGATGAGCAGAGCAGTTACCTCAGACACGCTGACAGCAACACACTCCGCTTGCAGACAACTTCTTTCATTTAATCTATCATACATTTGTTGAGTTCATATCTCGCCATTACATATAAGATGACAGTAAAACCACTCTTGTAAAGTCGGCGCTACCTAGCATGTGCGCTTACAACATTGACTTCCCTAAGCGGTCACGTAGAATGAGGGTTATTTGCCCCCGTGTAAGTCTATAAGGAGCACGTTCTACTGCTTTTGATTTAAACACGATATGTTCTATATTAAGTTTGATGGAAAAATATGTTAAATTGGCGTCAAAAAGTTATGACATTGCCAGTGTTCATAATAATAATAAATGGAAATTAGATATATATTGGTATATAAATATATATATTGGTAATACACAGTAAACAACTGTAATAAACTGTAACATTAGTAACGCCAATCGTGTGTCAACTTGACTTAAATATTCGGGTAATAATGTCTTTATTTATGTGGCGATGAGCTACTAAACAGACACAAACGCTATAACAGCCATAACTTGAGTAGATACACCCTAAAAGACAAAACTCAGGGCAGGACAACTTCCGGGTACTTGCCGGCGTGCCTCGTTCCCTTGCGTACGCACGCACGCGACTTCACATACGTCGACGTCCCTGCCGCGCCATCTTTAGAAAATACATCTGGAGCCTGAATGAAACTTCATATTTGTTGTTTGTGAGATCTGTTCGCTGCGTGGGTTTAACCATTTCGTTCTACGGGTGAGTTCATTACATAGTCTTATCTCGTGGCGACGAGCGTGTAGCTAATATACCGACGTTGTGTTCACGTGTTGTTGGGAGAATCCGTGTAAATGTATGCTAACGTGACCATGCTAGCGCCAACATCAGGCCGAGTGTGAGGCTCAGATGGAGACTGGAGGCGCAGGAAAATACGATAATAAAGCGCATTTGTTAGTGTATTTGTTGTTTTTATCGTGGGAGATATCGAGCTAAACACGTGGAACTATATTGTTGTCGCGACCTAGCCAACCCGGGTGTTTGGTTTTGAGTCAACAACAAACTAAGCTAACTAGCCGCCGCCTCTTAGCCGTGGCGGCGTTAACCTTGTCGGTGAAGTTTCCGTGTTGTCTCTCAGTGTGCAGCAGGGAACCAGAGCTGATACCAGCTTTCTCTATTCAATATCAGTGTTTCGTTATGAGCGCTCAGTTTTAATGTAGAGAGGCACGCGCTCTGCCACGCGGGGCTGTTAGCCAATATTCCGCCAAAACGCGCAGCTCACTGACGAATGACGCGGTTACTGGATGTGAACACCTCTCGGTTAACTTCATATTGTCTCTCTCTCTTCAGTCAAGTGGTCCGCCGACTCAGCTCAGATCATGGGGATCAAGGCTCCGCGCCCTCGGTGCTTCCTTGACATTGGGATCAGTAATGTTCTTGGTAAGAATGAAACCTAAAACTCTATTATTGCTGTGGACGATCACTATGCGATCCGAGTCCAACTGTCTAACCAAAACACTTCCGTTTGTCTTCACAGTTGGCCGGGTTGTGGTGGAGTTGTTTACAGATGTTTGTCCCAAAACCTGTGAGAACTTCCGCTGCCTCTGTACAGGTGAGATGAGAAGAGCCTTCACCTGTGACCTAAAGACTGCTGCCATGTTATGTTGTGTTTGTTCTAAAGTGCTGTTGTTGTGTTAACCAGGTGAGAGAGGCATGGGGAAGGGAACAATGAAGCCTCTGCATTACAAAGGATGCCTCTTCCATCGGATTGTAAAGGATTTCATGATCCAGGGAGGAGACTTCAGTGAAGGTGTGTGTGTGTGTGTAAAGGTTGATGATTAACTTTTCTTTATTGTTTGGACTCTCTAGTCTGTGGATGTCTTTGTTTTTAGAACAACATAACGACCGTGGCACAGTATAATCACTGATTTCTAAGTGTGGCATGCTTAAATCCGCTCTGTTCTATGACAGGAAATGGACGAGGAGGTGAATCCATCTATGGAGGCTTTTTTGAAGGTAAAGAGGCGACCGTCAGAGCTGTCAGTTGTAAATCCGCGCCAACGTTGGCTTCAAGATGGCAGTACACTCTTCTCCTTTCCCCCCAGATGAAAGCTTTGCTGTCAAACACAACAAGGAGTATCTGCTGTCCATGGCAAACAGGGGCAAAGATACAAACGGATCACAGTTTTTCATGTAAGTGTGTGGTCTCTTTGGTATATGAATCATTGGCTCTGTTGTGTCTTAAGCTTTCTGTTAAATTGCATTTTGTCTTCTTTTTCTTGAACCTTTCGCTCTGATGCTTCAGAACAACAAAGCCTTCGCCCCATCTGGACGGGTACGTATCGCTCCACTACACCTACACCTCTGATTCACTCATTCTGTTTGCTTGCTGGCCTTGTGTGTGTTGTGTGTGTGTGTCGCTCATCTCCACTGTACCTTTCCAGTGCCCATGTTGTGTTTGGTCACGTGATCTCCGGCCAAGAGTACGTTCAAACCATGGAGAACCAGAAAACGGATCATAACAGTAAACCGTATGCGGACGTGAAGGTTCTGAACTGTGGCGAGCTCATCCCAAAGTCTAAAGGTTTGTTTTTTTTATTATTTCCTACATGAATTTCAGGCTTCGATCTGCTTCATTTGCTGCCGTTCAAAGCTGAGCCAGTAACCAAATCAAATGTTTGCAGCAAAGAAAATTGAAAAGAAGAAGGAACGTGCGTCCTCTGGATCCAGCAGCAACTCCAGCGAGTCTGAGAGCTCGACAGAATCCTCCTCCGATTCAGAAGAGTCAGATAAAGAATCAAAGAAGCAGAAAAAGAAGATGAAAAAGCAAAAGAAGAAACAGAAGAAGAAGGAGAAGAAAAGGTGACATGTTCTCTCATAAACATATAATCTGTTATGTAAACAGCCACGAGTGTCTCCATGCTGAGCCACGATGTCTCCTTAGGTCAGAGGCTGAGAGCGTGGAGGAAAAGGAAGAAGACGAGGAGTTGGGTAAACCTCTGGTACGTCCTGAGGAGATTCCCCCCATCCCTGAGAATCGTTTCCTCATGAGGAGAAGTCCTCAGCTGGCCGACACTCCCAAAGAGGACGCCGGGAAGGATCAGAGGAGCAGAGAGGACAAACCCCGGGAGAGGTCAGTCTGGTGAAATACTGTCTATTACCTCATTTCTCCTTTTTCTTCTTAGTTTTTCAAATGTCATCTTTTGTTTCTGCCCCACCCAGGAAATATAACTCACAGTCCAGATATTACAGGAGGCCAGAAATGACGAGATCAGGCAGGAAGATCAAAGGCAGAGGACCAAGGGTGAGTGGAACTCTTGGCGTGCGTGCGTGCGTGCGTGCGTGCGTGCGTGCGTGCGTGCGTGCGTGCGTGCGTGCGTGTGTGTGTGTGTGTAAAGCAAAGAAAAGAAGCGAGTCACTGAGTAATCTTGGGTCATTTCTCTCCTCCAGCGCTATCGGACCCCATCGCGGTCTCGCTCACGGTCCAGAGATCGCTTCAGGCGCAGCGACACGCCGCCACACTGGCGTCAGGAGATGCAGCGTCAGAGGATGAGGGCCATCACTGGAGAGCGGTGGATTAAAGGAGACAGGTAGGAGATGTTTCTCCTTTTTTAAAGATAATGTGAATGCTTCTAACTGAATCCTGTGTCAGACATACAGTCACCTACCAAAGCACTCTGTTGGTTCAGATCCACCTTTATGTCATCACTCATCATCCCCTGGTAGCATTAAAGCAAACCTGTTGGGTTGCAAATAGTTTCCACTCCCCACACACACACACACACACACACACACACACACACCTGCTGGACTGCGGCCTTGGTTATTTGTAGCTGACGCTCTGTCATTCAAAGAGGCCACACGTGTGATGACTGATTTGTGTGGAACGCAGAGCACAGTAATGTTGGTTAAACAAGAACATTTGAACGCTGTGTGTGTGTGTGTGTGTGTGTGTGTGTGTGTGTGTGTGTGTGTGTGTGTGTGTGTGTGTGTGTGTGTGTGTGTGTGTGTGTGTGTGTGTGTGTGTGTGTGTGTGTGTGTGTGTGTGTGTGTGTGTGTGTGTGTGTGTGTGTGTGAACAGGAAGGAGAGCATTATTTAAATAATTGAATACAGTTGCTGATGTAATCGACGACTCCCTGTATGTAAACGTTCTCTCCCCATCTGTGATGTCGGTCGTCTGTAGACATTTTCTCTGCCTTGTTTTGCAGAGGTGATGTGGATGACGACAACAAAGCGGCAGGAAGAGAGAAACTGGCCTCCAAATCAAAGCATGAACACACAGCCGAGAGCAAAAGAGACAAGAAAACTCCGTCTCGCAGATCCAAGAGCAAAGACAAGGACGCGTCAGAGAAAGAGGAGAAGCATAGCAAACACAAGGCCAAGAAACGAGCCCGATCACAGAGCAAGGAGAAGAGCAGGTCCAAAAGCAGAGGGAAGGAACACAAGTCCACAGGCGAGGACAAACGAGGTCGCTCAAAGAGCAAAGACAGAGACACCAATAAGAAAGAAAAGGAAAAGGAACAATCTGATCAAGGCAAAGAAAAAAGTAAGCGCAGTGATTCCAACGAGAAGATTAAAGACGACGCTAAAGGACGAAACGGTGAGGGAGTCACAAAGTCACCAAGCAAGGAAAGGAAGGACGGGCACAGATCGAATAGTAGGAACAGGGACAGACAGGACCGGGACAAAGAGGAGAGACGAGAAAAAGACAGGGACAGGGCCCGGGGACACAGTAGGAGTCCAGACCGACGGCACCACAGTGAAAGGGAGGATAAGAAGCGAGGGACGTCCAAGAGTAAAGGCCACGACACCAGGAGCCCCGATAGAAACAAGACTAGAGAGTCGCAGCGAAGCAGGCGCTCCAGAAGCAAGAGCGCTAGGGACCACAGAAAAGACGAAGACCGAGACTCCAGGCACAGGAAGAGGTCCAAGAGCAGGCGCGACAGCAGCTCCTCCAGCGACAGAGACGGGAAACGCAGACAAAGGAGCCCCGATTCCAGACGGAGACGAGCGCGCAGTACCTCCAGATCCAAAGACAGAAGGAGCCCGAGAGCAGATAGCACGAAAAACAAGAAAAGGAACGACAGCAAGAGGTATGAGTCCAGCTCCAGCTCCAGCTCCGACAGCGACTGAGCCCCTTTAGAGTCCTGAAGCAGTAGAGAGGCGTTTCCTGCGTCTATTTTGTACTCGCCGCACACGGTGGAGGTGAGGTTTCTTCATACTGGACATGTTGCTTCAGCTGCTAAAGCCCCTCAGAGCAAATACACATCACAAACACCTGACTGTTGGAAAGCAGAAGACATATGTGAGGAATTACAATCAGGTCCATTTTAATTTAGCAACCTAATAGAAATACAGATTTACTAGTGAATCATTCAGACAGATGATTTGACTGCAGAGTAGCTCGCTGAAGTTTCATGCCCAGTAGAGAAAACGGTAAATAGATGAAGACGAAGACGGCGAGTATGAAATAGACTCGACATGCGACTTAGGAAATGACAAAACTACTCAATCGTCCATGAACAGCGAAGGACGCTCTGACGGTTTACAGTCGAGAGCGTCTCCCAAGTTCTCCTGCAAACGTTTTTGCTTCAATAGTTGAAATCGCATTTAAAATTTGTTTTAAAAAAAAAAAAGAAAAGAAAAGAAAGGTAAACAGATCATTTTTAAAGTGTTCTTTTCTACTGTACTATGATTTCATGTTATTTAATGCATTTCCAGTCGGTTATGGGATGAACAAGTGATTTGGTTCAGCTGGAGTCGGACCTTTTAGTGCGTCAGTGAGGAACAGTTGTCTTTTTCTTTTCTTGCATGTTTTCCCTGATATCAAAAAAAAAAACAAAAAAAAAAACGAGCGATCCCGAGCTGATTCCTGTTGACCTAATGCTTTTTTCTATAAACCATATTGCGTCACCTATAGTTTACATGTGAGGTTAAAGGTCACGCTGTATCCTGTAGGTACCATATCAAGTTTGTATAACGTTTTGTTTCGACTAGTTTTTTTTGTTTTTGTCAAACTGCATTATTTTTTTAAACTGACCGACCATCATTAGCGCCAAACTTTACAATAATAAACAGTGATATCAGAGGTTTGGGTCTGTGTTTGTGATTCAGCTACATGTTCATGATGTTTCTGTCTTAGAGGTTCAATGGTTTGATTTTAAATGCAGGATGTTAGACATAGTGAGGCATCAGAGATCAGATTACACACTGACAAACACTTTATTATTCATTGATTGAGGTAACATTACATAAAGTTCCATACAGTTGGTGTCCACATTATCTAACGTTTAGAATCTGTTCAAAACGCCACAGAACAGAAAGCTGATTTGGAAATTCTCTATAACTGACTTCTTTGAAAACAGAACAAATTTAAAATAATGTTTAACTGATCAATTTTCCTTTTATTTGTTCAGTTCCCAATGATGTCATTAGATTTTGAGGATATTGATCAAAGTAGATGTTGATAAAATCACCGTAAAAATCAAATCTTTTAAACCTTTTTGTTTGGTATATAAACACACCTTTCTCATCACCATGTGAACCCAAGCCGCCTCTTTGCTTTCTGAATATCTGCCGTCTCGTTCAGCTCCTTCACATTCTGTGTCAGATCAGAGACGTACCTGGGCATCTGAGCCCCGCTGCCGTCCTGCACCAGGTAGCTGGGCCTCACTCCTCCACAGATGGGACCCGCGCCTCCTCCCATCCCCTCCTTTGCAGCTTTGAACAGCGGGACTATGTTTCTCTCAGCGTCCAAGGCTGCGTTGATCACCTGCCTTGAATACTGTTGGAACTCCGTCTCCTCCTCAGCCAGGAGCTCTGCGTTCATTGCTTTCAGCTCACGATCCTCTCTTTTCAAACCATCACTTCGGGCTAATTTCGCAACCTGCATATGAAATAGGGAAGATGAAAGTCAAACAAGCTGGTCTACTTCTTGATAGAGATTCCAGAGAGTTGCTCCAACGTTACCATTTGTGTGACGCAGTAGTCAAGTGAAGCTTTTCCATCCTGTCTGATCTTCTCAGCCTTGAGTTTCTGTTTCTCAGAGAATATCCCGTCAGCCTCTTTCCTGGCCTGAGCCGTGTCCTGCTCAGCCTGTTGCGCAATCTTATCCCTCTGCTTCTTCTCCTGCATCTGAAGAAACACAGCTGCGGTTACAATTGTGATACTTTCAGGAAGTTGATTTCACTGCAGATGAAAGGATTTAAGTGTTCATAAGTTTAATCACAAACATTTAAAGCGCCAATGAGATCTTTGAATGGATCATGTGTAATATGTGAACATGTTACCACAGCTTCTCTGTGTGCAGTGATAGACTTCAGCTCTGCAGCCATCTTCTCCTCTTTAACTCTCTGCTCATGTGCCTCTTTTGCGTCTCGTTCAGCCACGGCCTGAGCGATCCTCTCCTCCTCTCGAACCGTCTGCGTCTGCTGCTTGACTGTTAGTTTGTCTGCGATCCTGTCTCTGATCCTCTGACCCTCCCTAAGGAAGCATGATAACCGACAAGCATGATATTTTTGTGACTTAATCTGCAAGAGGTAGGAGATTCTGATGTGCTTTTACATTCAACAGTTATTCTCTCAGTGTTACTCACATAAACAACTCAGTTTCTTTTTCTTTCCTTAACTTCAACATTTTCTGTTTCGCAGCAAGAAAGCGTTTTCGTTGCTCCTCCTCCTGTTCCTGCTTTTGTACGCCTGCTGCTCTAATCGCGTCTCTCTTGGCCAGATTCTCCTGCAAATATAACTAAAGATTAGTTTACATTATACAATAGCTGTGTCATAAAACCAATACTTCATCATCTGTCCTTTAACCATCCTACCAAGTGATCGTGCATCAGTAGTCTCCTCTGGTTAACTTGTCTTTCCTCTTCCAGTCTTTGCTGTTGCAGGTAAATCTCCAGACACTGCTGGATCTCTTCTCCCTCTTTCTTGTCTTCTATTTTCAGCTGCACCTTTTTCAGCTCATTGTCGTCTATCCTGAAGAGAATGGATGATAAATTAGCAGCAAACTGGCGTGTGAGATGTTGAGACTGGAGGCTGTTCAGTGTGACTCACTGCTTCCTCTGCTCCTCTGCAACAGCCAGTGTCTCCAGCTTCTTCTGCACTCCTTTCTCTTTGTCTTTCCTCAAAGCTTCTTCGTGTCTGCACTTCATCAAATCCACAAATTCCTTGTCCACATCTTTAGAAGAAGTTTGCATTTGTTGCTTCAGGTCAATCTGTGCCTCTCTCTCCTTCAGCACTTCGGTCAGCAGCAGTGCACTCTGGGAAAGTGTTACAGCCATGAGTGAACACACAAACAACACACAGCTCCCACACTGGAGTCTGCTTCCATAAGGGATACATACGTGTAAACCTCTGACACGGTCAGTCTGATAATACAGCTGAGCCTTGGCTCGCCCGATGGCCTCCTTCCTCTTTTGTTCCCGATACTTGGCCTCTTCTATATCAGTTTGTTTCCTCTCCTCCTCTTCAATCTCCTCCCGTATCTTCTTTGCCTCCAGCCTCTTTTGCCTTTGCCCCTTTGACGAAAATAAAGGAGAAATTGTCTTCTTTGCAACCTTACCTTATGTTATTAAAGCACATTGTCTCCCTGTGTGCTTCACTTACAGCTAAAGTGTTGGACCACAGCTTCACCATGTCCTTTGATTGCTGATGCAGGGCCTTTCTCTGATTTGCTGCCTCTCGAATTCTCTCCTCATCTTTATTGACGTGGTTTAATTCCTCCTGGATCCTGAGCCACTTGGCCTTGGGTAGGACAGCCACCTGTCTGAGAGCTGCTGACTGGATCCTCCTGCTGGCTTCTTCAGCTGAGGAGTCTGTAAGAAGCAAATGGCTGAGCTCACACACTGCTGCTGCACATAATTCAGGTAATGGAGTCTTTTGAGAGTTCTAGAATGTATAAACTGCTGCAGTGATACTTGAGAACAGTGTTTCACATGCTTTATCATTGTTTGGAAGGTGGGAATTATTATTATTACCAATAATCACAAACATTTAACCCAATTCCATGCCCTTTGCTCTCTGACCTTTCTTGCTGGATCCCCTCCGTCGTCCGTACTTCACCTCCATCTCTGCCATTTCTCCTGGATATGTTCAATAATGAGTTACTTTCAAGTTTGACCCCAGTAAACCGTCAAACAACCGCGGTCGCACGGAAACTTCTCCCGTATCCCAGCTCCGCCATTTGTTGTATCGAATCCTAGCAACGCATCGCCTCCATTCAATCAGATGCGTTTCCGCGGCTGGACAGCAGGGGGCGACGTCTCCGTTGAAAAGTAGAAAAGACCGTGAGGAAAATGTGGCTGCATGACTTAGAATAAAAGGACGAGGGACCTTTGGGTAGATAAACACTGATAAGATGTGTTTGATAGAGATATTTGTAGATATCTGATCAACAAGATACAGTATGACCCTGAACACAACTTGGATGTTGCAGATGAAGTGAAATCATATCCAGCTTTATTTAGAGTGCATTTGACATGAAAGCGCTGCTGTTGCTACATCAGAGGTAGGGGGTTGCTATGGCAATTCATTAAGGAATTACCACAGCCTTTTAAGCTCAATCTGTTGTTTTCGTGTGATGCCAACTGGTCACCATGACAACAAACTCCCATTTCTTCTTGTTTATACAGATTTACCTTTTGTTGCTCTCAGTGTGATTGAATTTGTCTCATCTACAGAGGTTTGTTATCAAGTATAAATCTAACTTGTTTCCTTGTTTTTTCAATATCTTCAACCTCATCCGGCTCTTTTATATTCTGGGATGTTTCACGAGCATCTCTGAGGAGCTGAGCACCAATATCATCCTGCTCAAGGTAGCTGGGCCTCACGCCTCCAATGAGAGGACCCAGACCTCCTCCCGTCCCCTCAAACGCAGCTTTGCAAAGTGGAAATACGTTCTGCTCGGCATCTTCGGCTGTTTTGATGATCTGCCTCGAATACTTGTCGAAGGCGTTCTCCTCGAACACAAGGAGCTCTGCATGCTGCATGCTTAAGTCACGGTCCGTTTTCCTCAGGTGCTCGCGTCCTGCAGATTTTTCCGCCTGTTCGTGAAAGACAGAGGATGACCGTCAAACAAGCTCATCTAATAACATAACCAACATAATTGGTTTAACTTTACCCGTAGATTAGCACAGTAGTCTAATGAAGCGATTCTCTTCTGTCTGCTCTTGTCAGCTTTGCCTTTCTCGTCCACAGTATACATTCTGTTCGCCTCTTTGTCCGCCTCACCGACCTCCAGCTCGCTCTGATGCGCCATCCGTTCCCTCCGCTTCTTCTCCTGAATCTGTTGAGACAAAGCTGTTACAGGTGTGAAAGGTTATCATGCTGTTGTGAGACTAGTCGACATGTTACCACAGCTTCTCTGTGTGCAGCGATAGACTTCAGCTCAGCGGCCTTCTTCTCCTCTTTCAGCTTCTGCCGCTGTGCCTCTTTTGCGTCTGCTTCGGCTATGGCCCGGACATGTCTCTCCTCCTCAAGGGCCAGTGTCCCATTTTGCGTGAGGGATAGTTTGTCCGCGACAACTTCTCTGATCAGCTGACCCTCCCTGAAGAATGACATCACACACAACTATGAGCATGATAACCAATCTATCGTAAGAGGAAGGAGATTCTGATGTTCTCATGTTCCTGCCCTGTGCTTTGACATTCAACATTCATTCTTGCAATGTTACTCACATAAACAAGTCCGCTTTTCTTTCTTTCCATGATTTTACCGATTGGTCTTTTGCAGCAACAAAAAGCTCTCGTCTCTCCTCCTCTTCCTCCAGTTTATCCATTACGGCCTCTCTCATGTTGTCTATATTGGCAAGATCCTCCTGTAAATGTGAGTGTAGATTAGTTCACATTATACAAGTGCTGACCAATACTTCATAATCTGTCCTTTAAACATCCTACCATGTGATCTTGCATAAGAAGTCTTCTCCTGTGCACTACTTTCTCGTACTCCATTTGTCTCTGCTGCTGCGTGTCGTCCACCAGCCAATGCTGGAGTTCTTCTCCCTCTTTCCTCTTATCTCGTTTCAGCTGCAACCTTTTCAGCTCATTGTCGTCTATCCTGAAGAAAATCGATTACATATTTGCAGCAAATTTGCCTTTGAGATGTTGAGACTGGAGGCTGTTCAGTGTGTGTGACTTACTGCTTTTTCAGCTCCTCTGCAACAGCCAGCGTCTTCAGCTTCTTCTTCATTTCTTTCTCTTTGTCTTTCCTCAAAGCTTCTTCGTGTCTGCACTTCATCATTTCCAATAATTCTTTTTCCGCATTTTTACAGGAACTCTGCATTTTTTTCTTGACTTCAATCTGTTCCTCCCTCTCCTTCAGCACCTCGGTCATCATCAGCGCTCTCTGTGAAAGAGTCACAGCCATGAGTGACCTACAAACAACACACAGCTCCCACGATGGCGTCTGCTTTCATAAGGGATACATACGTGTAAACCTCTGACACGATCAGTCTGATAACTGAGTTGAGTCTTGGCCCTCTCCATGAGCTCCCTCCTCTTTTGTTCCTGATAGTTGGCCTCTTCAAGATCAATTAATCTCTTCTCCTCCTCTTCATTCTCCTCCCGTAACGTCTTTGCTTCCAACCTCTTTTTCCTTTGCGCCTCAAAAATGTAGGATGCACAAGTTAATTAAGAGTTTTGCAACCTTACAATCATACACGATGTAATTACAGCACATAATCGCCCCGTATGCTTCACTTACAACTATAGTGTCGGGCCACAGCTTCACCATGTCCTTTGATAGCTGATGTAGGGCCTTTCTCCGATTTGTTGCCTCTCGAATTCTCTCCGCATCTCTATTGATGTGGTTTACTTCATCCTGGATCCTGAGCCACTTGCTCTTGGGTAGGACAGCCACATCTTTGAGACCTGCCGATTGGTTCCTCCTGCTCGCTTCTGCAACTGAAAAGCAAACGATTCATGTCATGGAGTCAACGAATGTATAAACTCATACAAGATCATTGTAAACAAGGTGGGATTTCGTTACACAACCAGCATTATTAAGTGATGTGACGTTTTTGAGAGACTCTAGTTTGACCCAAATCCGTGACCTTTGCTCTCTGACCTTTCTTACTCCTATCTTGTCCGTGCTGCACCTCCATTTCTTTCTACTGGTGAAGTCCAATAATGATTTCATTAATATAGACTTGATCCGAGCGCTTGGAGATGTGTGAGGACACGGACGATATGACATCTTGGTCCTGAAAGGAAACCTGGCAGGAATGATGTCATCATCATGGCATCAGAATATAACTAGGGTCCCTGGAGTCTATGTGGAGGAGAGCCTGTCGTGCATGAAACCATGAAGAACTCAGTTAGGCCGCTGAACCGGAGCTGCAGGATGTTACTGCTTCTGTACACCGCCATGCTGTTCAGGCACAGAAGAAGAGAAAGAAGATGACTCTGCCTTTTTTTCAACATGGAAACCCTGTTATCAATTAATATTAATTACTGTTGACTCTGGCTTTTTTTCTCTGAAGCATATTGAGATACTTTTTGTTAGTACCAGCCATCTATTTGCTCTTGGATTATGTGCAGTCTGACCGGATATGATACCATGCGGAGGATATGACATCACGGTTCCGAGTGAACGCTAGGCAGGAATTATGTCATCATACAGTGTAAAGCAGGACGGAGCCGCCGGGTGTCTGTGGCTCGAGCTGCAATACGTCATTGTACCACCAGGTGTCCCCCTACAGTTTAAACTTTAAAGGTTTGCTGTAAGAACGGCCACATGGCTCAACGGAGAACTGCTGTTTTCTCCACAGCAGGGGGCGCCGTCGTTAAATTGCTGTTAGTGTACCACTGAATGATGCAAGATTACACCGTTTTACACACACACACGCAGACAGAAACTTACTTTTCCTTTGCCATAAAACATCCAAAGCCCTGACACACAAACACACACACACACACACACAGATTTGTCTTGTATTTTATATTTTCAGTGTCATTATTTGATAATGACAATAAGTGGTGAGTGATCAGGTCAGCCCAGAACATCCCCGGAACGCCCCCCCATGTCTGCAGGAATGGGCCTCATTCCTCAGAGGGGCCCACAGCACCATCAAGCCCCCCCCCCCCCCCCCCATCCACACACACAGAACACACACAGAACACACACACACCACGTCTACACACTCTTGCCTGCACAGGAGTGTGAAATGCATGACTCCAAGGCTCAACAACTTCCAGGTTACAGTTTCTACACCCCAGGCCAGAAGGCTGATTCACTGCCACCGACCCCACCCAAGTCTCTACATCATGGACATTTCTTTTCTCTGTCATTGCTCAGTTTAATGCCTTGGAACAATTGTCATGTCTCATCAGGATTTAAATGGCGATGCTTCTTGATGTTTTATGTTTTTTCACTCTTTCACTTTCTGTATTTGTTGTGTTTTGTCACAATGACTGAGGTATTCTTCCTTCTACAGAGACCTTGATCTAACATCTCCTCTTTACCACACAGACCTGTTCAATAACACTCATTAGGCAGTTCTTAGTGTGGTAATGTCAGACAGATAGCAGGTTAGGAAACACTCTGTAAGCCTCATGCTCATTGATTCATATTGACAAACCCTCACTGTGGTCAGTGACTTCAAATCCACAAACTGCTTTACACAACAGAAATTACATCATCACTGCACCGCACTGAGATTTGCAAAAACCCATGTCATGTGCAGTCTGCTGAGTCAGATGATCGACAGTGTCTGATCAATTAAAAAAGAAAATCACGCTCAAACGATTACTTTCCTAATTGTTAAGTAGAAGAGCGCAAAAATACTGCAATGTTGGAAATTAAAATGATCCGCGTTCTCCCTCAAAGAAACTTACTATTACATATATAATCATAACTCCAATTGTCTATATTTGAAGCGATTACGTCACACCTTCGTCCACACCACCTCTTATCTTCTCACCGCCATCATCTTCCTGCCACTGCTTTCTGGGGGATTCCCGTCTATGTCTCATATCCTAATCTAAACAGTTATGATTAGAGTTGTGTGAGTAATAGGTGGCTGCGACCGTATGACACGTAGGATGGGCGGGTTAGTGCGGTAAAGGGGGGCGTCTCTAGTCCGGGACAACCATTCAAAACCGGCTGAGGGAACCACCGCCGCTGCCCTCGTGTCCATCACGCCATCCAGGCTTCATCATCCACCAGCACCGCTCGCCAAAAAGGCTCCAAGATGGCTCCTGTGACTATTAAGAGTGTTTTAATCAGCGAAAGTGTGAATCCTCGCTGCCGGGAGATCCTGGAGGAAAATGGAATCCAGGTCACAGAGAAACAGAATATGAAAAAGGAGGATTTGATCGCGGAGATCAAGGTACGGAAAGGAGCGGATACGGAACACTGCAGCTTTATGTCTCATTTTGTTGACAGTTTATTCACCGGTTTAGGCGGAAGGTGCGTTTGTTTCATCGGCATCATCACCGATGTCGTGATGATGCCGATGAAACAAACGCGTGATGGGGCGGTGCAGGAAGTAAACTACGCCGCTGATGTCCTCTTCTTCTATACGTTTCCCCAATAAGATGAGTTTAATACGGCGGTGTTTGCTGCGTGGTGCCCGGCCTCGCTGTGACTGATCCCCGTGTGTGAGTTGGGCGGTTTGGTGGCCGGCAGGCGGAGTTGTGGCAATTGTTCACCGGTGTACTTCCGCCCACCCTAGAAGCTGATGCAACTCACTGAGCCTGTGTCTTCCATCAGTCTGCCTCACTGCCACATGCTGCGCAAACTATGTGCCGCCACGGAACAGTAACCTTGCTGTAACGCCTCACTAATGCACACAAAGACGACAGATGCTTTAAATCTCAATATTCTCCAAGATTATTATTATTTTTTTGCAATTTGTTTTTATTGAAGCAGATATTGTACATGACATTGTGCATACAGGTTAAAGGGGATTCTCCAAGATTTATAGGCTTATTCTAATATGATCCGTCCATACTTACCAATGTAAACAACACTAACAAACATTATGCTTATCATGCACATTTTTTGTTTTGTTTTAGGATTATGATGGTTTGGTGGTTCGATCTGCAACGAAGGTGACAGCTGATGTGATCAATGCTGGGACTAATCTGAAAATCATTGGAAGAGCGGGGACTGGTGTTGACAATGTGGATGTTGACGCTGCCACCAAGAAGGGCATTATTGTTATGAAGTAAGTGTGTGGGCTGTGGTCTGTGCAAGTGTGTATGAAGCCCTATCTGTAGTTTCTCTGGCCTGTCAGTAACTATCTATTGTCTCTATCCAGCACTCCAAGCGGTAACACTATTAGTGCTGCAGAGCTGACCTGTGCTCTGGTGATCAGCCTCTCCAGGTAAGATCATTGATTTTAAAGTGCAGTTGGCAACATAATCTACAGTGTATTAAATGTTCTTGGAGAAGGAGTCTGATTCATATCTTACTCTACTCATATCTTACTCGTGTTCAGAAACGTGCCTCAAGCAGTGATGTCTATGAAAGCCGGTAACTGGGATCGTAAGAAGGTAAGCCCAGTTCTGGCCCAGTTCCGGCCCAGTGAGCTCTTTGAATGGCCGTGCAGTCGGCACACAGACTGCTTACTGCTGCATGGTCTGCTCCCTTTTGTTCGTCCACTCATCACTAATTGCATGTGACACTTGAGTCTACAGTTTCCTAATCAGGGTCACTATGTTTTTTTTGCAGTTCATGGGATCGGAGCTTTATGGCAAAACACTTGGAATAGTTGGACTTGGAAGAATAGGAAAGGAAGTTGCTTCTAGAATGCAGTCATTTGGTATGAAGGTAGGTGAGGAGACCGTCAGCACATGGCTCACTGCTCAGTTTCTTCGTAATATTTATTTATTCTTATTGTTTCATCAGACTATTGGCTATGATCCAATCACTCCCAGGGAGGTTTCAGCCAGCTGGGGAGTGGATCAGATGGATCTGGAAGCACTCTGGCCCCAATGCGACTTCATTACTGTCCACACTCCCCTAATGCCCTCTACTGTTGGTGAGTGTTACTGAGGGCTCCTCCTTACACAACTACATTACTAATAAAACACACATTCTGCTTTGGCTCAGTGTGACGCAGGACTTTAGACTGGCACTTTTTCTAAGCCCACAGACAGACATTATGCTCCAACGTAGAAAAAAAATCCGAAACTGTTTTCACTGTTGCATCAGATAAGCTTATCAACTTGACTTTCATGTGTTTGCATTATTTTCCCCAAGGTCTTCTTAATGATGAAACATTTGCTAAATGCAAGAAAGGAGTGAGGGTTGTGAACTGTGCACGAGGAGGCATCATTGATGAGTCGGCTCTCCTCAGAGCTCTGGAGTCTGGCCAGTGTGGAGGAGCTGGACTTGATGTTTTTGTTGAGGTTAGAGGTGCAGATATGCAAATTGCAGTTACTGTGTGTAGCTCCCCTCAGGGATAAAAATAAATAAATTACCTTTCGCAAGGGTCATTTATTTCTTTATACTATGTCCTTTGAGCTCAGTATCAACATTGACGTTGCTGTATTTCCACAGGAGCCACCTACAGATCGCTCTCTGGTGAACCACCCCAATGTCATCAGCTGTCCTCACCAGGGTGCCAGTACCAAGGAGGCACAGGTGCGCTGTGCACAGGACATCGCCCTGCAGATGGTGGACATGGTGAAGGGCAAGAACCTGGTTGGAACAGTACGTTCTACTCAATGGACTAATACCTTTTCTAAATACTTATCTTTAAATTTACCAGACATTGTGCAAAACCTGTTGTATGAGCTTCAGGATTATTTGCCTGTCCTGTTTACACTCATTTAATAGTTTGCATTGGTTTGTATCCTTGAAAAGCATCAGCTGCACATGTGCCAAAGTTTATACAGGGAAACCATCAGTTAACCTGTTATCTATGATGCCAAAGATATGACAATGCTGTGATTGAGCGCCAAAACCTGAGATATATCTACATATTTGAGTAGAAGACGAAAATAAGACCATATTACATCATAGCAGTCCATAGTGTTTGTATCAAAACCAGGCAAGAGCTGCAAATGCTGGATAATTAATTCAAGTAACTCAAGCTAATATAAACAAATGCAAAGGAAGGTTCAGCTCTCCTAGGATACACCCGCATGCACAATAAGTGTGCACAGGACTCGCAACCGAAGCTAGTAAAACAGGTTTTACATGCTTTCTGGTAAACAAGACAACAGCCATGGACTTGGAGGAAGAGTAATGCATCTGTTTTGTATTTGCTTTAGTCGCTGTGTATCCACATCTAGTTGAAAGTCTTTTAGCTGTACGCTTTGATTGGAGTCCAACATCAAATCCTGTTGTCTGCATTGCCCCATCATTTGGGAGCAGGTAACCATGTGGTGCAATGGCCGGGGTTATGTGTTGGCAAAACGCAACACGTTACTGCAAGTTCAAACCAAATACCTGAATGTGTCGGGCTCCTCCTGAGGCGGTTAAAGGAACCAGGTGTCATTAGTTGGAGTTCAAGTCTGTATTGCCTCTGCATTTCATTCTTTAGGAGATTCCTTTTTAAAAGGACACAAACTGGTGTATTTGTTTGGTGCAGTAGCATATTTGTCAGGGAAATGAGCCTCAGCTTGGAGCTCCTTGCAGTGGATGCCGCTGTCATTGGAGGAGTTAAACATTAGAACAAGCTTGGAATATACTCTTAATCGCATAAGTGAGGAACAGCATCCAATAAAGGTGTAAGTGGCAGAATGAAATGTTAATGTAGTTGAAAAAAACTCATCTGGGGAAAAAAAAGTCTTCTAAAGGTCAAGTTGGGATTGTTTGTTGGTGTGTGAGTGTGTGTGTGTGTGTGTGTTAGAGACAAATAAACATTGTGACTATATTTGGTTGTCTTGTTCCCTCCGTGCAGGTAAACGCTCAGGTTCTGTCCAGCACGTTTTCCCAGGAATCTCAACAGTGGATTAAACTTGGGCAGGCAGTTGGAGCTGTGCTGCAGTCATGCACCGCCTCGAAGCAAGCGTTCAACCAGGTCCACATCACCATGCAAGGTAACAGGAACATAGACCAATAAGAGTTCCTCTGTTACCAGCATATTAACAACATTCACATGCTACCCTATTAGCTTAACACTGCATGTATGTCCTTCAAACAGGGGATTGCATGAAGTCCTCCACTGGCTACATGCCTTCAGCTGTATTGATTGGACTGCTCAGTCACAAATCCAACGGTTGCCCAAACCTAATCAATGTATTGAGCCTAGCCAAGGAGTCTGGAATCACGGTAACAAATCAATACAGTCTGACAATGACACATGACGACAACAATAATAAGTTGTCTTCCAAAACGGTGTAGTCTTACATGTATAATGCCTCTGCAGGTCAACCAAAGCCACAGCCCGTCTGACGGAGACGCTCAAGGTGTGTGCAACGTGGAGGTCTTTGCTAACGGCGCAAGGTACAAAGCCAGCAGTTCAGTTCTAGGTGGCGTGCCGATTTTGATGGAGCTGGACGGCAGTGTGTTCAGACAGCCGGTCTCTCTCACCGGGAATCTGCTCTTCTTCAAGGCCTCAGCCAGTCCCCAGCTCTTGACCTCTGTAGCAGGTAAGAAGGATCAGATGAGAAAGAAGGAGCACAAAAACACAAATAAGACAAATTTTAATTCTGATGGTTAATACCGATCTCAAGTGTTGGAGATTGGAGTTAACAGTAGTCTGGGAGAACAGGGTCGACCCCGTACTTCTACTCTAATCTACTCTGGCTCGCCTCACAGCTGCTAAGAGGAGCCACATGATGTCATTAACCTTAAACCCTTAGGAACAAACTAACGCTGTGTGGAAAAAAGTGCTGGAAAACCTGCAGAGTTGAGTTTTATTGATGTTTCCATGGACTACAACGCAAAGAAATGTGAATGGAAGGGGTTAACACACATTTGGCGACAGACTGTGTAATGTGTGATATAGCCACAGTGGAAGAAGGAGACGCAGAATGTATAGAGTGTGATTTAAACCGTTGTACAGTGTTTTGGAGCTACACAAAGGTGAATGTGCGAGTAATTATGGTTTAGGTGGTAAACGGTGGGGAATAATGAGGGAGCTATGGTTGGAATGTTTCTGGCAGAGCTAAACGTTACAATCACAGGCATATAAATTGCGACCCTGCGTGTTTGCATTGTTTGGCTCATCTCTTCTCCATTGTCGTTCCTGCAGGATGTCTGGCCACAGAGGGAGTGGAGATCGAGTCCTTCATCGCTCCTGCAGGCGGAGAGGGCGACCAGTGGTACTATGTGGGCGTGTCCGCTCCCCTGGGAAGCCTCGCTGCCTTGAAGCCTCTGGTCAAGGAGGCAGCACAGCTCACCGTCTAAATGACAGCAGCACAGAAGAGTAACACCCAACATCTAAAAGTAATTTCAAGGGAGTCAAATATAAATGGATACGTTCATCTCAGTCTTAGTGTTTGCTTTTTACAACTGACAACCTGATTAGAAGTTGAATGCCGAGTATGTTCACTGAGTGACATATGATCAATGTGTAGATGTTTACATATGTTTTCGAAGTAAAACTAAATAAAACTGTCAATGTCAATGAGACTGTGTGTGTGTGTGTGTGTGTGTGTGTGTGTGTGTGTGTGTGTGTGTGTGTGTGTGTGTGTGTGTGTGTGTGTGTGTGTGTGTGTGTGTGTGTGTGTGTGTGTGTGTGTGTGTGTGTGTGTGTGTGTGTGTGTGTGTGTGTGTGTGTGTGTGTGTGTGTGTGTGTGTGTGTGTGTGTGTGTGTGTGTGTGTGTGTGTGTGTGTGTGTGTGTGTGTGTGTGTGTGTGTGTGTGTGTGTGTGTCGTTTCTACATGAAACAAAACTGAAAAGGAAGCAGCTTCTTCACTACTGAAACTACGGAACGAACAAATGGCTGCTGGACTCTTTTATAGGTCATAATTTGTGTCATTAATAGAACAGAACAGGAAGCACTTCATGTACCACCAGTGAAACAAGTACCACAGCTTGAAAACTTGTTGAGAATTTGTTTTACCCTAATGGAACACAAACAACATTAAAATAGTAATAATATATACACAGCTAATTAATGAGCTTTAATACTTAAGATGTAATCAACTATGAAGGGAACTTTGATTGCTTGAGTTGAGTATGTCAGTATAAGAATAATGCTTTTACCACAAGCATTGAACTGCTGTGCTGTATTGAAAGACTTTTTCTCTCAAATCAGTGCAAAGTGGGACTGAGAGGGTGAGTGCTGTGTGTGTGTGTGTGTGTGTGAGGCAAAGCTTTTGTCTACACGGGAAATGGGTTCAAAGTGCCATGGCAACGCAAGAGGGGGGGAAAGCATGAGTGGTTGAACAGGGTGATGGCTTCTTCTGAGGCAGTGGGGGCGATGTCACAGTCTGATTTGTATAAGATTTGTATTCCTTTCCTGATGCCTCTAAGCCTCATGGCTCCGCTGAGGTACAGTTTGTCTACCAGCAGAGAAACACACTGGATGATTCCTCTGACTGGCTCCTTGGCTTTTATGGAGGAGCTGCATGTTGGAGTGTTGATTGTGGTGCAGCAGAGGAGGGGGAGGAGGGGGAAGAGGAGGAGGAGGGGGATGGCGCCTCTCAAGCTCTATACACATACCAAAATAGGATAGAGCTGCCTGCGACCGTCCTGAGAGGAGCTAAATAGAGGTTCATTCGGGAGTGGAACGTTGTCTGCCGCACAAAGGACACTGGCAGGCGTCTGTGTGGAACAACCGGAGAGACGAGTGGGAGGTAAACGTCTTGTTAAATTGTTACATTATGGATTTGGTGTTAGGGTACACAGATGAATATGACAACAAATGTGCTGGGTTAATGCATCTATTCTAGGACTCTCTAACCCAGTCTGGCACAGGGCTGCTACCCAGAGCAGGCTTTCTATCCTGCCGTTACATTAATTGCCTGCGCCTTGTATTCCAAATTCTCAGGTGTGTTCCCAGGTACTTGGTATACCATGAACAGGCAATTAATGTAAAGGCAGGATAGATAACCTGCTGGATTCTGGCTCTGGTCGGACCGGATCAGAGAGCCCTGATCCATTTGAAGGTTTGACTTATCCACATTTTCCCACAGATACCATGTCACATAAAGAAGAGATCTACACATATGACTTCTGTGATACAGAGCATCCATCAGAGCTGCTGGATGCTTTGAGACACTTCTACATCAGCGGTGTGTTTACAGATGTAACCCTACAATGCGCCCAGTCCGGACAGGAGTTCCACTGTCACAAGGCGGTGCTGTCCGCCCGGAGTTCCTACTTCAAAGTCATGTTTACAGCTGACATGAGGGAGAAGTCGACCAGCGTTATTAACATGACAGGGATTGACGGCTCTGTTCTGGGTGCTCTGGTGAACTACGTGTACACGGCTCAGGTCTGCATCGATGAGAGAAACGTCCAAAGCCTGCTGGAGGCTGCTGACCTTCTGCAGTTCTCCACGGTGAAACAAGCGTGCGAGGAGTTTCTCGTTCGCCTCCTGGACGTAGACAACTGCCTCGGTATGCAGGCTTTTGCACAGCTGCACCTCTGCCCCCGTCTGGAGAGGGAAGCCCGCAGGATGATGTTGAATAATTTCACAGGGCTCATTGAGCAGGAAGAGTTCTTAGAGCTGGATCATGATAGAATGAGATGTGTTTTGGCTGCACACTTCCTCAGCGTACTGAGGGATGAAGTACTAATAGATGCTGTGGCCAAATGGATAACTCATGACTTGGATAATCGCATTTACTATGCTACAGACCTGCTGCATTCCATCCACCTCGACCTGGATGGGAACTACTTCAAAGCTGCTTTGGAGGGGCATAGAGAGTGCTTATTGGACAGGGAAGGGACATTGAAATCTGTGATCATTCAGGCAGTGAAGCCAAGCTGCAGGGAGATGCCGGCAAATAGAAAACAGTCTTCAAGCATCTACATCATTGGAGGATACTACTGGCACCCACTTTGTGAAGTTCACATATGGGATCTGACAAGCAACACGTGGGTGCAGGGGAAAGATATGCCAGACAATACAAGAGAGAGCTACTGTGTCACTGTACTGGGGGCAGATATCTATGTGACTGGAGGGTTCAGTACAAACACTGTTGAGGCTTTAGATACGGTTTCTATTTATAACTGTGACTCTGATGAATGGACAGAGGGTTGCCCCATGATTACAGCCAGGTACTACCATTGCTCTGTTACGTTGCACGGCTGTGTTTACGCTATGGGAGGCTATCGAAAAACAACTCCAGAGAAAGAAGCTGAATTTTATGATCCTCTGAAGAAGAAATGGTTTCCTGTGGCCGACATGATACAAGGTATGCAAATGAGCAGGTGAATAATAGTAATAATAGTAATTGGAGGTCAACCTTTACCTACAGTTTGTTCTTTATACATACTTTTATCCAATCGGTTTGCGAGAAATACCATAGAACTGAGATTGTTCCTTTCTAACTATGTCAAATCTGTCTTCTGTTTTCTTTGAAGGTGTAGGAAATGCCACGGCTTGTGGAATGAGAGGTAAGATCTATGTGACTGGAGATCACTACGGGTATAAAGGAACCATCTCCTATGAAAACATCCAGCAATACAGTCCAGATGTCAATGAATGGACTATTATTACAACAAGTCCTCATCCAGGTAGAAGCACAGATCCATACAGGATAGAATAGCTACATGGGTATACAGTATGTTGAATCATATTATGTTTTCTAATGTAAAATATTCTGTTTTCAGAGTACGGGCTGGTTTCTGTGTCTCTCCACAACAAGCTGTATGTAGTTGGTGGACAGACGACCACTGCAGTCTGCTATGACTCAGAGAGAAATGAATGGGGACCGATATCAATGTTGAAGGAGATGAGAATGGAGTGTGGGGCTGTGGCCGTAAATGGATGCATCTACGTAACCGGGGGCTACTCCCACGCAAAAGGGGCGTATCTGGAGAGCATTGAGAAATACGACCCCGAGTTGGACTCCTGGGAGATTGTAGGGACTCTTCCTGGCCCATCAAGATCACATGGATGTGTTTGTGTTTACAGTGTTTAATGTCAATCAATACCTTTTTGCCAATCACAGTATGATATCACAAAGAAATTAGAAGATAACCCAAGTGACAAATACCTCAGGGCTTCTTGACTATCATTTTTAGACTCTTTATCATTATAAATTAATTATTTATGTTTTTAATTATTGTTATTTTTTTGAAAGCTTTTAAATGTATGCTTGTATTTACTGATACAGTGTGTCTAATTCTTCATGTCTCATTACAGATTTGATGATGTGCCATGATAAAAAATAAAAATAAATCCAAAACAGTTACATTATTACATATTATTTGGTAACATCTCTGTTTAGATCAGCACAATATTAGCGCCGAGCAGCTGTGACTTCCTTGACCCTGCATGTACCGCTGGTCGCCGTTGGGGGGCGCTAGTGCCGAGACGGAAAATCTC